>NC_143522.1:18700144-19009231 GCF_031878675.1 Megascapheus bottae
TCAGGCTGGTGTTGAGCCATAATCTTCCAGGTCTCTGCATTCCAAACACCTAGGAATACAGTTATGATCCACCGGTTCCCTTTCCACATACTCTTCCCTTTCCTTCACCTTCTTCCTTTCCTTTCCTTTTGTTAAGTCTCAGCACCACTTCTGCCTTTTTTTCTATGTATATGGTACAGAGGAATTGAACAGGGGTCTTTGTGCATGCTAGGCAAGCACTCTACCACTAGGCCAAACTCCCAGCCCAATATCTCTCTTTCTTCTTCATATCTCAACCTTGGCTCCTTAAAATTTATGGAGAAAGCTAAAAAGCTCTTTTAGTGTCATGGAAATTTCTGAGAAATGAATTATTATACAAGATTAAAAAAAACAAAACCAAAACAAAACAAAAACCAAAAAGACCCCATTAGAATCAAGTGAAGGTCCTTTGTTGTTAAAATACCCTTACCCAATGAAATATATGGATCCTGAATCTGAGGTCATTCTGAATTATACAAGTAGAAGTCAAGATAAGTCTGATATGAAGTAAAATAAAACTTGCTTCATTTCAACAAAGTTAAGTTCACATCCTAACTCCTGTATACATACAGTCAAGCTCATCTGTTTACAATTCGAATAATACTTGTGATTCCATTAGAAAAATTGTAAAGGAAATATAAAAATGTTATGTTCTGTTTAATACTGTCAGTGTCATGTGATTCTAAAGTTATAGAAGTGAGAATTTAGGACAGATAACTAATAGAGAATCAATTATTTAAAAATATGAAATAAAATTGGTAATCCGCACTTATAAATTAAAAAAAATAGATCCTGTTTTGAGCATTTGTAGAAATGTAGACTCATCTATCAATCTCTCCAAATCATTCTTACATGCCCAATCTTTTCTTCGTAAATGACAATGTCGTTTTGATTATCATGCAGGTTAGAGTCTCAGAATTTAAGCAATGTCTACTTGGAGTTGGAATTTGTTGCATGAAGAGGAATGAGGAAAAAGAACCTGAACATGTCCTTATCTTTTCATGAAAGAAAATTATGCAATAATGTGTATTCAATACACTTAAGAGAAACTAAAAAACTCTAAAAACTCTAAAAAGTAAAAGACTATGATAGCAGAATCATCTCCCAATTCCTAAAATTCATTTGCAACATATTATCTTTTGAGTATCACTCTTACATTGGTTTACCCTTTATCCTTTGTCTCATCATCTTGTTCCTCTTCCCTTCCCTATTCAAATGAACAAATGGACATACGATGCTAAGTGAAATGAACTGCCAGATATAGAAACAATAGGTTTGTCTTTGGTTGTAATTTTTAATGTACTATGTGAATTTCTTTTTTCTTTCATGTTCATACCCCTTATTGTTTATCCCCTGTTGTTACTGTATCTTACTTTGGTACCTGGTGTATGTATTATAATGGAATCCTTGCTGAAATTCCATCAGATATTAACCATTTTAAGTTGAATGCCTCATAGTAATAATACTTTGAAAAACTTAACACAATATCATATAACAAATTTCTTAGTACAAATTGCTTTTATATACAGTGAACAAGGAGCACTGATAAATACAAATCCATGTTTTGATAAAATAGCATTTTTCAGAAGAAAAATCTTATTGACCCATTGTACCATAAACACGAAGCATGAAGTAAAGCACCAAATCTTGACACTGCTGTCTCCACATCTTGTAGATGTGGAAATTTAATTAAATGTAAGAAAGGAAAATAAATATTTGAGGTTAACTCAATCCATGTAAACCACTGAGAATTTCATATTCCATGTTTTAAACTAAATTTATAAAATATCCAAAATATATGATAATATGGATTTTAAATCTGATATTCTAATACATAATGATATAATGGTATCAAGCAAAAATCATATGCATGTACATTCTTGAAGTACATGTTTTTAAATATACAAAATAATTGTGAGATTACTGACAGCCCATTAATATTGCATTACTTTTCATTTATGTTCATTTTCCTTATGAGAACATTGAAGTCCAGTCTTAGTATCTGTAAAGAACAATCAAATGTTTGGGAGGGTGGTCATGGGGCTTGAACTCTGGCCTGGGAGCTGTCCCTGAGCTCTTCAGCTCAAGGCTTCATCCCTACCTTTGAGCTATAGCCCCACTTCCCATTTTCTAGTGGTTAATTGGAGATAAGAGTCTCCCGGCTTTGTATTGCCTGGGCAGATCTCAGCCTCCTGAGTAGGTAGGGTTACAAGAATGAGCCACCTTGCTGGCAAGAGCTATCAATTTTTTTTCTGACTAAAGTGATGTCATATTGTCATGTAGATTTTTTAACCTTAGTCCTCTGAAGTAGCTGACATTTTGCATATTTTTATATTTTATAGATATATACTCATATTTACTTCATAAGAGACAATTTGACTCTTTTCTTTCCAGTTGTGGTATGTTTTTAGCCTACATATTATAATTCTAATTATCCCTGCCACTTATGATTACAATACTGACTCACTTTTACCACACTTTGTTAGTCATCCAGGTCTGACATATTACTATTTCTCTATCAATGATTTTTGTAGAGGAATGTGTGACCAGCCCAATGCCAAGACTGAGCCTACTCTACATACACTGCATAACACTAACCCTCACCTTGTGGTGAGGTGATATCATGTGATGCAGTTTACTTCAGGAAAGAAGATTGTCCTAGTAGTCGAGCCCTCACATAAAACCCTTTTATTATTTTTGAGTTAGTATGCATTTGTAATATAAGGAGCTATTACAATGTTTTATGCAAACTGAATTTGAAAATTAGGGGGAAGGGATGAATTCAAACATCTTTGAATTCTTCTGCAATTTGGATTTTGTTTAGATTTCTTTCATTAATGTCATTGCTCTGAATAGGTGTTTTACTACTAACTTGTATGGATATAGTAGGAGTGGACTATATATATATATATACATATATATATATATAGAGAGAGAGAGAGAGAGAGAGAGAGGTGTTACATTCCTTATAAAACTTAAGGAAAAATTTTGACAAGATTTTATCTTTCAAGTGAGAAAGTTTGAATGAATCATTGCTATATATTTCTAGTTTGAATATTTCTAATCCATTAAATGCAAAGCTCATCATATGACAACTGTCAGCAATGCACATATCATTTTCTCCCTGGTGCCTTCTTCCTGCCTACTCTCAAGGAATTACCAAAAAATCTTCTGTTCTTCAGTATTGAGTTTGAAGAGACTGTCTTTCTGACTTGACTCAAAAAAGAAAGAATATTGTCATTCCAAGAGATGAAGGAATTTAAGAGTCAATTTACTAGTATATTCAGAAGAATTCAATGAAAAAAGTAAATGATGTCATTTTCGTCCTAAAAATCAGACCAAAATATTGAATTGTTGCATTTGCAATAATTGTAAATAATTGAGCAATTTTATTAGATTGTATGGGTGTTAGTTTTTATCCTTTTTTAGTATTGAGATTTATAGAGGCAAATCAATGTTTACTTTTATTTTTTCTGCTCTATTTTATATTATAAATTTGTATTATAATTATATTATGTATTGGATATTACATATTAATTATTCCTCACAACCTTATACATCTCATGAAGAATCCATACAAAACTTCCATTTCTTTGCATAATTATTTTTATATGTGTTCAATGTAAGTATAGATATCAAAGGTGATGTGAAGTATGAGAGAATAAAAGTATATTTGATAACTATATTTTGATAATCTCTCTCTCTCTCTCTTTCTTCTTCTGATACTGAGGATTGATCTCCAGGCATGGGTGTTCTTGAGCTTTTTTTATTTTTTTGTTCGAGCTGATTTTCTAGCAATGGAGCTACAGCTCTCCAGCTGTCTTTTTGGTAATTAATTGGAGATGAGAGTCTGATAGACTTTCCTGTTGCCAGGGCAGGCTTTGAAACATGATCCTGAGATCTCATCCTCCTGAATAACTAGAACTAGAGTTATGATCCACTGGCACCCCCACCCACATTCACTTTTATTTTTCAAGTATTTCTTCCTCCACCAACTCAATAGCATTGCCAAAAAGAGAGCATATTAAAATACATTAGATTTGTGAAATCTACTGTATTCTGTTGATTTGAGTAAAAATAATTAATGTTAATAAAATGATTCAGAGTTCCACATCATTTTTTATGGAGGATTTCTTAATTGCCTCAAAACATTTTGGAGACGCAAATTACTTTCTCCATATTTTTCAATCTTCCATTTGTCTGTCCCAGTATGATCAGTTCTTCAAATGTTGAACTTCCTGGTAAATACTGGGACTGCCCTTTGATTCATAAAATTTCACTAACTTGGGTTATCTAAAGCACTGCACCAGTATTGGTTCCAGAAATTTGATCTATATAGGAAATTGCTGAAGAATATTTTGCTGACAGTGTCTTTTATCAAGAACAAATGAACTGGAAATAGGCGCGCACACACACACACACACACACACACACAAATCCTTCCCACTTTACATCATGAACAGAGCTCAGAAAATACTTTGAAATGACTAGAGACTACCACAATGAAGTACTGAAGTCTTTCCCCAAATCAATCAAACAAACAAGTAACTTTCTGGGTCAAGGAAAGTCTGTCTAATGTTTTGGAAGAAAGAGCTCCAAGCCTTTTATTACCAAATTTTTTTCTGTAAATTTTATCATTAAAATATGAAAGAGTCAAGCAATTATTTCATAGAAGACCCTCTCATAAAACTCATTTATGTAAAAATTTTCATAAAGGTCTTTTCCTGAGTAAAAATAATAAGGCTCATAACTGACAGATGTCAGCAATCTGTCATCTTTTTATATAGCAAAAATTGAGGCTGCTGGATTATAATCATTGTGTGATTTGATTCACCAACATTTTGTAGAAGATGCTAGTATATAGGAAAATTCATAGGACATACACAAACTTAAGAAGACTTTATAACAAATATGATTTTGCCACATATCAACATTTTAGAATAATTTGTTCTCATGAGCTTATTTGATATTTGGCTTAAATAATTTAGAAAACCATGAAAGATGGATCATTTGAAAATTTAAAAACATTATCTCACTTCCCTGTCCAAACAAAACCAAGCTTCAACATGATAGAGTTAAATTTCATGATTAAAAATCTCACTGGAAGCTGGGCAAGGTGGCTCATGCCTGTAATCCTAGCTACTCAAGAGGCTGAGATCTGAGAGGATCAAGGTTCAAAGCCAGCCCCAGCAAAAAAGGACTTGAGAATTTTATCTTCAATTAACCGCTAGAAAACGGGAAGTGGGGCTTGGCACAATGGTAGGTTGGTAGCCTAGAGTTGAAGAGCTTAGAGACAACACCTAGTCCCAGGGATAGGACCCTAGCCTTGAGCTGAATTGCTCAGGGACAGCACCCAGGTTGAGTTCAAGCACCATGACTCAGTTTAAAAAAAAAAAAAAAAAAAAAAAAAAAAAAAAAAAAAAACAACCCTCACAGGGTATTTAAATTATAAGATCATTTTCATCTTTAGCCTAGTGAATGTCTCCTGAATTTTATTTTATTTATTTACTTATTTTGGGGTGCTTGGGGCTTGAACTTGGCCTGGTCCCTATTCCTGAGCGTTTCAGCTCAGAGGGGCCAAAAATGAAAAGGAGAATGGGCATATGTGCCAGGACATGAAAATGCTAAATTCAAATCAAAATGCTTCATAATTTACTGATTATTTTTCTTTTTTCATATAATTTTTATTGTACTTAATAGAAGGGTTACATAATATTTGCCAGATAGATGGCCCATTAATTCCCATACATTGATACCCTTTCACATGTCTTGGTCCCCATTTCCCTCCCCCCACCCCTCATCTTGTTTTCCCTCGTTCCCTATCCAATTTCAAATAACCAAATACAAATATATCTGATATATCAGGTAACAAAGTGAAATACTCTAACAACATGAGGTAACCAAGGGACAGCAAAAGAGATTAGAGATAACATAGTACCTTAAGGACAACAATCATTCATTATATGGCTTATGTTTCTATATCCTAGAGATCCTTTCATTTAGTGTCCTACTATATGGCCTTTTGTATCAAGATTTTGCTCTAATGCAAATCTCTGCTAGGAGAGCCCGAGGTTTCTACTGATTATGACAAATGAGGGAAACCATTCAGCCCATGTCCTTTGAGTCTGGCTTACTTCACTTAATATGATCTTTTCTAAGTCTTTCCATTTTCTAACAAATGGGGCAATGTCATTCTTTCTGACAGCAGCATAGAATTCCATTGTGTACAAATGCCACATCTTGTTGATCCACTCATCAACTGAGGGACATCTAGGTTGGTTCCATATCTTTGCTATGGTAAATAGTGCTGCAATGAACATTGTTGTGCTGGTGGATTTAGTATGTCTTTGTTTCTGGATGATTGGGTAAATGCCAACTAGTGGAATTGCTGGGTCATAGGGGAGCTCTATGTTTATTCTTTTGAGGAACTGCCATACTGCTTTCCATAGTGATTGAACGAGTTTGCACTCCCACCAACAGTATAGTAATGATCCCTCCTGGCCATATCCTCTCCAGCATCTGTTGATATTAGTTTTCTTGATCCTGGCCATTCTGACTGGTGTGAGGTGGAATCTTAGAGTTGTTTTGATTTGCATTTCTTTTATGACCAGAGATGTTGAGCATTCCTTCATGTGTCTATAGGCCATTTTTGTTCTTCTTCAGAGAAGACTCTAAATCTTTGGCCCATCTTTTAATGTGCTGGTTGTTACTTTGGAGATTAGTTTTGGAGTGATTCCATTTTTTGAGCTGTTGATATATTTTAGATATGAGGCCTTTGTCTGTTGTATGGTAGGTGAAGATCTTCTCTCACTCTGTAAGCTTCCTATTTAGTTTACTAGCTATGTCCTTTGCCCTACAAAAGCTCTGCAGTTTAATGCAGTCCCACTTATCCAGCCTTTCTCTGAATTGTTGTGATTCTTGGTCCTTATTAAGAAAGTTCTGACCTGTGCCAAGGAGGTCTAGTGTATATCCTATTCTTTCTTGTAAAGTTTTCAGTGTGTTGGCTTTTACCTCCAGGTCTTTGATCCATTTGGAGTTGATTCTAATGCAGGGTGACAAAGAAGGATCCAACTTTAGTTTTCTGCAGGTGCTTAACCAGTTCTGTCAGCACCACTTGTTGAAGAGGCTGCCTTTCTTCCATTCTAGTTTTTTTTTGGCTCCCTTGTCAAAGATTAGGTGGCCATAGATCTGTGGTTTAACATCTGGGTCTTCAGTTCTATTCCATTGGTCTTCTTGTGCCAGTACCAAGCGGTTTTGATAATTAGATCTCTGAAATAGAGTCTAAAGTTTGGTATTGAAATTCCTCCTGCACTGTTCTTTCTGCTAAGAAGTGTTTTTGCTATGTGGAGTCTTTTATTATTCCATATGAAATTTTGGTTTGCCTCTTCTATTTCTTTAAAGAATGACATTGGGATATTGATAGGTATTGCGTTGAATTTGTAGATAGCCCTTGGCAAGACTGTCATTTTCACAATATTGATTCTTCCAATCCAGGAGCATGGGAGGTTTTTCCATTTCCTCAGTTCTGCTTTAATTTCCTTTTTCAAGGTTTTAAAGTTTTCATCAAAAAGGTCCTTTACATTCTTAGTTAAGCTAATTCCTAGGTACTTTATTTTCTTTGAGGCCATTGTGAAAGGAGTTGCTTTCCTGATTGTTGCCTCATTCCTCTCACTGTTGGCGTAGAGGAAGGCAATTGATTTTTGAGGGTTAATTTTATACCCTGCTACCCTTCCAAAGTTTTGAATCTGCTCAAGAAGCTTGGGAGTAGAGTCTATAGGATTCTTTAAATGCAGGATCATGTCATCTGCAAAGAGGGAAAGTTTTACTTCCTCTTTCCCGATTTGGATCCCCTTTATGCTTGCTTCTTGCCTTATTGCACTGGCTAGGAATTCTAAAACTATGTTAAAGAGGAGTGGAGAGAGTGGGCACCCTTGTCTCATTCCTGAGTTTAGAGGGAATAGCTTTAGCTTTTCGCCATTAAGTATAATACTAGCTGTGGTTTTGTCATACACAGCCTTTATTATATTGAGGAATGTTCCATGGATTCCTAGTTTCTCCAGAGCTTTTAACATAAAGGGTGTTGGATCTTGTCAAATGCCTTTTCTGTATCTATTGAGACAATCATGTGATTTTTGTCCCTGCTCCTGTTGATGTGTTGAATTATATTAATTGATTTGTGCATGTTGAACCAGCTTTGCCTCCCTGTGATGAATCCTGTTTGATCATAGTGTATAATTTTTTTGATGAGTTGTTGTAGAAGGTTGGCCAGTATTTTGTTGAGAAGTTTTGCATCGATGTTCATCAAAGAAATAGGTCTATAATTCTCTTTCTTTGATGAAACTCTGTCTGGTTTGGGGATGAGCGATTTTCTGTACTCTCTTTGGACTATAAGATATCTGGAAAATATTTTTATTTTTTTAGATTTTCACTCTTCCTTCATTAAAGTGTAATATATTTTAGAAGTATAATTTTTTAGTAATTAATTTTCCTAACCTCAGCCACTATAGCAAAGAAATAAACTTTGTCATACTAGTCCATATGTTAGAGCATTATTAGGCAGATTAAGTGAAAGAAGATAGTTCTCCAAAATTCCTAATATTAGGATACCTATGTGTTTTAGTGGCATTGTCACTTAGATTTCATCAAGACATGTTTGACAAAAGAATAAAGATATTCAAAACCTTGATACAAAAGGCCATATAGTAGGACACTAAATGAAAGGATTTCTAGGATATAGAAACATAAGCCATATAATGAAAGATTGTTGTCCTTAACGTACTATGTTATCTCTCATCTCTTTTGCTGTCCCTTAGTTATCTCATATTGTTACAGTATCTCACTTTGTTACCTGATATATCAGATATATTTGTATTTGGATATTTGAAATTTGATAGGGAAGGGGGGAAATCAAGATGAGGGGTAGGGGTCGGGGGGAGGTAGGAAATGGGGACCAAGACATGTGAAAGGGTATGAATGTATGTGAATTAATGTGAAAGGGTATGAATATATGTGAATTAATGCACATTCTATGTGGCAAATATCATGTAACCCTTCTATTAATTACAATAAAAATATATGAAAAAGAATAAAGATATTATGACAATAAATGTAAGAGAAAAAAACTTCTGTATTATAAAAGCTTATTCTCACATGTTCTTTACACCTACACCAAATCAACAGTAATTAATTCTTAATTGGTATGACTAAAATACTTGAAAGAATAGATTTAGGATCAATGGAGATATGGAGAAAGGAGGCCAAGAAGAAAATACAAAAGACATCAGTTTCCTATTTCATAATTAAGCCATTACTGGCATTACCACATGAAGACATACTATAGCTATCACTTAGCATAAGGTAGAAGGGTAGTAATTAATTCAAGTCAAAGAAAATGAAGACTAGAAAACTGGTATACATACACACACACACAAATTTGTTTTCCTTCCATTTTGTGGCTTGAACTTAAGATTTGGTCACCGTAACTCTGAATTTTGGGTCAAGATTACTTCTCTCCCACTTGAGCCACAGATATACATCTGGGCTTTTATTTCTTTTGGATTATTGTGGATAAGAGTTCCATATACTTTCCTGTACCATCTGACTTTGAACTGTGATCTTCAGATCTCAGCCTTCAGACTATTTAAGAGTACAGGCATAAAAGATTACCACCATTTTTAAAAATACATTTTTCTCATTCAAACTTTTTCAAAGCTTTATTGATGATTTCGATTTAACACTCCAATTTCCTTCTAACTGTGACTGTATGAATGATAGCAACACTAAACAAATCACAATATTTTGAATAGGAAACAAAATAAGTGAATCTAAAAATGTATTTTGGAAGCTAAGTATTGG
The DNA here is from genome assembly GCF_031878675.1 of Megascapheus bottae. Lineage (NCBI taxonomy): Eukaryota > Metazoa > Chordata > Mammalia > Rodentia > Geomyidae > Megascapheus > Megascapheus bottae. The sequence continues at coordinate 18,710,018 of NC_143522.1, forward strand.
TAATACAGAAGAATTATCCTGAAATGTGTTATTAATTTTAAAATACTTTTTTATAGAAATAGCTCTCTTAGAGATATAGCATCTCATATTCAGAGGTATGGGTTTAAAGAGCAAGAAAATTAAATGAAATTCATGACACAAAAACTAAGTATCATCTCACATAATGAGAGAAATTGACAGAATAGTGTAGAAGCAATTAAGAATCTACAAGAAATAAAATATCTATTGACAGATACTAGACAATGATGATAAAGTTATTCCAACTGAAATTGAGAGTACTTATATGCAACAATAATTGCTAATCTATAAGGCTACTGTTGGGATTTATCATCTGTCAGTCAGTGTATTGACATACCTTTCTTAGAAAACTTTATATTAAGTTGAGAGGAAAGATAAGTATTGGATTTTCTGACAACTAAATGATGATTTACATTGTTTGAAGACTCTCAAGTTCAGTATAAAAATTCTTAAGCTCAGGGAACAAAAAAGGGGACATTTAAAGAAATTCAGGTATTTGTAGTGAAAAAAAATCATACTTTTAGTAGCTGTTTCCTTGTTGAAATGAGAGCTCTTCCTTATTCCTCCTTGACTAACCTGTTACCTTATGCATCCAAGTTTTATTTTTTATTGTTGTATCAATAAGATGAATTCTAGGGCCTCATGCATGTTAGGCAAGCCCTCTAATACTTAGCCACATGTTTAGATCTTACCTATTTCAAGTCAGAAGAAAGGGAGTCAGTTATTCCTTGGTCATCAGTATAGTGAATTCATTTTGTGAAATAACATCAGTGCGTGTGAAACACTGTTGATTATTTCTCTTACATGCAAAATCAACTAAGGGATTCAGAAGAAAAGGAGAGTCAGTTATTCTTTCATCTTCAGTGTAGTGAATTCATTTTGTGGAACAGCATCAATACATGTGAAACACTGTTGATTATTTCTCTTAGATGTAAAATTGGCTAGGGGATTCAGCATTTCTGTGCCATTCTGTTTTAATATCATTTTCCATAATAACAAGAAAAGATTGACTAATTAAAATATACAGTATGTCTTTTTCACCAAGTTGTCTCTTGTTATTTAAAAAATGTGTATACACAAAATTAATATCTTCATTTTGTAACTTTCCAAAAGATTCAAATAATACTGTATTGCATATTTGCTTTAACAGAACATAACAGTTCATTTTCTTTGAAAACAACATTTCTCTATTGTTTTCCATCACAGGATGGATATTTCAGTTTTGGGAAAGATAAATTTTTAATATTAGTTTTTAAAATTAGGATAATTCTAATTATTGCATATCTGATTTTTCTACAAAAATTTGAGTTATAATCACATCCAAACTTAGTGAGTTTTCATCATTTGTAAAAGTGACACTTACAGAAATATTAGCCACTATTTAAAGCTTATTTATGTAATGAATCTCATGATCAATGAGTTATCCAGTAAATTTCTTAACATTGATTTCAAAGACTTTGCAATGCTATCCTATGAAATATTTATATCAGTCACTGCAGTAGAGCAAATTGCTGATTTAAAATCTGTCAGGTTAAATCTCATTACCAATTAGAAGTACAGAATCAGTTATAATAAATTATGCCTACTGTAAATATTTGTTCAGTAAAATTGTAACAGAGATATTGAAAAGACAGTATGTTTGAAATGAACTTTACAACTTGGGAGGAGATGGGGGAGGAAAGGTGAGTAGAACAAAAGAAGGGAAGAGGTAACAATATTCAAGAAATAATGTACTCACTACTTTGCAACTGTAACCCCTCTATATATCACTGTGATAATAAAATTTAAATAAAAATCACAAACAAGTTTTAACTATTAAACAATTCAACAAAAATAAATGTGTTCATTATATAAAATATAAACAATTGTGCAAAAAGCATGTATAATTATTTTTTAAAAATAAAATTTCTCACATCAGTGCATGTGTCGGGGTCCTTCATCCCCAGTCCCTCTTGAGGAGGGATGGGAAAAACACACCCAACCAGTCCAAGCCGAGAGAGGAGAGGGCCCACTGTCCTCCCGCACTCCGCCTTGCTTCTCCGGAGCACGAACAGAAACGCCACGCAGCTTCATCAAGGCAGGAATCTCTCTCTAAAACTCCCCTCCTTATATTGAGTGCGGGAGCCTATCAGCACAACAGGTGGGCAGGATAAAGAGGTCCACTTGTTTACCCCTACTACAGGTCTCAGCAGAAAGTTATTAGAATGGCGTTACTCGGCCCCCAATATCTCCCCCATTTTTATCTTAAATAAGACAAAACTTAGTATATGTGGGGCTACCACCATATTAGATCGGCTGTGCCTGTCTTAGGTGTCTCCAAGCTCATTAGTCTTCTTACTCATCATGGGATCACCAAGTCCTTTTTACTTGACTCTTAGGTTGATAGGTACTTGGCTTCTGTCTTAGGTTGATAGGCTAATAGCTGGGACTTTCCTGTCTTTGACTACCAGCCGTCTAAGCAAATCAGACCTGAGGGGATGCACCTATTTCCATGGGAGCAGATGCCTGTCGCATTAGTATTCACTTTCTGCGTTGATTTTGTAGGCAGGCAATAGACATATTAGTGCATAAAAACAAATCCAAACTGATCAATCCCAAAATAGTGTCAAGATAACAATCACCCAAAGTTAGAATATTGTCATTTCTACACATAACCATTCCAGTCCTCACATTCAAAGCATTCTCTGTAGGAACCACAGTGGCAAGGACAATACTCGCAGCAGTAAGGGCAGGAAAATACCAAAGTCTCTTTTACTGATGAGCGGGAAAGCATTCTCCTCCTCCTGTACAGGCACTAGCATATACTGAGTGGCTCTGACTACAACAGAGAAAATAGGGAAACATTCCAACATTAACTAAGAAAACAACATTCACACAAGCCATAGGGAATAGCAGGGCAATGGAAGAATTAGAGGAGTCTTCCAGTCTCCGCCTTTTTGTTTTCCAAAAAGGACTCTGGTCTCTTCATTTTCTGTAACTTCAAGCTGACTCAGGGACGTCGTCTCTATATTTTGTCAGGGACTTTAAAAAGCTTTAATCTATTACAGAGCTATAATTCTCAAAACAGCTTGGTACTGGCACAGGAACAGGCCTGAAGACCAATGGAATAGAACTGAGGACCCAGATATTAAACCACAAACCTATGGCCACCTAATCTTTGACAAGGGAGCCAAAAAAATAGAAGAAAGACAGCCTCTTCAACAAGTTGTGCTGGCAGACCTGGCTAAGCACCTGCAGAAAACTAAAGCTGGATCCTTCTTTGTCACCTTGCACTAGAATTAACTCCAAATGGATCAAAGACCTGGAGGTAAAAGCTGACACACTGAAAACTTTACAGGAAGGAATAGGAGATACACTAGGCCTCCTTGGCACAGGTCGAAATTTTCTTAATAAGGACCAAGAATCACAACAAATCAGAGAAAGGCTGGATAAGTGGGACTGCATTAAACTGCAGAGCTTTTGCAGGGCAAAGGACATAGCTAGTAAACTAATCAGGAAGCCTACAGAGTGGGAGAAGATCTTCACCAACCAAACAACGGACAAAGGCCTCATATCTAAAATATATCAACAACTCAAAAAATTGAATCACTCCAAAACTAATCTCCAAAGTAACAACCATCCCATTAAAAAATGGGCCAAAGACTTAAAGAGAGTCTTCTCTGAAGAAGAAACAAAAATGGCCTATAGACACATGAAGGAATGCTCAACATCTCTGGTCATAAAAGAAATGCAAATCAACTCTAAGATTCCACCTCACTCCCGTTAGAATGGCCAGGATCAGGAAAAGGAATGACAACAGATGCTGGAGGGGATGTGGCCAGGAGGGATCACTACTACACTGTTGGTGGGAGTGCAAACTCATTCAACCACTATGGAAAGCAGTGTGGCAGTGCCTCAAAAGGCTAAACATAGAACTCCCCTATGACCCAGCAATTCCACTACTTGGCATTTACCCAACCATCCAGAAACAAGGACATACTAAACCCACTAGTACAACAATGTTCATTGTAGCACTATTCACCATAGCAAAGATATGGAACCAACCTAGATGTCCCTCAGTTGATGAGTGGATCAACAAGTTGTGGTATTTGTACACAATGGAATTCTATGCTGCTGTCAGAAAAAATGACATCGACCCATTTGTTAGGAAATGGAAAGACTTAAAAAAAATCATATTAAGTGAAGTAAGCCAGACTCAAAGGAACTTAGGCTCAATGGTTTCCCTCATTTGTCATAATCAGTAGAAACCTTGGGCTCTACTAGCAGAGATTTGCAATAGAGCAAAATCTTGATACATAAAGCCATATAGTATGAAGCTAATTGAAAGGACCTCCAGGATATTGAAACAAAAGCCATAAAATGAATGATTGTTGTCCTTAATGTACTATGTTGTCTCTCATCTCCTTTGCTGTCCCTTGGTTATCTCATACTGGTATAGTATCTCACTTTGTTATCTGATATATTGAATTTATTTGTATTTGGATATTTGAAATTTGATAGGGAAGGGGGGAAAACCAAGACGGGTGGGGGATGTGGGGGGGAGGGAAACGGGTACCAAGACATGTGAAAGGGTATCAATGTATGTGAATTAATGCACTTTCTATCTGGCAAATATCATGTAACCCTTTTACTAATTACAATAAAAAAAAAAAAAAAAGCTTTAGCCTGTTTTCCACTATTCTGAATACGAGCACAGGCTTTCTAAATTCTCTTTCTCAAGTCTGCGCTTTTCACCTGTTCTTAAACTGTTTACTCCCATATAGAGTTAGATTTACCTTTCACACACACATTCGTGGTCGTTCCGGTCTGAACCCATTCGGTTCTATTCTAAAATCTCTTTCATTGAAAAATAGAAAATAGGCCTCGCCCTCAGCGAGGTAATTTTTTTTTTTTGACATTTCATTAGAAAATAGGCCTCGCCCTCCACGAGGTAACCATTAGCCTCGCCCTACTGCTCTGGCCAGAGACTCCCGAGAGGTTCCTCCCTTTCTGGGACATTGCCTCGCCCTCCACGAGGTTCCTCCCCAAGTGACCTGCGCTTCGGAGGTGATCTGGGAATGATTAAAATCTCTTTCACACACACATTCATTCACTGGTTTAGTCTTTGAGGAGTTTTCTTTCTCCCTGTGTCTTTGTCTTTCTCTTTCCCTATGAGCAATTTCAGCCTGTATTTTTCCTTCAGGTTTCCCTGGCCTTTCAGTCCCCTTTTCATTTCAGGTTTCTCTGGTTTTTCAGTCTGAGTTTTTCTTCTTTGACTTTCTCAGGTAGTTGCTTCCCTTTCTCCTGTTTATCACCTTTTTTTTCTTTTTCTTGCTCTTTGTCCCTCTCTTTCTCCTTGTCTTCCTGTGTTTCTTTTTCCCTGTGAGCGACTTCAGCCTGCATTTTCCCTTCAGGTTTCCCTGGTTGTTCAGTCTTTTTGTGCCTTTCAGGTTTTCTCTGTTTTTTCAGTCTTGCCTCCATGTCTCTCTCACTTGGCTCAACTTCACAGTCGTGCCCCTTTCATGCCCCATTTCATGCCTCTTTCGTGCCCCACGTTGGCTCTTTCATGCCTCTTTCATGCCCCACGTTTGGCGCCAATATGTCGGGGTCCTTCGTCCCCAGTCCCTCTTGAGGAGTGATGGGAAAAACACACCCCAACCAGTCCAAGCTGAGAGAGGAGAGGGCCCACTGTCCTCCCGCACTCAGCCTTGCTTCTCCAGAGCAGGAACAGAGACGCCACTCAGCTTCCTCAAGGCAGGAATCTCTCTCTAAAACTCCCCTCCTTATATTGGGTGTGGGAGCCTATCAGCACAACAGGTGGGCAGGATAAAGAGGTCCACTTGTTTACCCCTACTACAGGTCTCAGCAGAAAGTTATTAGAATGGCATTACTCGGCCCCCAACATGCATGTACATTTTATTGTATATACACTCATTTGTTTATTTGAAATAGGGAAGAGAAAGGGAAAAACAAGATGATTGGGCAGGAGTAAGGGGAGAGAAATTGGGAGAAAACCATGGGAAGGGGTATCATTGTTCAAGAAATAATTTACCCACTCACTAACCTGAACAATGTGACTGTAACCACTCTATACATCACCCAACAATAAAATACAACAACAACAACAATAATAATAATAATAGTAAAAGTTATTTATAGGAAAGAACAACTCAAACTAACTCTTAGAAAATGAGTGAGGCTAGCCTTATTAAGAAACTTAGACCTTAAAGTAAAAAAGGTCATCTTATTTGAAAATAAGTTAGCAAAATTAAAGGCATGGGGCTGGAAGTTAGGCCTAGTGTAGAGTGCTTGCCTAGCATGCACAAAGATTCAATTCCTTGGTACCACATACATAGCAAAAAAGCCAGAAGTGGTGCTGTGGCTCAAGTATTAGAGCTCTGGCCTTTAGGAAAGCCCAAGGACAGTGCTTAGGCCCAGAGTTCAATGCCCAGGACTGGCCAAAAAATACAGTAAAGGGATGAAGTTTTACTAACATTCTTATTGAAAGTCCTTGGACTTAAGCATGTCTTATCTCTTTGGCATTTCATCTTTAATACGATGAGGAAACTATTAGTCAACTGCCACCTATAATATTCATTAGTTAGTTTTTTATGTGGATAATATTTGTCAAGGCCTAGAAATTTCTCTAGTGCCTCTCAAAATGTGTATGTATGGTTATGTATGCATATTTTATTATTTTAATATCAGCAGCATTTGATATAGCAATGTGAATTGTAATTAAATGGTATGCCATAGCAAACATTGTTGAGATGGTATTTTTTGTTTTTGTTTTTGTTTTTCTTTTTCTTTTGCCAGTCCTGGGCTTGAGCTCAGGGCCTGAGCACTGTCCTTGGACTTTCTCAAGGCTAGAGCTCTACCACTTGAGCCTCAGCACCACTTCCAGCTTTTTTCTATGTATGTGGTACCGAGAAATCGAACCCGGGTCTTCATGCATGCTAGGCAAGCACTTTAACCACTAGGCCAAACTCCCGGCCCTGAGATGGTATTTTTAAGTCATCTTGAAAAGTCCTGTCTTCGTAACAATTCTCTGCCCTTGCTTCATTGTTTAGAGGTAGGTCATATGATGACTTCTTATATTGTTTATGCATTTATTTTTTTATAATCCAACTAGATGATGTGTCCTTGAAAATGACCAGCTTCTAGAGAGGCAAGAAATAGCTTTTGAATGAATAAGTCAAACCTGAGGGATTTTTTTTTTTTACTCACATTTGGTTGTACCTCATTATTACCTTAAGTAAGGCATAAGGGGATTCTAGAGATTAACAAATTAATGAGTGAATCCAAGAATGTAGTCAAAATCCATTTGAATCCTGTGAATTCAAATCCCAGATTTGCAAACTACATGTTATCGCCACTCTGATATACTAATAAGATACTTAAACTATTGTGTAAAAATCGTGGGCATTCGGCAGTGTAGTATTTTCAGACACATGAGGAGTGAGCTGGCATGTGGCTCTACTGTAATTTTCAGAAGTTTATTAAACTTTAAGACTAGGCATTGTTTTTGTCTTAGACTGGAGTGAATAACCTCTTTGCATCATAAGTAAGCTCTGGCCTCTTAGTTACCATCAAACCATAAAGGCATAAAATGATAATAATGTCATTATTTATTGAGGGCTCATTACATTTCTGGTTCATGAATTTCAAAATATATTTCATCTTTGCCAATATCCTACTAGGCATCTGGCTGGATTGCTTTAATAATTATCTGCGTGTTCTAACAAACCTAATCGAATAAAGAGATCTTAATCTGTAAACTAGAAAGATCATTACAAAAGACTAACTTTCCAGCATGTAAAAACATTTTGAAAAAAACAAATCAAGTAAAGTAAATCATGTAAATATCCCATTCAAACATATAACAAACAATAATTCCCAACCCATGTGCACATAGGAATGCTGGTTTTGTCACTTAATGAATGAAATAAATCACAACTACATACAACCATAACAATCAATCATTAATCTTAATTCTGAGCAAGAGAAAGGAGACACAAAAATATATCATTGAGATTATTTTTTTCATACAGGCCAAATTAATTTATGGTGTTAAAAGTTCGCAGGGTGATTTCTAGAGGTGATACCATCACCTGACCATTTCCTGGGTCATTTTATATTTTCTTTGTTAACCTGGAAGTTACATTTCCTTAAACACTGTTCTAGTAATTACTAGTTTGTAATGGACACACAAGGAACTTACCCAAACAATATCCATCTTTTGTAAGAAAGTCACCCCAGTTAGATATAGAGATGATGAAGACAGCTGTCACTCTGTGAAGACTATCTGTTTTTCCCCCCATAAAATTCACATATTGCTCATCATCCTTACTGTCAGCCCTAATGAACAGGAGCCTGGAAGACCACAAATGGACAACTCAACCACAAATCACAGGGTTCTAACTGCTTTGACAAAACAGTAATATATTAATCTCCTTATAAACTAGCCATATGTACCTTCACTTTGGCATGAAAAGGATTTAAAATCTTAGGTTTCACAGCTAACTGCAAAAGATTTATTCATAGTAGTATCACAGCCAGGTTGGGTAGGAACTCTTTCTATATTTATCCATCTTTTCCTTCCAGACATATTCATAGTGCATTATTTCACAATATATTCACAATTCACATATTGAATATTCTTCCTGGAGAGATCTGATTGATCCCTTAGCAATTTCTTTTTACTTTCTTAGTAAATGTTTTTTAAATCTGGATGAAGTTGAAATTTAATATGTCCATTTCTCTCTCTTGTCTCTTTGTTTTCTAAGATATGTATCTACTCATATGCAGTACTTCTCTCTCTAAGATATGCATCTGTATAGACATAGTACAACTTGAGTAGTCTCACCTCTCCTATCATTCAGCATTCCATGACCACTTACTCCTCCATCAGTCACATCAAGTCTCCTATTTTCTTCTTCACATGTTTGCATCAAGGTTGATTTTTAACTTTTTGCATAGATTTGTCTTCAAATTCACCAAATACATTTCTTTTTATTTTATTTTATTTTATTTTATTTTGCCAGTCGTGGGCTTGGGCTCAGGGCCTGAGCACTGTCTCTAGATTTTCTCAAGGCTAGGGCTCTACCACTTCTAGCTTTTTGCTATGTATGTGGTACCGAGGAATCGAACCCGGGTCTTCATCCATGCTAGGCAAGCACTCTACCATTATGCCAAACTCCCGGCTCTACATTGCTTTTTATTACTGCGTTTATTCAACTTTTCATCTTTCCTCTCGTTCTAGCCCCTCCCCATTCATTTTTAATATTCTTTTTTTCAACTATCTGATAATAGATCGATGTAGTTGCACCATGAAATGTCACTACTGTATATCCTACACTTGAATCATCCCCTGGGTATAATTGCATCAGAACTTGTGTTTGAAGTCCAAGATCTATATATGAAAAGAAAAAACGTAGATTATTTCAGGAGTTTGTGTGCCATCCTGGCACAAGGCCCATTCAAGTCTTCTCGGTATAGTTCCAGTTTCAGTACATGTACTGCCTATGCCAGCTTGGAAGTTCTAATTTTTGGTTATCAAATTATTGGATATTTCTTTTATGAAACTGTCCACTACTGAAAGAACTCAGTAAATTGTATATTTGTAAACTTTTTTATGTTTCCAAACTTACTTTAGACTTAAATATTCATTTAAAAAAACTGATTCCTGGAATGAGAAAATTATTTATTACAAAATCAGATTTTAGTCTCACAATGAATGCAAACAAGTTATTTCTACTTTGAGGAAAATATTTAACATTTTATCTGTGAAATCTATGGATCATTTTCATTAAATTTTTCATAACAGAAGTTGTATATTATTGTAAAGATTGTAAGGATCACAAACCTTTTAAATGTACTTTATAATATCATTTGTAGAATATTTACTTCCAATTAAAAATATAATGAATGTATTTTCTCTAAAAAATCAATTACTATTTCAGGCTATGATTGAAAATAAAGACTGAGACAATGGAACATAAGACACAATATAAATTCCTAGGCTCTTCATTCACCAATTACTTAGTAAGAATGATATTGAAGTATGAAGCAAGATGTCACAAAGTGAAATGCGAACTAATACAAGTTCTATATGAGTCTAGTAGGCAGAATGGTGGTTTTCAAATTTATCATGTATCTGATATTTGGATCCTGTGAACATTGCTTCACATAGAAGAATGGAATATGAAACTAGATCACTTATGTGTGAGAGAGGAGTTTATGTAGAGTATGACATTTCTCTCTTTCTACAAGAAGGGAAATGTCTACACATACGCTGTGTGCATCTGTGTATGTGTATGTGGGGGTGGGGAGGTTGTGTGTATGCCCAGGCATGCACATGACTTGACGTGTGATATTTGAAGATATAGTTGACACCAGTCTCACTGGGTATTTGTAGTCACTCCAGGGGACTTTCTTTAGTAATGGAGGTCAGTCTCACTGGCTTAATAATATGTCATGATTATCATTATTTCCCAGTATAACACCTGGACAACCAAACACTTTTGATCTTCCCTGTTTGGTAACATAACCATGTTACCTCTCGTGCTTGACAGAAGTCATGCAGTTCTGCGTTCCTCCAGTGAGAAGGACCTTGAGGAACTCCTGTTGGGAAACCAACATGATATTTTTGCTCATATTGATTTTTTTATCCACAAAATTTCATTTTATAAACTGTCACTGAAAAGAATAAAAAAACCCTTAAAAATTCTACACATGTTTCTCAAGGACAAGGTACTCCAGATTTGAAAGAACTGACATCTTCTCATACCAGTCCTGTGTCACCAACAGCACCCTTCCTCACTCCTGCTAAATCACCTGCCACAGTGCAGGACAGAATTCTGCCACAGGAAAGATAGAAAGTGTGTATGCGTGCGTGCGTGCGTGCGTGCGTGTGTGTGTGTGTGTGTGTGTGTGTGTGTGTTTCCCCCAGGAAACAATTTTGGTATCCAAATAATGAACACCTATTAGTTATCTTTATTTTATTTTACTTTTCTCATTGCTTGTACTTTAAAGGGAGAGTGGGTCAACTTAACATACTCTTGTATCTTCTTACGCTTATCATCTTATGTTTCCTGAATGATTCCTCTGCAATTATTGTGTTAATATGGTTTCCCCTGGGAGTAAATAAGTTAAACTAATATAGCCTGAAATAAACTTTGCCAGGCAAATAAGTTTTCATGACGCCCCATGCGTAGTTGAATGACATTCTCATCTATAAATCCTCTGTTATGGGCCAAGGTATCCTTAAAAATTCATGCAGAAAGTGATTGTTTTTGGTTATAGTGTCTTTAAGGTAGTTATTGAGGTTTAATTAGGTCATAAGGTAAAACTTACATAACATACCTAAATGATTGGTTTTTCTTCATATAACAGAAGAAAGTTCATGTAAGGACATGTGAGTTATCATGTAAATGCTGAAGAACAGGCTTCATAAGAATTTAGTCACATTAACATTAAACTTAGTCACATTAAACTTTCTGTACCCAGAATATTGAGGAAATAACTACTAATGCATCTTTGGAATAACATACTACATATTATTCTCTGATTATAATACTGAGTAAGGCTCAATTAATTTTATGGTGTAAAACATTACAAATATTTTCTCTTATCACTTTAGAAAATAAAACCACAACAATTACAATAACAAAAATCTAGGTAACTTTTCTAGGCATTTTTGTAACCCAGATTTCTGCCAATAATTTCCAACCTGTAGACCTTGGACCCAGTTTGCTGAATATTGCTAACTGGATGTGGGGTGAGGGAAATGGGAACCAAGACATGAGAAAGAGTATCAATGTTTGTGAAGTAATGCACCTTCTATCTGGTGAATGTAATGTAACCCTTCTATTAATTACAATGAAAATAAATGAAAAAAAAACAGATCTGATCATTCACCAGCAGGAAGCCAATTACTTAAACTCTATTAATTTTCCTGAAACTAAGCAATTATATTTAGTGCCAAAGCATTTCTTCCTCATCTGATATACACTTGTTATGAACTTTTTATTTTTTCATACTCCAAAGGCTCTTAAAATGAAAACATGACAGTGACAATTACAGGGAAAAAAAAAACATTTTGGCCCTGATTTCACAATAGCTCTCCGAGGTTTTATTTCAACAATGCCTTATGATCCTTTAATTCTTGAAACTCAAGAGGTAAATATCAGAGAAAGAGTTAATGTGTTTACATTTCTTAAGGATACCATTAGTCTCTATTTTTAAATAAGGTATGATACTCTTGGTGTGGCAATAATGTAATGAGGCCAATGATTTAATTAATAGGGGAACATACACAATTGTGTGATTTTATATATAAATCAGTTCAATCTTCAGTTAAACTAATTCAGAAGGAAATGGAAATCAGCATTAAAGAATTTATCAGGCAAAGTAACTACTCATTTTTCAAATAAAATCATTTACTTATTAGTATATTTATAATTGTATTCTTTCATTTTTATATTAGAGTATTTTGTCATGTCTTTCTCCCTTTATTTCCTCCTTATTTTCTATGGTTGTCTGACATTTCCAATTACCAAATGTCCTCATTTATAAGAACAATGGCTGGAAAATGCATAAAAAGACAGACTCATAAATTGAACACGTTATTTATAGCATGTTATTTCAACTGTGCATTGAAATTCAAAGACCTAATTGATATATATTCAAAAGAAAACAATGCATACTGACAATGTGGCCAGCATTCGTTTCCTTCCTTCCTTCTTCCTTCCTTTCTTTTTTCTTCTGTGCATTTGTATACAGTTTTACTTCATATTTATTCAACCTTTTCAAAAATTACTTTTTTCCAATTAAAAAGTTATAGATTTATAGACTTCTGGGGGTTGGATTTTGGCCTAGTGGTAGAGTGCTTGCCTAGTATACACATAAACCTAGGTTCTATTCTTCAGTACCACATACATAGAAAAAAAGCTGGAAATGGTGCTGTGATTCAAGTGATAGAGTTCTAGCCTTGAGAAAGTCCAAGGACAGTGCTCAGGCCCTGAGTGCAAGCCCCAGGACTGGAAAGATTTTTTTAGAAAAAAGTTATAGATTTCTGATATATCTTATTTTTAAACTGTCCACTTTTGTGTTCTATATGTTGTAGCATATATTAAAATTGTCTTTTCCTAACAAATGGGGTGATGTCATTTTTTTCTGACAGCAGCATAGAATTCCATTGTGTACAAATACCACATCTTGTGGATCCATCATCATTTGTTAGGAAATGGAAAGACTTAGAAAAAATCATATTAAGCGAAGTAAGCCAGACTCAAAGGAACTTAGGCTCAATGGTTTCCCTCATTCATCATAACCAGTAGAAACCTTGGGCTCTAATAGCAAAGATTTGCAATAGAGCAAAAACTTGATACACAAGGCCATGTAGTATGAAGCTAATTGAATGGACCTCTAGGACATTGAAACAAAAGCCATATAATGAATGATTGCTGTCCTTAAGGTGCTATGTTATCTCTCATCTCTTTTGCTGTTCCTTTGTTATCTCATATTGTCACAATATCTCATTTTGTTATCTGATATATTGGATACATTTGTATTTGGTTACTTGAAATTGGACAGGGAAGGGGGGAAAACCAAGGGGGGGTTAATGGGGACCAAGACATGTGGAAGGGTATCAATGTATGTGAATTAATGCACCTTCTATCTGGCAAATATCATGTAACCCTTTTATTAAATACAATAAAAATATTTCAAAAAATAAAAAAATAAAATTGTCTTTTATCTGTTACCTTTTAATTTTGTTTTATTGCCATTGTGATGTACAGAGGGGTTACAGTTGCATATGTATTCTTGATTTTCTCCCACTTTCCCTCCCCACCAAGCTGCAAAGTTCATTTCCAACATTTTATGTGTTTGGCCTTTGTCCTTTGTCTCACCATTTTCTTGTTCCTTTTTCCTTCCCCAATACAGATAAACATATATACAAGACACAGAGTAACAAGTGAAAATATTACTTTTGGTAGGGAATTACATCATATATGATACACATATATGCATAATATATATCATATGTGAAATTCAGTGATGTATATCACTATCCTTTGACTTTGTGCTTCATCAAACAGGTGGAAATATCACCACAGGAAATAAAAATACCTCAGATAAACATTGCTCTACACACTCACATATGCCATCCTTCCTGCATAGAACTCATTCTTTAAAATAAAACTCATAATTAAGAGAACAATGACCATCTCTCCTTTCTTTATGAAAAATAAGTTATACTATAAGATGATATGGAAAATGCTATTAACAATTTTGCATTTTCCTTTTACATAATTTGGGTATATTATTAACAATTAATAAAATGTGCATACTTTCTTTTAAATCTGCTTATTTTCTGATTATTTCATAGATCTAGTGATTACACTTTCAAAAATTCTGGGGGCCAGAAATGTGGCCTAATGGTAAGAGTGATTGTCTAGTATGAACAAAGCCCTGAGTTTGATTCTTTGGTATCATTTACACAGAAAAAGGTAGAAATCATGCTGTGGCTCATGTCGTAAATCGCTAGCTTTTAGAAAGCTCAAGAACAGTGCTCAGGCCCTGAGTTCAAGCCCCAGGACTGGCCAAAAAATAAAATTCTGCAAGCTCTTCGTACTCATTATAAAATTTTGACCATAAATTCTAAGGAATATCTTAATTATGTACAGAGGGTAATATTGTCTTTGATTTACTTTGAAGTTGATGATTAGCATACAAATTCAAATGCATTTCTTAAAAGTATAATTGACAAAAATTATTTTATATGTCTTCATAAATTAGTTGTATTTACAAGGAATTAGTTTCTATCATTTGGACTAAAATAATCACTTGTTAGACATAAATTATTTACAAGAGCAATTCTTTGATTCAACATTTACAATTAATTGAGCCTGGTCTAAAACTTATTTACATCATTAGGTTACAAGGACATTTATGCTTTCTCTGTGGTTATAAATTATGTCTTATAAATATACCCAAAAGGTAATCATTTTGTTGATCTCTAAACTCTTTCCTCATTTTATACTTCATCTAATGGAATAGTTTTATGTCAACATTTTCTGAAATTTCCATTAACTTTTCAATTCATTATTTTCATTATTTTTGTATTTATTTAATTGCTGACTTAAACTTCAATATATTCTCAATTGATGGAAATGTTAACTTTTGTAAATTATATTTTATAAATTAAGATGATGATTATTAAAATACATTTTTTCTATCACTATTGAAATAAAGTGAATAGAATTTGAACAAGTTTATTTTTACCAAGAAATGATTAAGAATTAAGGTAAACTAGTCAATGGTTATTTAGCAACAATAACTAATTTCTGCCTAAAGTAGTTTCATTCTCCTTAAACATCAAATCTCCTTTTTATTCTAATTTTTTTATTGTAAAAGTTAAGTCCAGAGGGGTTACAGTTATATAAGTCAGGTATTGAGTCCATTTATTTTTGAACAGTGTCATCCTGTCCCTCATTTCCTCCTAGTATGGTTTTTCTATCAAATTTTTTATTTAAACTATTTTTTTCTATTAGAGTTAGATATCTATTCTTTGAACTATCTCCTTCTGTACTTTACATTCTGGAAGGACAAAGCATAATTACAAACAATGGTGAGCTTAATCTTTCGGGAACTCTGGCCACTGGAATGACTTTCTCTGTGTGAGAATGTCAGTCACTGACCCAAAATAAAGGTTACCATCAAAGTCATTGTGCTTCACAACTCTCATAAGCCTCCCTGATTTCAGTTTAATTAATTATAGAGTGGTTAGCTTGGTTAAATGGGAGGGTGTTTTTTTTTTTTTTTTTGCCAGTCCTGAGCTTGAGCTTAGGGCCTGAACACTGTCCTTGGACTTTCTCAAGGTCAGAGCTCTACCACTTGAGCCTCAGCGCCACTTCTGGCTTTTTTCAATATATGTGGTACCTAGGAATCGAACCTGGGTTTTCATGGATGCTAGGCAAGCACTCTACCACTAGGCCAAGCACCCAGCCCTTAAATGGTAGGTTTATCACAACAAACAGTGGTCAGTATCTGAAAGCTCTCTGTGGGTCATCCACCATGTTAGTGGCATGGAGAAATGTTAGGTTCCATTAATTTCAATCACTGCTATTTGGAAAAGGAGACTAGCAGGACTCAAAGCAAAGAACATGGATCCACAACACACACTGCAAAATATTATTTGTTTTTTGTTTTCTTTTAGCTAAATGGAGAGAAGTACAGAAATGTTTTATTGACTGCCAGCAAGTGTTTCATATTTAATGATAGGATGCTTTTCTCCGTTAATGAAAGAGCAGGAAAAGCCACATTGAATGAGAAACTCTTAGAGATCCCTGCCATTCACAAAGGAAATGTCTTTTGGTTTGGCAAAATCTTTACTTTGACTTCACATTTCTTAAATGAAAGACCCTGAGTTCTCAGTAGATAATGGAGTACAGCAAAGGTTTCATAATTGGTAGAAGTGAATATTATACATGAAAGAACATTTTACTAAAATCGAAGAAAACTAAATTTTCAGGCCCATTTTTCCTCCAAAGTTTCCTTTGCTCAAATCCTAAGAATGATAGCAGAATGACTCCTCCAACTTTATTACCTCAGATCAGGCCTAAAATTATCTCTCAATCCTTACATCAGATTATTTCAAGTTCAACAACTCTGCATCACTAGCTGAAAGTTCTCTGAACATTAGTATAACCATGATTGAATCCCTGTGATTCCTGTGGAGTGGGCTGTGAATAAATTGACTCTTTTGACTCTATTTATGGGTCCCATAATGAGATTTGCATTAGTAGTAGAAATTAATTTCCTATTCTTTTCTATGACAGCAGTCTTGAAGCAGCATAAGTTCCACAGCATGTTAATCAACTATAAGTAATTGCTAATAAGTGACAAGGAAATATTTATTTCTTGTCTTTAATAAGTGATTGTGAAATGTTATAATGAAAACAAATAATTTAAATCATTCCTAAACTGATTTTTCATTTTTGTCTCCAATAAAAGTTATGAATGAGAATTGAATAATTATTGCAGGAAATATAAAATAGATGTTTCTAGGAATTGTGTCATTTTTTTGAAAACAGGAAAGCTCAATGTGCATTCAATTTCAACAAGCCATATAATATTATTAGTCTCTCAAGAATTTTCTGTTTTAATATTGTATTTCACTTTTATCCACGTAATAAGAACCTTATTTTGCAAACAAGCCATTTATTCCTTAGTCCTTTATTACTTCTCAGTGATATTTTCTAGTCATGTAATAGCATTAGCAGTTAACAGATCACTTATACAGCAATCTGGAAATGTATTATATTATCATTAAAAATATGGTGACAGAATGTACAATTAATGATTTCCAAAAGTATGTTAGTAACACTGTGTTATAAACAGAGATGTGTCTATTTTGATATTTGTATTTGCTATCTGTATTTTCCCAAAGACATCTGCTAGACAAGCATAAAGAGACTGGAAATGTGAGAACATCTTGAAATGGGCCCATATTCTCATCTTTCACAGAAATACATCAATGTTGAAGTTTAATTTTAATAATTAACAGCAGGAGCATGTGGATGAGTAGTCAGGGAAATTACATTTGATTGGAGGAAGCAAATAGCAAATAATAGAAAGGACAAGGCCTTATCACAAATTTGATGACAGAAAGGTGAGAAATTAACTCTTGATATAATTCTTGAAGGAACTGACTAAACCAATTTAGTCCTCTATCTGTCGTCTGTAAATTCAGGAGACTAACAACCTTGAATCATAATGTATAGAAATGAGAGAGCAAATACACCCTGGGAGATCCAGGGTGAGATTTGATTTGCTGGTAAGCATTCAGACAAGTTAATAGCCAGACTAATGTTGCCCAGAGAATCATATCAGATCGCAGAGATCGTATTATTTCCTGTAAGACCCTGTATTTCTAGAGTCTTTCTCCAATAAACTAATTCCTCATAAACTCTCACCTTGGGATCTACTTTTGAAAAAAAACCAGATAACTCAGTGTTTTCAGCATGCATGTCCAAGATTTATTTTCATTTAATAGCATAAGAAAACTCACAAAAAAGCTGAATCATGATCTTGATGGTTAAGGAGGAAGAAAAGTTTCTATGAATTAATACTCATTCATTTGATAGTATTTGTTCAGCAAATCTATGTGGGATCTTTTTCAGAAGTCTTTCTGAAAAAAGTTCTTGTATAAAATTAAGACATGAATTAAAAATTATCTATAAACAAACACATACCAAAAGTAATATGACATAGCAATGTGCAGACAGAAGTAAAATAAAGAAGAAAGATTGCAGTGTGCCAATGATGGAAAATAGTCTAATTTAAGAAAAGTGGAAATCACAGACATTGAAATGACATTTAAGAAGATAAATGACATTTGAGCAGATAAATGTATCTGTGGAAAGAGCCCTGTAGGCAGAGAAAAATAACTGCAAAGGTTTGAGAAAGAAGTTGCTTGACACATTTTAGTTACAGCAAACAGACCAGCTGAAATTAGAACATACACGGTGATAGGGTGTGAGACAGAATTACAGAGGTAACAGACCTGTAACACAGAGATGTTAGAATTGGTTACAACAGAATAGGAACTTTCTGGGATATTGCAAACAGGGAGTAACATGTTGTGATCAACTGATAAACACCAAATAATGATGATTTGGAGCTCTGGCCCTGGAGGTAGGAAACCTGTTGCAATTGCTACAGCCTTGCAAGCAAGATCTAGGAGTATTGCTGAAGTAAAAGGCATCAGAAGAAGTAATAGTGGCTATTTGGGGATGGAAAAGTGATTCAGATTTACTAAAGTGTAATTCCTAGGTTTTTGTCCTGAAGCAATTGAGAGCTCTAATGTAATTTTCTATAGGGATGCACACAGATAAAAGTTGCATATTTTAGGGTTAATAATCACTATATGTTTAGTACATATTAATTTTCTATATCTATGACAGTTTAAGAAAATTAATGAGTAGGAAATTGATTGTGCAAGTTTCAAGTTCAAATGAGGAGAACTATAAGATCTATACATATACATATATATATACACATATATATTACATTTTATTGTTAAGGTATGTGCAAGGTAGTGAGTACATTTCTTATTGAACATTTTTATATCTTCCCTTGATTTTCTTTCTCTTTACCTATTCCAACATCCCCCCTCCAAATTGCAAAGTTAATTTTCAACATAGTTTCTTGTGAGTATTGCTGTTGTGTTGGTTGCCTTTTTCCTATGTCTCACTTTTTTGTTGTTCACTTTCCCTTCTTTAATTCAGATAAATGTATGCACAATAGACCAAAATCAAATATAGTAAAAACAGGGAAACACATATTTTGCACTCAATAGCATAAATATTATTAAGTCCAAGGCATTTTATAGCTGCATATTTTCAGTAGATAAAGTATAACATAGGTCTTAGGACTAAGTGATATTACTCTGTGATTTTTGCTTTTTTTAATTTTTGTTTTGTTTTTTGTATGTCTTGGGGTTTGAACTCTGGCCCTGGGCACTGTCCCTTGGATTGATAGCTTAAAGCTACCACTCTGTTATTTTGAACCACAACACCACTTCCTACTCTGACATTTAAAAGTGAAATTAATAAAGACAATTTGATTGAGTGGTAATTTAGTGGAACTAAAACAAACCACTAATTTGTACACACAAAAGAATGCTTCAAGGAAGAGTAGGAATTCTCTTTTTCAAATGCAGGTTATGGATTCATTCAGATAAAATGTGAAATATACCACCACACTTTTCAAGATGAAGTTCAGTAGTGCCCTTGACAATTTACCAATAAAGCATAGTAGTAGAAGTGACATTTTGATAACATCCCTTAAAGATAGGAAGAAAATCAGGATGTTAAAGACAAGCTCAGATAGTTGTTCATTTTGGCAAGAAGTGAATCGAGAGATTAGATTATCACTAAAACTGAATAAGATCAATGGAAAGTTATGTCTCTATTGAAGAGAATATAGAATTTCTATATAGTTCTATAGAAAAGAGTTAGATGTATAGACCCTCACTCAGATGAGAAAAGATAAGGGTCATTTATCTCTTACACTTAAAGGAATTTCCTCTGGTTATCAACCATTGACCAAGATCCTTTATTTCAGAAAAAAGATGCATTACTTGTCAACTGAGTATGAAAATGGAAATACTTGATTGGGGATGTACCTCAAGGCTACAGGGCTTTTTTAGCCTATGTGTGGTCCTGGTTTCAATCTTAGCTCTTCAAAAATGTAAGGGAAATGTTTTCAGCTTCATAGTTGTAACTCTGTGTAAAAGAATCAAAGTCATTTGATTATATTCCAGATATAAGAAAGAGGGCTGATTGTGTAAAAGCTTCTTATGCCCCGACTTCAAATTATCCTTAAAGATAAGAAGTTGAATGGTCTTTTGAAACATTTTGTATCTATGTATGCAAAGGCATGAAGTCAAAGCTTGGACACTGTCCATTCTCTTACTTGCCGAAAACTAGAACCATTTGAGAAACATTTCCACTCTGTATATATGCTCATTAAACGAAGAAAAGAGTTTTACAGCCTTTGGAATTGGGCTGGCTGTAAACCCCAATCATTGTAGTTCAGCCTCATAAGTGAGTAGGTAGAATTGAAAGTATGCATCACCTCTAAGAGAGATATGGAGAAAAAAATGTCATGTTTCATTTTAATTTCTATAGCAAAAGTGGCATAGTAATGTACTTAACTGCATCTTTAAATAAAACTAGGATGTTAAAAATTTGTATTATTTTGTACAGTATCAAAAGCTGTACTTGTTCATGTAATAGTTTTATATGCTTGGTTCTTAATGTAAAGCAGTTGAGTTTTAAACAATTAGTGTTTATAGCAGTTTAATTTTTGTGACTATAGAATTCATTGCCTTTCTATCTATGCAACCACTTTCAAAAGTTAATAGGTATAACTAATTCTTAAGATTTTCATGATTTATTAGTTATGGCTTAGTAAATGGATATTACAAATTAGTTTTTAAATTACTATTATTTATAACTCAATATTTTATAGATCACTTCTAAAATTATCCTTTTTACAAAAGTCTTACAGAATTATCAATTCTGAACTAACTTATACAGGGTATGAACTCAGGTGAACTTAGGACCTCTGATTACAACCTACCTTTTAAAAAATTCACTAGCTCCCTGTAATGTCATTCTGGAGAGCAAGTTTTTAACACCTGGAAACTTTCAGGGTCACTAAAACAATATTAAAACCTTAGCAGGTCAAGGAAGAAACTGAAGCTATCCAAACACAACTAAACTGTGATCAATAAGTAGCATAAGTGAGAAACATAGCTTTAAAAATTAACTAGACAAAAGCATAGGTATGTATGACAGGCATCAGTGGACTATTTATACTGACAAACTGAAAATATATGCTATATTATTAATTTAAAATATTAAGCAATAAGATGAGTTCTACTGATTACAAATGATGAAAAATATTATTTCTATTATTGGTATTTATGATTCAATGTATTCAATTAATTTTTCATCCCATGTATAAAAATAAGAGCAAGATTTATGTGTATACATATAATTGGCAATTGTTCTGTAAAGATAAATTGTATGTATATAATGCTTAATTATTTTACAATTCTGTAGATTTTTTTTGCTTCTGAGCTGTTATGACAAACTTTTATTCTTTAAGGTTTTACTATGTTTCTGCTTTTATTTTGGTTGGGGGGGGCTGTCATGGAACTTGAATTCTGGGCCTGGGCACTCACCCTGAGCTCTTCAGGTCAAGGCTACTGCCCTACCCCTGGAGCAACAACCCTATTTCTGGTTTTGTAATTGTTAATTGGAGATAAGAGTCTCACAGTCTTTAGTGCCCAGACTGGTTTTGAACCAGGATCCAAAGATCTCAGCCTCCTGAGTAGCTAGGATTAGAGGTGTGAGCCACTACACCTGGCTTATTTCTGCTTTTATATAATGAGTATACAAATTCAACTTTAATAGAATCAAATAAAAATATTTCCCAGTAGAATACTTCAAATAAGTTAATCATTGTTATTATGTAATATGATTGACTTCTTCCAGGAGACAGTACTGAAGAATCTAAGGAACATGCTACTAGTAAAAAAAAAAGTTAAACAAAATAAAATATAAAAATGTTCTGATTTTTTCATATATTTTTATTGTAATTAATAGAAGGCTTACATTATATTCACCAGATAGAACGTGCATTACTTCACATACATTGATACCCTTTCTCATGTCTTGGTCCCCATTTCCCTCCCCCCACTTCCACCCCTCATCTTGTTTTCCTCCCTTCCCTATCCAATTTCAAATAACCAAATATAAATATATCTAATAAATCAGATAACAAAGTGAGATACTGTAACAATATGAGATAACCAAGGGACAGCAAAAGAGATGAGAGATAACATAGTACATTAAGGAAAACAATCATTATATGGCTTTTGTTTCTATATCCTGGAGGTCCTTTTATTTAGCATCATTCTATATACTCTGAATTTTATGTAACAGGTTAATGACATAACACTAGCTTACATATAATAAATGGAATACTGTTTCCACTCTAAGTAATGTCTGGTGATACTGAATGGCCGCATTGGCAGAAACCCTGTACAAACTAATAATAACATGGGGAGGGATATTCCTGTAGTCATTCAGTTTTACATTCAAGTCTTTCGTTCTTCAATTAGCGATAGGGATAGAAATTGCTCTGCTAGTAATTGAACTTGTAATGAATTCATTGAGCAATAACTTTATTAACAGTTTTCTAGAATGGAAGAACTTATCTTTAATTTTATGACCAATTACCTCATTAGGAGATCTATTATTTCCAGCTTCACTATGGTAAGTGTAAAATATTTTGGGGTCAAAGTTTTGAAGTTTTAACCAATGAAATCTGCGAAGGTACCCCTTCCAGTTTAGATGGTTTCTGAATTTTAAGCATCCCACATTAGATACTAAAGCAGCAGTCATTCAGGTAACGTTATGATTGTACGCTTCACAATTCACGGCACAGCAGATACCTGATTTACTACAACCACAGAATTCTGAGTATTACCTGTTGTATTCTCCTTGCGAATGTGGCCGCTGTGCTTATTTGTCGATCAGGTACTAGTAAGAGAGGACTGAATACTAGCCCATAGTCCTGGTAGTGTTTTAGTAGCTGACTATCTTCCTTGAAGCCCAAAATATGGAGATACAATAATTCATAGAACAAGATTGAGTTGCATCTAATTTATGTGTGTAGGAGTGAGGGAGTCATGGAGCTGCCTGGACGCTGTCCCTGAACTCTTCAGCTCATGGCTACTGCCCTACTCCTTGAGCCACAGTCCCATTTCTGGTTTTTCTAATTGTTAACTGGACATAAGAGACTCACAATCTTTAGTGCCCAGACTGGTTTTGAACCAGGATCCAAAGATCTCAGACTCCTGAGTAGCTAGGATTACAGGTGTGAGCCACTACACTTGGCTTATTTCTGCTTTTATATAATGAGTATAAAAATTCAACTTTAATAGAATCAAATAAAAATATTTCCCTGTAGAATACTTCAAATAAGCTAATCATTGTCATTATGTAATATGATTGACTTTTTCCAGGAGACAGTACTGAAGAATCTAAGGAACATGCTACTAGCAAAAAAAATAGTTATACAAAATATAATATAAAAATGTTATGAATTTTATGTAACATTAGGTTAATGACATAATGCTAGCTTATATATAATAAATGGAATATTGTTTCAACTATAAGTAATGTCTGGTGAGACTGAATGGACACAGGTTGGCAGAAACCTGTACAGACTAATAATAAAATGATACCACGCCCAGTGAGCTGCATGTAATTTTGACCTAGCTTCAAACACCACTTGGAATTCGTTTTTATTTATTTATTTATTTATTTATATTTAATTTTTGGTTAAAGTAACAATTTTAATTGTATACAAATTCACCGTTAAGAGAATCAACTAAAAATATTTCTCTCTAGAATGCTTACAAATGAATTAATCACTTTTATTATGGAATATACTTAATATTCTTCAGATACTGGAAAGAATCCTAAGCACAAAATGAGACCCTAAGCACAGAATGATACCCTAAGCACAGGAGCATAATTATGGAAAAGAAAATGAATGTCAGGTACCATTTATTAGTCAAAAATAGTACACTTCATCAGATGAAGCAGGCAATACTGTGAGTACCTTCAGCAAGGACTATGTCTGTGCTGGTGTCTTATCCAGTAGGAGAGAGTTATTGAATTGTAAACTCAAGGGTCATCTTTGGGAACCTCTCCAAACAGTTGTGCAACTGTACAGTGGTGCTTAGGTTGTGGGAAGTCATATCACTGTGATTTGAGACAAGAACTATTTGTAATTAAATCCATTCCCTGTTGTTACTCTAGTTCAGTAACAGTAACTACACCAGTAGGTTATGGTGTGGTGAATATGTACTACGATGAATGTACGAACTTGACTGGGGATATATATTCATAAAAAGGGTGCCTTAACTATTGAGCCATGTGTGGGGTATTGTTTCAATTTTTTATTTCAGATCAAGATTTTTTTTAACTTCCACCTCCTTGAAGAGCAATGGAATGCTATATATTCATGACCATTCCCTTTTTCCTCCTCCGATCTACCTATCCCCATCCTGTTACAGAATCAATTACAATCTGCACTGAAATAACACAAAATAAAGCAATGATTCTTATGACATGATCAACAGGATGAATCATAACAGCTTTAACACATTTGTTTGGTAGCCTAAAATGCAAGAACTTTTTTGCTTCTGGGGATAACTTTTGTGCTGTGAAATGCTTAACTGCATCCCTGGAGAATCTCACACACATGCACATGGAGCAACAGCCACAGCTCTCCTGCACTCTTGTGTAGCATTCTCAGAAGACTTCCGAATTTTTCCCATGGAGCAAAACTGACCCCATCTCTCTCAAGACCTGTTTTGTAGATTTAAGAACAACAGAATCAAAAAGTAATAAACTTGAGACAGTTTCAAATAAATTATATCTCAAAAAAGAATTAAATTTTCAGCATAAAATTTGATGACTAAGAAGAAAGTGCTGTTTAGTCATTTATCAGTTATCTGTCATTCACTCTTTTGTTCAGTCAGGTAATCCTCGAAGATTTGAAGAGGTCAGACCATCAAAAGAGATAATAATTAAAATGGTTAAATATTAGTATTCATATTATTAAACACTACTCTTAAAACAATAATCAACGTTTTATATGCTAGGGCATTGAAACATTGGTGCTAAATTCTCTCAGTGAATTTGTCACTTGTGGAATAGGATCCAATACCTTAAAAATATAATAAGGATTAAATTTGAAGTTTTTGTTTATTTTCTTTCACTGAATAATAAATATAACTTCTCTAAATTAAAATGTCCCAGAATATCTATGAGTTAGTTGAAATAACATAAAAAATTCATGTAGACATAAGTAAGAAATCTGTTTTTTTTTTCTGATGCCAGGTTGCATTACACACACACACAGACACACGCACACACACACACACACATACACAAAGAAATGTTTGGCTGGAATGCTGATGAACAATGGTTTGATGGATAATGGAAGAATTTCAGTAAAAATCTAAATTCAGTTTGCCACAATTAATTCACTTCTTTATTTAAAAATACTACAAATCAATGTAGTGATTTAAAACTGTAATTATTCCCCTAAGTCAAATTTCTTATATGTGTTCCTACATGACAAGGGTTGTTGAGAAAACTGTAGACAAAAACTGAAGAAAAATGGTTTACATGTGAAGTGTAAAATAGAACTAAGAAATTTGTCAAATCACTTTTAAAAATGAAGTGTCTACCTGTGCTTCTGGTGAAGTAAATCTTATTTTAGTGGAAATAAAATGGTGCAAATGTAATTTACTTTTCTGACATTTATGTGTTTGTTTTCTTTCCCCATTTAACTTTACTGGAATCATAAAAATGAATTAGTTAGAGAACCACTTCTGTGTTTAAACCCGTTTGCAGTACAATTGCTGTATGTTTTATTGATATGAGATCACCATTAGTAATGACATGTAATGACATGCACCACCATTTATATTTAAATGGTATCCCATAAACTAAATATATTCTGATGACCATGATTTTTGTAATGGAAAGTATCTATAATAGTATGCTTCTCAGCAGTGTACTAAAGGAGTAGATTCAAATATACCAAAATCTTCAACTAGATATAAATGAGTAGATCCTTTCAAATAAACTAATCATCCCTATTAAGAGTGTATCAAACAATTATTTAATATCTTCAGTAATATTTTCCAATCCATGTTTATGATGTGAAATGATTTTATGTACATTATTATTATTCACAATAGTGTGGATAATTATTGCATTTTACACTCAGGAATATTAATTAGACAGTGTTAACTGTAATAGTTCATTTTGAGAAAATGTAACATGTGTGATATAACTAAGTCAAAACATGTCATTGAATTTCACCTTCAGTTACACAGTTTGGAGGCATGGCTCAAGTGGTAGAGCACAATCCTTCAGCAGTAAAGTTGGCAAATAGCATAAGACCCTGAGTCTAAATATTACCATAAGCACATGAACATATCAAACTGTTCTCATATGTTCTATGAGATAGGTTAAGTAGTTATACACATGGGGGTTATGTATATCTACATGCACAATTTGTATAAAGGAAAATAATTCTTTTTTTATTTTATTGTAATTTATAGAGGGGTTACAGTTACATTCGCCAAATAGTAGGTGCATTACTTCTAACACATTGACACCCCTTCTCAAATTTTTGTCCCCATTTCCCTCCCAATCATCTTGTTTTCCCCCTTTCCCTTTCCTATTTCAAATAAATGTATATACAATATGCCAGGTAACAAAGTCAGATACTGTAACAACATGAGATTTACCAAAGGGCAACAAAAGAGGAGAGAAATAAGGAGAATAATTCTTATTCATATGAAAAAATTCTTTTCTGTCATGTTTGTTGTAGCAGATTGATTGTCCATATACAACTTACTGAGGAATTGGACGTTTTTGGTTTGATTGATTTTTTGCTTTCCTAATTTTTTTCCTTGTACTGACTTGATCCCTGTGGCTTCGTGCTTGCTTGGCTTTTGCGTTCACAGATACAGCTTTATTATTTGGTCTGTGCCTTCATCCAAGCTTTTTGCTGGTTAACAAGAGATGAAGCCTCATAGACTTTTTCCAAGTTGAATCTGTAACAAAATTCTCAGATCTCAATACTCTGAGTAGCTAGGACAATAAGTTTACGCCACTGGCATCCAGCTAGGAATGGGTGTTTAAAAACGTATTAATAATAGAAAAATATTTTCAAATGCAAGCCAAATAATAGTTCATATGATCCCAGTTTTTTTTTATCATGTAATATGAATACCACAGGGTAATCAAGGAAAAGCACTGAGAAGGCAGAGTTCAATCAGTGTACTTCTGAATATATGCTATGTGGTCATAGTTAAGGCTTTTTAAGATTCCCCCCAAACCATCTGATTAAACAATCCTTTCATACATTCTATATACTCATCTCAGAATTGCCCGTTGGTAACAAATTGCCATTAGTTCAAACTCTTCGGTAAGGTATAACACTGCTCTTTGTATGAGAAAATTTTAGGAAAATATACTTTAAGAAAAATCACTGCATAAAAGGTTTTCTTCTTGATAGGAAGTTGGAATGAAGAGCTAAAAGAGGCAAAATTAAAATCATGTAAAAGGTTCAGCACAAAGGCAAAATCATTGCCAAGTAGATCAAGAGCCTATTAGCTTGCACAGTCACAGACATAAGAGAGAAGCAACAGAACCTGTCATAATGAGTTTTTCATGGTTTTACTTAAAAGCCTGATGACATTAGGTAAAATTTAGGTCACATATGTTGGAGGCTTGAAGTGAAGATGAAATAACAATCCATTCTTATTCCAGCACAAGGCCAATTGCAAGTTACTCATAAGACCAAGTCTTTGTCATTCTCCTTCCTTGAAGTGATTGATAATGAGCCTTTCTAATGACAAAAGCTAAGTAATGATAGACTTAATATCCCAAAGTGAATGCATCTGTTTACTTGTAACCAATTCATCTTCAATGAAGCAGTTACCACAGAAATATTTGCAAGAAAATTAGGAAATAAATAGGGAGTAGATGATCTTGCATTAGATTATGGAGATAAAACTATTACTTTTCAATTCTATAAATATTTTTGTCCATGGTCTCATAATTTCGGTCTGTAGAGCATACAGATAAAATTGTTCTGAAGTATCCTAAGTGAAAGTCCATAGGAATTAATCCAGCATGGTTTCACATCAAGGTTTTCATCCGATTGTATTGAGAAACTGGGAAGCATACAACCTATTGAGAAAAAAAAAGAACTGCTAAATGTCAAATTAAAAAATATGTTCACTATTGTTCCACTGGTTGATGGATTTTTAGACGGTTACCTTATAATTTAGGGTATCAGATAGTACATAGTTTTCTGTGTAAATCGTGTCAAGAAAGACAACCTATGTTTTATTCCCTGAAAGAGGGTTTTCTGATGAGTCTGATCAATTACTTCATTTCAAGCAAAGGTGATCCTTCTTAAGTAACCCCAAGTAACTAGCTTAGAATCTAAATCAAAATAATAAAAAGCTGAAATTCCTTTTAATATCATCAAGCTCACACTGAAGCATTTGAATTGCTCATTATATATAAGGTGCTTTGCCTTTATTTTTTGCTTTTCCATTAAGATGCTCTTTGTAGAACATGCTATCATGTATCATCAAATAAAACATGTTAGAGCATCACCTGATTGAAGAACTTTGTTGATGGGAACTTGATATTTCAGAAGATTCTACAACTATATGTTTCTTTGTACAGCTTGCAGTTAATTCACAGGCACAGGGATTATTAAGTACATTTATGTATTTAAAGATCGCTTTGACTTCCCAATGAAATTGTCCTGCAGACAATATTAGTCTCATACATTCTAAGCCTGAAAAATTTCTCAAATATATATATAGTTAATGTTATGTGTTATTAAGAATGGATTCAGTGGATTAAGTATACATTATTTTGAATGGCTTTTTGACTGCAAGAAATCAGTTTGATTTTAGTCATATTTTCTTCCAGTATGAAGTATGTTTTAGATCAATGTATTTGTTATGTGTGGGTTTCCTTCGTGGCTGGACAGTACCAAACTTGGGTGATTCAGAACCATGAATAATTCTCACGGCAACTAGATTTTAAATGTAAACCTTGTAGCAGTTAGGTAACAAAAATGAGATGCAAGCATAGGTAAGGAGGTTTCACACTGTTTAGAAGTACACTAAGAATTTAGCAAAACTAACTTATGGGATACTATTAATATGGCATGATCAGATCAAAAATTGAGTGTCTGAGAAGTGTAAAATAAACATACACACTAAAGCAAATGGAATTACTGCTTTTATACTAGGAAACTGAAGCTTGGAAACTTAAGAAACATGCCTGGAGTTCATCTTTTTTGTTTCTGTTGTTTTGATGCTGTTCAAGTTCAAACTTAGAAACTCAGGTTTGCTAGGCAGCCTTTCTACCAGTTTCTATTTGCATTGTTTTTAGTTTGTTCTCTTTTTTTTTAGTGGGAGACTTTTTTCCATATATTTTTATTGTAAGTAATAGAAGGGTTACATTATATTCACCAGATAGAAGGTGCATTACTTCACAAACATTGATACCCTTTCAAATGTCTTGGTCCCCATATCCCTCCCCCATCTCTGCCCCATCTTGTTTTCTTCCCTTCCCTATCCTATTTCAAATAACCAAATAAGCATATAAACAATATATCAGATAAGGTGAAATACTGTAACAATATGGGATAACCAAGGGAGAGCAAAAGAGATGAGAGCTAACATAGTACATTAAGGACAACAATCACTCATTATATGGTTTTTGTTTCTATATCCTGGAGGTCCTTTCGTTAAGTGTCATACTATATGGCCTTATGTATCCAGGTTTTGTTCTATTGCAAATCTCTGCTAGGAGAGCCCAAGGTTTGTACTGATTATGACAAATGAGAAAAAACACTGAGCCTATGTTCCTTTGAGTCTGGCTTGCTTCACTTAATATGATTTTTTTCTAAGTCTTCCCATTTCCGTACAAATAGGGTGATGTCGTTCTTTCTGTTTGTTCTGTTTTTTTCCACGAAAGGGCATTTCTTAATTGTCCAGGCCAGCCTAGACTGTGATACTTTTTTTCATGTTTTATTGTAATTAACAGAAGGATTACATTATATTCACCAGATAGAAAGTGCATTATTTCATAAACATTGATACTCTTTTTCATATCTTGGTCCCCATTTCCCTCCCCCCCTCCGCCCATCATGTTTTCCCCCCTTCCCTATCCGATTTCAAATAGCCAAATACGCATTTATCCAATATATCAGATAACAAGGTGAAATACTGTAACAATATGAGATAACCAAGGGACAGAAAAAGAGAGAGATAACACAGTACATTAAGAAAAACAATCACTCATTATATAGCTTTTGTTTCCATATCCTGGAGGTCCATTCATTTAGCATCATACTACATAGCCTTATGTATCTAGGTTTTGTTCTATTGTACATCTCTGCTAGGAGAGCCCAAGGTTTCTACTGATTATGACAAATGAGGGATACCATTGAGCTTATATTCTTTGAGTCTGGCTTACTTCACTTAATATTATTTTTCTATATATTTTTAATGTAATTAATAGAAGGGTTACATTATATTCATCAGACAGAAGGTGCATTACTTCACACACATTGATACCCTTTCTCATGTCTTGATCCCCATTTTCCTCCCCTAACCCCAAGCCCCTCATCTTATTTTCCATGTGGTCTGGTGATGTAGAGTGCTCACCTAGCATGCATGAAGCCCTTGGTTCGATTCCTCAGTACCACATACTTAGACTGTGATTCTTCCATTTGCAGTTTTCCTGGTATCTGAGAAAACAGATCTGAGAAAACAGATGCAAGCCTTTGAACTCAGTCATTTTGTTTTCCTCTAGCTAGAACAAGAATCATGTGTTGTTGTGTTCAGTCATTAGATGAGATGAAGTCACATGATTATTTTTATGCCAGGAAAGTTCTGGAGCTATGATCCTCAGAACTCTGTTTCTCAAATAATTCTGTTTGTAGTTGTGAGCTCCCATCCCTTGAGTTGTGTGGAAATTTTGTATACTAGTTTATATATTACATGTGCTTGTTATACGTAGAATTTGTATTTACATTTAGCCTCCCCCAGGCTTGCATCAAAAGAAGATGGAATTCTATGCTGCCCTCAGAAAGACTTTTGTAAGGAAATGAAAAGACATGGAAAAAATCATATTAAGCGAAGTAAGCCAGACCCAAAGAAATATAGACTCCATGGTTTCCTTCATTTGTAATAATTAGTATAAGTTGAGGATTCTCGATTTATCTCGAGGATCACAATAACTCAAAAGCTTTGTACACATGGCCATATAGTATGAGGCTAAGCAAAATGATCTCCAGGATATGGAACCAAGAGGTTTATCTTTGTGATAGTTTTTCTTAATGTACTATGCTATTTATTTTCTCTTTTTTTCGCCCTTATAGTTTATCTCATGCTGCTACTCTGACTTTGGTAAATGGTATATTATATATGTGTATTTATGAATATAGATATTAATTTGTTTATCTGGAATAGGGAAGGGAAAGGGGAAAAAGCAAGATGATTGGGAGGGGTAAGGGCAGGAAAAGTTGTAGAAAAAGATGGGAATGAGTATAAATGTTCAAGAAGTACCTGACAAATGTAACTGTAACACCTCTATATATACCTAGACAATAAAATACTGAAAAGAAAGAAAAGTTAAAATTCCATGTAAACAAGAAATAATTCTCATCAAGCTGCCCAAAAGTCAAAGAAGTAGAAGATGATAAGAGGATGGATGGATATGACAGATAAGGACACTGTCAGAAAAGTTTCTCATTCATTTCTCTAACTACATTCATTTTTTAACTTACATTTTACACTCATTTTTTCTCTAGTAAGAATCTCATTACTGCGTATGAGTGCATTGCCTCAATAATAACATCCTCTTGGTTTTCCACTCACACCATTCCAATTCTGTGTTTTGTCAGCAAAAGTCCTGTTTTTAAAAATAATACTTAGGCCATCTGCTTGCCCATATGGGCTACACATCACTGAATGTTAGATTCCCTGCAAGTTTTATAGATGGTAACACAAACTTTGAATGTGTTTTCTCTTATAATTAGCATTTTACAACCACATTAAATTGATCACAGGTAAACTGTTTCATTTTGGTGTGTTATTTTGATTGTAATCAGACCACTTGCTGGAAAGTGATTTTGTAGGCCGTAAATTTTAGTTAGAAATAGTTTTTTCATTCCTTTTTATAGCAAATACATTATTTTAAAGGTCATACTTGTCAGACCTATAAAGTAAATCCCAGACTTGCAATGTAAGGCCTCCCTCTAAGGAGCCATTATTGTTTACACCGGGGTGAAGAATGTTATCTTAGCAGTTCCATCACTTACAAGGACTGATGATGTCACTTGCACTCTCTACTATTGGCTCCTCCCTAACAGAAGTGAAAATTGCTCTGTCAGAGATTCCGTTTTCACTAGGAATTTTGTAAGTCACACACACACACACTCACACTCACACACACACATGCACAGAACTCAGTTTTACTGCCTTCTTCTACAGAACAGGCTACAATGTAAAGAGAAGTTAAAGTTGCCGTAGCCTTTGACTTAGAAACTGTCATATTTATGAACTCATTAGGAACATTCAGATGCTACTTTTGCAACTTCAATGCTTTGTATAGGAATCATGAAAAATAAAAAGTGCCAGCCCTTCCATATTAATAAATGTTTTATGTTTATATAATTAAAATATAAGTTGAATAATTGTCTGTGATGTGTAATTGTTGCACTACCTATTATTTAAGGACTCTGTAATTGTTACACAAGAAAGTTTAAATGCATTTTTAAAAATTAAAATACTCTTTGTATACTAAAAATACATTTTATAGAATGGTGCTCTTCTAAAAGCTAAACAGAACTGTCCTATGACCCAGGAATTCTACTCATGAGCATTTATGCAATAGAACACAAACAAGGTTCCAGGAAAACTACCAACATAACCATGTTCAGTGCATCACTATTCAGAATAGCCAAGATATGGAATCAGCCTTGATGTCTCTCAATGGATGAATGAATGAGAAAAAAAATATGGAATACATACACAATGTAATTTTATTATTTCATTGAAAAGAATCTTATAGCATTCATAAGAAAATTGTAAGATTAGGAAAAATTATATTAAGTGAACTAAGTCAGACCCAGTTACACAAATGTTACATGGTTTCCTCTCATTTGTAGTAGTTAGAATGTACCTAAAATCTGTAAGTAAACATCTTGGGTGGTGTGCAGGTGGTTACATATCAATTAACTGAAATATAATGGACTATATGGAGTCTAAAGTATTTAGAAAGACTTTATTAATCTTCAACAAAATAAACTCCAGGAGACTGGACATGAAAGTGGGTTGTAGGGGCCGGGAGTTTGGCCTAGTGGTTAAAGTGCTTGCCTACCATGCATGAAGACCTGGTTCGATTCCTCGGTACCACATACATAGAAAAAAGCCGGAAGTGGTGCTGAGGACAGTGCTCAGGCCCTGAGCTCAAGCCCAGGACTGGCAAAAAAAAAAAAAAAAGAAAGAAAGTGGGTTGTAGTGCTGAGGAGAAAACAGTAGAGTAATTAAATGGGTAAGAGGAAAGAAAGTACTCAAAAATTCATTGTACCAGTAAATTAAGAAAAATAAGGGGAGATGTGTGGGTTGAAGGGGATGACACTGACCAAGTGATACTGGATTTTGTTTTCATAAACTACTTTGCTAAATAGCACATTTTTGTAGGACTACTAATAGATAAGAGATATATTTGATAAATATATATTAGCTGAGAAAACTATATAACACTAAATACTATTTCATACTCTCCCAGTTCCTTCTCTTACCAGCAGTAGACAGAAATGTGGCATAATTTATTGCAGTTTAGATAAGATAGGTCAGTAAAATGCAAGTTTCTAATTAAAAGTGCTTAAGCTCGTGTGGAAGTCAGAATCCAATAGTTCCATTAATTAAATAGTTATTAAATTCTTAATTGTAAATGAGATATGTGTGTATGATATGTATGGACACCTTGATAAGAAGAGGTTTTGTTTTGTTTTGTTTGTCTTTATTTTTATATTCAGTTGAGAAAATAGCAGACAACAAAAAGTAAAGACATAGGCACTTTCAGTGAATAGCGTTAATAGTAAATGCTGTAAATTTCCCTCCAAGTACCAAGTGTCTCATCACATGAAAATTCTAAATATATTCTCTCCATAAAAAAGAATGTAGATGTACATCAAAATTTTATTATATAGCTAATGATAAAAGTCACTGAGACCCTGATAACAATATCCCAATTAATAAAGGAAATTGATGATTGCACAATATAAAGTTGCATATATAAATATAAACACCCACATACAAAATTACGCATGGGGAAAAAAATTATCCGGTGTTTGGTTCCACTTGTCTTCAGAGAAAATATGCAATTTCAGGACAGGATATGATAATGCCTGTATTCAAAGAAGCGTATAGAATATTCAAGATACTCAGGAGGCTGAGATCTGAGGATAATGGCCAAAGCCAGTCCTGTCAGGAAAGTCTGTGAGAATCATCCCCAGTTAACCACTAGAAAACCAGAAGTGTTGCTGTGGCTAGCCTTGAGCAAACTAGGATTATTCTTGTGTAGCAAAAGAAGTAAATATGTGAACTCAGGATCGACAAATTGAAGACAGCCAAAAACAGAGGCATATAGTTAGATGCCAAAGAGTCAGATATTAAAAGTAAAACAAGAGTTTTCTGGTTAAGGGGAAGTGGGCAGAAAACTGGAGAGGAAGAGTGAGAAAATTCATTCATAATATTCATGTACATGTGTAAATATGTAACTTGGTAAATGGAGAGGATGGATGAGTGGGGAAAATGAGGGAATTAATAAAGTGAACAAATACAATCATTAGATGCAATCAAAGTATATAAAAATCAAATTGCATAACTTGAAGTTTGTGATGGCATATGGAAAAACAGACAGAGATGGAAGGGATGCAACTGAACAAAATATAATCAACTCATATTCTTATTTGTCGAATTGAAATCCCTGTATAAATACTTAAGAAAAATGCAAATATACATGTTATTTTCTTAAATTTATCCCACAGGGATACAGTGTATACTGTGCACATATTATCCCATTCAACCATTAAAAATGGGGGTTAAAAAACAGCCAGTGCTGTTTTTGGAAGAGAATATGTGAAAGGCAGGAATTAAAGGTAAAAATCTCTGTATCTTCCTCTTAGTTTCACTCTGAAACTGATCGTGCTATTTAAGAAGAAGAAAAAAAGAAAAGTTATAAAGACTAGGACTTTTTTTTTTGTTTTTACTTTGCAGATGCAAAGACATGTAGAGGTCAGCATTATGAAAGTCAAAAATAAAATAATATCCACCCCTAGAGTCTGCGTAAGTGTGTGTGTGTGTGTGTGTGTGTGTGTGTGTGTGTGACAGTGAAAAAGAAAGAGAGAAAATGAGAGTGGCTGTATTTACAGTCTGTCCTATTACATGCCCAAAGGCTCCTAAGAAGTACATAATTAAAGAGTCAGTTTGTGGTGATAAGGTTTATTCTTACAAAAGAGTCTCAGGAAGTCTGGGTTTATTCTAATTAAGTAAACTACCAGGGTGCTAAATGAAATTCTGTACTTGGCAAGCTCGCCTTGCTGTAACATGGGGTTATATTTGCGGATGAAATATTCTGGGGATGAATGTTAAAAGCCCTTGTGCCACGTAGACCCTCTCCAGAACTATTTTCTGAAAACACTCTGCAGTTTGGCAGCTGCTTTGCCACCTGGGAGAGCATTTTAATTGGCACCACATCACTTCATGACTGAGAGATTTATTTCTTTCTTCACAAACTCCTTACCCTCTTTTAGCCTATTAAACTGCAATACTTAAATCAATATTACCAGCACTTCCCATTATATATATTTAAGGGGGCCATCCTGTAATGACTATCATGGGATGGCCTGTTTTCCTTCAAAAAAGATGAAGCAGGCTTTGCATATCTAAAGAAAGCCAGGTTGTATTTACTGTTGCAGAGACTGTTTTGTGCCAGGATTTGAACACAGGATCCTGTGCACTCACCGAGTTTTCTACGTAGCTTCTTCTTCAACTTTTTTTTTTTTAAATTTGGTAACTGTGCTTTCTGCATTTTCCCATTATGGTTGATTGAAGTTGTGGGAAAATTTAACATGATAAGTAAACCATCTTACTATGATCTGTAACACCGAGGGAAAACTGTCTTTTGTATTACTATTACCATTCAGTCCATTTGTACCAATAAATCAGACATTATGACACTTTCAGCTAATTTTAAGTAGTTTTGCTTATTTCCACAAAATGTAACTCATGTAATCACTGACACATCTGTGCGATTTAACCATTAACCAGTCTTCCCAGCTTTCCACCAATTTGTCTTCAGTACTATACACAGTAATCATAAAGCAGGCACTTGTGGCTGTTGCTAAGCTAAGCTATTGAGAACTACAGTGCTAACACAGGCAGTAAAATCTGTGAGAATAACTCTCCAAATTTACTGGAATGGAAGTGGTGAAATTGATCCAGGTGCATTGTACTTCCTGGTTGAACTGAAACATCTTTGTATAATTGCTAAACTGTAATTAATTAATTGCACAGCATAACCAGCAAAAAAAAAAAAAAAAAAAAACATTGTTGAGCCTGTGACTCAGTCTCAGATCACCAGAGAATTGAACAAGCTAAGTGAGAGTAAGGGACTGAGTTGAAACTCCAGTGCTGGAGAAAAAAATAATAAATAAGTAAATGAATTAACTGTGATTGTACTAAGAAGATGGGATTAGAAATCAAATGTGTCAGGTTTGGAATGGTGCATCTTGGGTTGTGGATGAAGAACTTACACTAATACTACTTAGACTTCATTCAAGTGCATGGGATAAAAATATCAAGAGCAAGTGAAGGATCTCATCACCTTCTTAGATGACACATGTAAACAGCGAGGACACTACAGAATAAAGGAACAAATCATCCTAATAATAATGATAAAGCAAGTGAGCTGAGGGGAAAGTTTTGAAAAGAACAAATACATAAAGAAATCTTTAGTATCTCAGCCACAAAACAAAATGACATTGAGATTCAATCTTAACACATCAGTATGCCAAATATTCAGAATCCAAACAACAATTGCTGTTGAGGAAGGAATTGCTTGTTGTTGCAAGAAGGGGAAATTTGTTCATCTGTGAGGGTATTATTTGACTGCTTGCAGAGTTAACTTTCACAACATCCTGAATTAGTTTCTGCATTAATCTATGGTTAAAAAGCAGAAAAGAAAGGACTTTAGGTGCTGTACTGCACTGAAAGAAAAGAACAAACTTTTTTAGAAATAAGTAATATCAAAGTTACACTGCAAGAATTTATATTTTTAAATGTACTCTATGTTTCATAAGTAGTAATTTTTATATTTTAGTAGTAATCTAATTCTACAGTTTCCAGCATCTAGTTGAAATCCCCAATTTTTATTTCATTAACTACATAAAGGTACTTAGTTAATGACTTTGTGGACTGTTTGTTGTAGATTGTTTTATTTTTTAAGTTGTTTACCTCTTAATGGGTGAAAGAATGGTTTGAAATCAGTGCTAGTGGCTCATTCTTGTAATTATAGCTACAAGGAAGGCTAAGATCTGAGAATCATTCTGTGAAACCAGCGCAGACAGGGAACTCCTTGATGTTCTTATCAGTAAACTACTCATCAAGCTGGTAGTGGCACCATGGCTGGATTGGTGGAGTGCTCGCTTTGAGCACAGAGAGGATTAAGGGCATTACCTAGATCCTGAGTTTGAGAACCAGGACCAGCAAAAAAAATAAAAATAAAAATAAAAATAAATAAAAATAAAAATATAGTTTGGCAAATCTGTAGATAAGAACAAAAATACAGAATACACACACACATGCACACGCACACACACATATTATTTCTCTTGGTAATACAAATTCAAAAGCAAGTGGTGTAAATTATTGTGGCATAAAATAAATTCTTTCTTTTAAGAAGAATGATTTAGATTGTTTTCCTTCACATCTCTTAGCTTTATGTTTCTGTCTTGAAAAGGAAAAATAATTGTGATACAAGGAATAGTATGACTGGAGACAGAAAGCTCATCCTCAGTGCTGGCAATTCTACCTATCTCTGGTAGTGACAGGTACATTTTTAGAATCCTGACTCTTATAAACCGTACTTATACTTCCAAGTGTGTAGTCTTTGGAATCCTTACCCATGCATTGAATAAGGTTTCCAAAGCATTAAACTGGAATCGAAAATTCAAGACCCTTGATTCTATTGCTAACACAACTATGTCTTTGTTAGATCTACCTAAACAATGCCTAGTTTCTCAGCCTGTATGCTATCTCTTCTTGAAATGATCAACCTAGTCAAAAAAGTATCAGTGCCAAAGCTTTCTTCAAGTTATTTTTCTTTCATTAGACATAACTATAAATCATTAGTTATACTCATCATGAGCTCTTTGATGTCTTTATAACTCCTTAAAATATTTTGAACTATGAAAGGAAGGTGCTGATTATTTTCTCTCCTCCTCCTCTTCTCCCTCCCCCTCCCCCTTCTCCTCCTTCTCCTCCTCCTCCTCTTCTTCCTCCTCCTTCTTCCTCTTTTTGTCCATTATGTGATTTGAATTCAGCATCTGGGTGCCATCCCTGAGCCTGTTTGTGCTCAAGACTAGTGCTCTAACTATTGAGCAACACACCACTTCCAGTTGTTGAGTGGTTAATTGGAGATAAGAGTCTCACAGGGACCTTTTTGCTCTGGCTGGCTTCCCACTATGATCCTCATATCTCAGCCTCCTTACTAGCTAGGATTACAGGCATAAGCCACCAGTGCCCAGCTTCCATTTCTTTCTAAGCAAATATATTAAGCTTCATGCTGTGATCTAATTGCACTGTTCAAATGCCTTCACTTCAACCGAAGTCAAGATTTGTACATGAAACCTTGACACCAGAAACTAAAATCTCAGCTAGTACTACAGAAATTGTAAGTGTTTTTCAACCATGTCTCTTCAGCAAATTAATTCAATTTCTTGTTTTTGTGCTTATATGCCTCCCATGGTTAAATAGTTTGCAAATTCTGTGTTTTTACATTGTGAGATTATTGTTGTAAAGTACACCATATTGAGGTTCTGGCAAATAGGTGTCCTTTATCTTGAACATGAGTCAAAATTACATTATTTATTAGTTGGAGAAGGAAATTTGGAATGCTTACTAAGCCAGAAGCACAA
This sequence comes from Megascapheus bottae, assembly GCF_031878675.1. NCBI lineage: Eukaryota > Metazoa > Chordata > Mammalia > Rodentia > Geomyidae > Megascapheus > Megascapheus bottae. The sequence goes on from NC_143522.1 coordinate 18,749,435, forward strand.
TATCCAAGTTCTTTTTGGATGAAACACTGATAACATTTGCTTTTTTGTCATTTTGTTTATTCTGCTAAAATTGAAATCTGGCCAAACAAATCTTGTTTGATTAAGACTTTCTGTTAGTTGTGTTTAGATTTCATGAAACTATTTTACTTATATGTTTTCTATTAATGTGATTTTTATCAAGCCATAATATAATAAAATTTAGGGGACTGATTTTTCATATATTCTTTTAGATATCTAGTGATTTGAAATTTATTTTATTGCGGTTAGTATTTGTTTTGTGCCAATGGCATATAATTGTTGATACTAAATATTTTCGTAGCTTGGCATTATAGTACCTTGCATTTAACACTGTGTGTGGTCAATATAAAAAATTGTCTATATACAAATCAATAGTATTAATACTAGAAGCAATTATTTTATCATGGTAACAAGTGCACATATTTACACAAGATTCAAAACCCTTTACCACCATACAAACACTTCTGATTTCAAATATTTATACAGAAAAGTAAATTTGAATCGGCAATTGTCTTTATGGTTATTTCTGTATAAATCTATGTTTCTCTTACTAATGTTGAATAAGTTTCACATACTACACAAGTTATATATTATGTAAATGTCAGTTTAAATATGATTACTAAAAGATAAAAATAACATTTGTTATGAAAATTGAATAATGTTCCAGCACACCATGTTACATTTACATATTGTATGCATATTTTTTCACAATGGCATGTTAACATGTATAGCATCGTATCAAAATTATTTTTATTCCTTTTTTCTTTTAACTTCGATGAGACATAATTACAACTCTACAAATAATAAGTATACAATTTCATGGAACTAACTTATAAACATATGTCACACATGGTATTTATTCAGTGTTAGAACACAATAAAATGTCATAACATTTTGGTTTTCCAGTATATATGAAATTATATGTACATGATTTTCTAGACTATTATGTAATAGCCATATGTCTAAATAAAACCTTTATTAAAAGCTATCATATTTCCAAGAAAAATTAAGAGATATGCACTTTTCTTGCCAGGGTTTGCCCCAAAGTTTTGTGCAGTGGTCTGGACTACTAAACATTGAGTATATTGTTACTGAAAAGTTAAGATATCTGTGTAAATTTCCTAAAATAAGGCAAAAATGAAGTTGTAGCCAGGTCCTAGCTGACGTTGAACAGAGTCTTAGCTGACCCTTTCTCATTAGCTTTGTCTGTAAGATAGAATGGTACTTGATAGCATTTTGTGCATGGTAGAACTTTCATTGTCTGAGGGGCTTGAACTTTGGGCCTTATATTTGCTGAGGTCAGTAGAGATGTCACAGTTGGAATCCAAATTCTCGAACCTGTCATTGATTTATGAACTTAGTTATTGAGACTTTCCAAATCTTTTGTTGTCATTAAAACCATCTCCATGGCATCTTCACCCGAACTAATTTTCATCTTGAGAAATTATGTGCCATGCTCATTTATAAGAAGTTGCCCCTGATTCATTAAAATGTTATCATGAGATTGATGAGATCTGATCACATTTTCAGGCTCTTCTACTGATTTTTTAAATCCTCCATGCCATCTGGAAGGATTGAGATCAACTTCTTCTACCCACTTGTTACTCTTGTTGCTTTGACCCTTTCCATCCAGCTGACAGTATACCTCATGGTATTTTGAATGGTGATTCTGTTGTAGAAACTTATAATTTATTTTCCTCATATCCATGAGGGAAATCACCATCTAGTACAGCTATATTTTGCAACATCTATTACTTAAAATAATAAGACTTAGAGTGGAAATTATCCCCTGATATACAGGTTGCAGCGTGCATATTGTGTTAACAGACATGGAAGAAAATTAATCTCGATTTACATCTCCATGAGAGCTTCTCATTGATAGATTGCACTGTCAGTAAGCTGTAATACATCAAATGATTTTTCCCCAAATATTAGGTATTAATAGTATGATTAAAACATTCTGGGCCAAACATTATACCCAGTTGCACTGCCATTCAGTGTTGACTCTTCCACTTACAGAGTACGCTTACAGTAGATTTAGTACAAATGTTAAGGGCCCTAGAATTTTTCAAATGATAAATAAACATTCATTTTATTATAATTGCTGGCTTTTTCTGCCTATGAAAGAAAACCATAGTTTCATTTGGTGCTTGGAAGGCAGGCATTCATGTTTCCTCTTTTGCTTGTAGGAGCATGGTGCATTTATCTAGATTGAAAACCTTACAGTATAGCCGTGTTTGTCAATGGCGGTAGCAAGAACACTGAATTTCTGAATAACTTGCTTCAGCTTCCATCTCAGCATCTGCACTTTTATGCTCTAAGGATGACCACTTCAGACTATGCTTTTGTAGCTTCTTCACCTTTCTTAACATAAACAGAATATAATACTGTGAAGACCTTTGTCAAGATTTGGTTTCAGGAGAAATTGCATTGCTCTATTCTGACTACAGATTTTTCCACATCAACAATGAAGCTGTTTCAAGTTGTCATCTGTATTTTACTAGCTGCAATGCTTTCAATTTTCTCCAAGGACTTCCCTTTACATTCACAATGTGGCTTATTGGCACAGGAAACCCAGCTTTTGCTTTGTCTTGAGTATTAATTAACATGCCACCTTACTGAGTTTAATAATTTCTAGCAGTTGATTTAAGGTGAGAGATCTGTGACTCTTTCATTTGACTATTTGGAAGTCACTGTAGAGTAATTAATTGGTGAAATTTTATTTCTGTCTTTGGCTTGAAGAGGGGAAGAGATATAGAGGAATGACCCATTGATAAAGCTGTCAGGGCACAGCTCTTCTTAATTAATTTCATTGTTTTATGTGGATGTGGTTAACCATGATTCAAATACAGTGACAACATCCAGGATTGTTGAACACAGTTTACCACATCATGCAACATGAAAATGAAAAAAAAAACTAGTTTGAAATTGTTTTATCATTAACAAAATATGCCATCAAAACAATATTCACATGTTTAAAAATAGTCTTATCAATAGACTAGTTGTCAGTTACCCCAAACTTTCAATATCTAAAATACAGAATATCTGCAAAACGACATCGTCCCATTTGTTAGGAAATGGAAAGACTTAGAAAAAATCATATTAAGTGAAGTAAGCCAGACTCCAAGGAACATAGGCTCAATGGTTTCCCTCATTTGTCATAATCAGTAGAAACCTTGGGCTCTCCTAGCAGAGATTTGCAATAGAGCAAAACCTTGATACATAAGGCCATATAGTATGAAGCTAATTGAATGGACCTCTAGGATATTGAAACAAGAGCCATATAATTAATGATTGTTGTCTATAATGTACTATGTTATCTCTCATCTCTTTTGCTGTCCCTTGGTTATCTCATATTGTTACACTATCTCACTTTGTTATCTGATATATTGGATATATTTGTATTTGATTACTTGAAATTGGATAGGGAAGGGGGAAAACCAAGATAGGAGGTAATGGGGACCAAGACATGTGGAAGGGTATCAATGTATGTGAATTAATGCACCTTCTATCTGGCAAATATCATGTAACCTTTTTATTAATTACAATAAAAAATATTTTAAAAAAGAAAACAGAAAAAAAGAAAACAGAACAAAGTATGTGTGCCTTTGCCTTCTATAGTTTATAAAATATATGCCTACCAGGAGAAGGATGGGGTACACACTTATTCACCTTTAAGATGGACTCTGGGAAGATTAGAGCAGGAAGATCTATAATGCAAGTCAACACTGGGCTTTATAGTGAGTCCTTGTCTCAAAAAATTAAATTAGAAATAAAATAAATTGAAATAATATAATAAAATAGTAAGAGAAGACATAACAAATATGAATATCGATTCAAACAAATGACTGTCTTGATGAATGTTGACAGACATTGTTTTCATTACTTTCCTCTTAGAAACACCAATTATTTCACAATCTTCCTGGAACCCAAGAGGATTTGTACATTAGACTTTTATCTATTTCTTAGCAAATAAATATTTATTGTTATTTTAAAAGTACTAAAATTCTTAAAAAAAAAAAAAAACAGCAAAGAGGTTTAACCTCAGAGTCTCATGCTTACTGGGCCAACACACTACTACAACCACAATTACAAGTCCTGAATTTCAATGGGTAACCGTTGAATGGAGTCTTTCCTTCTCACCCAGCCATGGGTGACATCCAGTTCTGTCTATACTTTTTAGGCTTCCTGTCATTTCTGAAATCACTGGTACATAACACCAAGTCGCTAACTCTCCTTAGAGGTAGATTGTCAGATGTGGTGCACAGTCTAGCCTGGAGCTACAATACTCGTAATCTCAACCTCCTTCATATCTTGAAGTGACAGGCATGTATGCTTCTGCATCTACCTATGTGTTGACCAGAGACCTTTCAAACAACTCTGCCTTAGCAGACCTTAACCTGGAATCTTCTTCCGCTTCCCAGGTAAGCTAAGATTATAGGTAACGGGCATAATTCCATTTTGAAAGCAAGACTTTCTTTGAAAACATGTGCTATGTTTAAATAATTGTTATGGAACAATGTTAACATTGAATTGGAGGTTTCAGAAAAGAATGCAGGGCCTTACACATGCCTGACAAACACTTTATCCCTATGCTCTATCCTTAGCTCTAAATTTTCTCTAATAGTCACTATTTTTCATTCTCAGAGTTATGAGAAACTACCATCATTGGAAGTTAAATAGTTAATTCTTTTGCAGCTGGTGAATAATGGGGTGGTGAAAGCTGATGACCAATCTAATCTTGATCTTTGACTCCCAAACTCCATGAGCTATCATCTCAGATCTTCCAACTGCCTTATAATTACAGTGGCTTTACATTCATTCATTTTAACATGGCAGTTCTTCGCGATATGATTTAGATCACTCACAATTCTTCTTTTGATGTTAACTACCAGTAAGGATATCCCATGTTGTTTATGTTCAAGAAGAAGGTTACAAAAAAGGTGAAGTTCAACAAGTTCAACCCATATTTTAACATTTTCCAGAATACCTTGCCACATTCTTCACTCCTGCTGATACTACTTTTGTGTTAAATTAGCTTGGGTTTTATTAATAGGCGTTTCAACTGTGAGTAAAATATCAAATGACTTACTGTTTTTCCTTAAATCATAATATTAAGGGAAATATGTCACTTAACCTTATATATAACTTCCAGAAAGGAGGGGAAACACTTCAATTGTTGAATAACGACAAAATACTAAAAGCCATTTTCCTAAAGTATACAGAAGTTGACCTAAGCAAAAGAGGGTGGGGGTGAAAGGTACACTAAAGATTATTCTTTAGTTTACTTTGAACTAATCACAACCAGGTGCTCTCAAGTTGTTCTCAAGGCCTAAATGTCAACAAAAATATGGCCCTAGCTAGTACTTTGAAGTCTGGAGTTGATCCATTACAGACATATTCCCTTTGACTTTAGTGCTCCAAAGAAAAGATGACTGAGAATATCAACCTGAGTTATTTATACTCACCTTAGGAGAGGGGAATAAGAAATCCACCCTACATACTTCAATAATACTGTCAGATAAATAAGTCATCTAACATATATAACCAAGTAGTCACAACTGGATAATTTAAAATATTCAGCAACTTATTTATCTAGTGGTAAAATATCTGAACTAAACTATTATTCTCTCTAGGATTATTTTTCCAAATATTAATGATCAGTGGTTTTGATAATGTTTAGAAATTATAAAAAGACTCAACTACCTAAAAATGAAAAGTTTCTGCGCAGATAAAAGCATAGCCACAAAAGTAGAGAGACAGCTAACCAATTGGGAAAAGATATTTACCAATAATTTGTCAGATGACAAATGCTTAATGTCCAATATATACAGTGAACTCAATAAACTAATCCACTCCAAACCCAACAAACCATTCCCTAAATGGGCAAGGGAACTAAAGAGAGACTTATCAAAAAAAGAGATTAAAATGGCAGAAAAGCATATGAGAAAATGTTCATCATCCATAGTCATACAGGAAATGCAAATAAAAACAACCCTAAGATACGACCTTACCCCAACAAGAATGGCCACGCTTTTGAACTCAGACAATGACAGATGCTGGCGGGCTTGTGGAGAAAAAAGAACCCTACTACACTGTTGGTGGGATTGTAAACTACTTCAGCCACTCTGGAAAGCAGTGTGGAGGTTTCTTAAAGAACTGAAAATTGACCTTCCCTATGATTCCGCCATACCACTTCTGGGCATTTACCCCGAAATCATAACCCAAGATATGATAAGGACACCTCAGCTATGTTTACCTCTGCACTATTCACAATAGCCAGGCAATAGAAACAATCCAGATGCCCTACTGCAGATGAATGGATACAGAAAATGTGGCATATACATACAATGGAACTCTACATAGCCAACAGACAAGATAAAATAGTGGCATTTGCAGGGAAGTGGATGAATTTAGAGCGAATCATGTTGAGTGAGACAAGTCAAGACCAAAGAACAAAAGGCGCATGGTATCCTTGATATGTGGCTATTAGATCCAAAGAGTAAAAGAGTGAGGACTCAATATTTGCATACCCAATGCTATGAACATGGCACTGGGAATATAAACACAACTACACAGACATAAAAACCTATGACTCTATAGACATGTTTTATTACATTAATTAATACGTATCTATGATATACAAACCCTTAGCCTAATTTTGATTATGTTCTAAAAACTAAGTGCCTGTGATTGTATATAAAGATTCCCTTCTTGAATACTTGTTTGTTAAACACGTCATTTGAAATATGATGTAAAAATCAATGTTAACAAATTCTTTAATAAAAATGTTAACATCAAAAAGTATGCAAGCAAAGAAAATCTCTCTCTCTCTCTCCCTCTCCCTCTCCCTCTCCCTCTCCCTCTCCCTCTCCCTCTCCCTCTCCCTCTCCCTCTCCCTCTCTCTCTCTCTCTCTCTCTCTCTCTCTCTCTCTCTCTCTCTCTCTCTCTCTCTCTCCCTCTCTCTCCCTCTTTAGTCAAGGAGCCACCATATCTTTTCATTAAAAAATAGTTTTTTAGTGAAATTAGAGTTGTCTTTTGAGATTTCTGTTTGATGACAGCATGAAGCTGAGTGTGTTAGAATGCAACCTATAAAAGGGAACTAATGACTATTGACAGCAGAGAGCTTGATGTGCCAGGTGTGACATTTATCCTACCTAATAACAAAAGAAACGTGATTAAGGATTGTTTATCTGAGCAGTTAGTACCCAGGGAGATTGATTTATGTTGGATAATGTCTCAGAGTTGTAAGTAGTACATAATAAGGAGGAGGATTAATAACCCAGAGGAGAAAAATACATGCTAGACAATATTGTCTCCATATATCTTTCGTAATGAGTCATTGAAATACTCAGGATAAGCCCTACTTGATATAAAGGCTAAAATATTTGCATAATAATACAAATGTTCAATTAAAATATCAAAATATTTTCCTAGATTCAAAGTTGAGAAGATCTTACTTTCTTTCAGAAATCAGGTAGTTTGAAAGAATTGGATAAAACGTAGCAATCATGTCAAAAGAAAATACTCCAGAATCAAAATTCAGGGTATGAATTTTGCCCCCAGTGACTGCTGCCTTTGATATTATGGTCCTGCTCTTGTACCCATAGGGCCTTTAACTTTCCTTCTAGGAAAAATGAGATATCATATGAATACATAGATAATAATTATCATTATCATCGATGGAAATGTGAACTAAGTATTTATTGAAAAAATGTATATCTCAAGTCTGGATTATAGCTTTAGGGTAAAGCATTTGATAAGCATGTGGGGGACCAGAGGGGTGTGTGTGTGTGTGTGTGTGTGTGTGTGTGTGTGTGTGTGTTCATATATACATATACTACAAACATTGAGGTTTCAAATGATGGACATATATGTTCCTGTTTCTTCTCTGAGAATAAATCATCTAAATTATGTATAGAAAATATCTGTTCCTGCTATATTTTAAGAAAACAGAAGAAAGATGGGATGTTTTGTATATAAAATTTCACATTAAGTATGCAAAATGAAGAAGGCAGATATCACTCAGGAGCCCATTAAGTTGCACCTTAAAGTGAGATTTTCTTGTTTAACAAATTAAGTACAATCATGACTTTAACAGATTTATTTATGGATTTCTATATTTCAGAAAGTAATTATAGATAAGTTTCAAGGGAAGATTTTGAAATAATAGTAGGTAAATATTCTAAAAGGGAAAAGAAAACGTTCTTTCTTTGTATTGCAGGGCATAAAAACAGGAGGCAAAATCAGGAAGTAAGTGGTGTCATAGGAAAAGTCAGTTCATCCACAAGAGGCTGAGAGAAGGATGTAAGCACACATTTACAGAACAAGGAATTAAATACAGGAAATAGAATTGGGGGCTTGGGGTGTTTGTAGGGGACATTTATCTTTTCATTATTCTTCAGTAGTCTCATGGCTCTGCACAGTAGGTACTTTCTACGTTAGAGAGTGAAGTTTTATAAAACAGCTATTCAAATTAATTTGTAGCTTTTGAAAGGTTAATAAATTCACTGGATTGTATTCCCTACTCTGCTTGTATATAAAAGTCCCACAGCATGAATGAAAAGATGTCACTAGGCCTCACTGTGTGTCAGTCTGGAAGGTTTATACATTCTAGAGAACAGTGATTGGCTTTGTAATTGTTTAACGACCTTAGTCATATACACAGCCACTAAAACTCTGAAAGATGAGTTTTTTATTCAACCCCTTTCCTGACCATAGAGGGTTTCTTGCTGCTGCATACTTTATGATATTGAAGATAAATTGTAGAAAACCAGCATATGCTCAGAATCAAGCAAGGTAATCTTTGTAAATGGTTCCCTTTCTACCAGTGAAATGTGTTTGTGGAGAGAGTGATCATTTTAGATGAGGGATGCTTTCTGGTTTTTTTTTTCTTCCTTGCCCCATAAAGGTCTGGAAGAAGAGAATCAGTGTGAAAGGCAACTGGAATTCCTGCCACTGCAGCATAGATTTACCCTTTTCAACCACTGTTTTTACTCTAGAGAATTTAAGGATTGGATTTAGGATAGTGCTTAGACCACTGGATAGTTCAGAGATTTAAAGGGGATAGGGCATGCAAGAAAGGTATTTATCACAATGGCCCAGTAAATTATCCACTGCTTAGGTGAATGTCTTAAATATATGCTCAATTGTCCTATTTTGTTTGTATTGAGAAATCTCTATGTAGAAAGGAAAGAAAAGCCAGAGAACAAAAACTGAGCAGCCCGGTGGTTTGAACACTGCTAACTATCATGATATGTATGATGGGGTAGGTGAAACAGGTTATAATACATTTGAACTCATTCCAGGATGAGTGACCCTTTTACAAACCCAGATGTTTAAATGACTGCTCAACAGGGATGTGAAAGATTATAAATACGTGCCATCTGCTGCCACCGTCTGCCTGCTCTTGAGAGGTATAAAATCACCTATTGCACTCTGCATGCACAGTGGTTCCATCCTGGCCCATGTGCAAATTAAAAGGTGACTAAAAACGTTTCTTGTGGCAAAGCCTTTTAACATTTCTCTGAAGGGAATAAATGAAGGTCGAAGCAAATCCTTTGTTAATGTGTTCCTGGTAGAAATGCTAGGGGATATATTTCACAATTTAATTGAGATTTAAATCTGCATAATTATAAACAAAATGAGGTTGCATTTAAGTGTTCAACTCTACAAATCTGAAAGAACGTTGGACACACAGAATGGGGACAAATAATTCTTCCATATGGACACTTCACAACAAGGGATTGAACTCGTAAGGGAAATGCAATCTCACTGTTTGATACAAATTAAATATAAGTAAAAATGAGGTGGCAAGGTTGTGCATTCTCTGCCTCTCATATTTCATGCTTTAACAGTACATAATTTTTTCTTTAGTTATTTCTTTCATGTACTTTGCAATGTGTTTAACTACTTTTGGTACCAAATCTATTAAATTTATGAACATATTTATTGTATACAGCCATCTGATATGTTGAATATCACATATATGATGCAAAACAATGACAAAATAATTTCATCTCTTATTTAATTTAGTTTTTTTAACTCTACATTAAACATATGGCATATCTATGCTTACTCATGGATTCAAATAGCAAAGGAGAAAATAATGGGTGTCCACATAAAGAGTTCTGCAGAATTTGTCCTGAATTTGTCCAGAATTTGTCCTGTCCTGAATTTGTGCTATGCTCCCTAATTTATTAAAGTCAATACACTTGAGGTGATTCTGTTAGCACAGAGAAGAAATCATTATAGATGATATTCCAATATGAAAGGAAATTAAATAGAAATAAATGCATAACCTATAGTAAGCAGGTAGTTAGTTGAGAGAGAAATTATTGGGATAGATATATAGGCAATAAATAATAGATTGGTACATAGATAAAGATCGTTAATTAGCTAAACACTAATGTAAAGAGAGATCCTTCCACCATGTGAATTCGATTTAATAAATGGTAAAAGAACTTAAATGTTTTTTGGTTCAGTCTTGTTTTTATAAGGTGCAAGTTCACATAAGTCAATCGATTAGATTCAAATCCTACCTGCATTCTTATTTGCTAATATAATGAAACACTGTAAGATTTTTTTTAGCATCAACAAATGACATATGAAATCAATTTCTGGATTTCAATGCTGTATCTGAGTACTATGAGGTTTCTATTTTTATTTGCCTTCCAAACGACTTTAAAAGACATACTTTTCTGCAAAAAAGAAAAAAAATGAATTTTAAGAGTGGCTTACATATAATGTACATATATCAAATTGTAATGTGTATTTATGAGTACAATAATATTCTACTCAGTTATGAATAACTGTACATTTTAATATAATGAAGTCATTACATTGCTCATTATAATCCTATATTCAGATTTTTCTCAAATGTATTTATACCTAAGAGTCACCTGGACAAATGATTTCCCCACAACGTTCTTCAGCTCACATCTAAAAATTCTGTTTCTTGGGAACAGGATGTCTGAATCTTCAAAAGTGTAACAATCCTTCATATCATACTGAAGATTCTGGCTCAAGGAAGTGTATATTTTTTGAGATTTATTGAAAGCAGGAATCAATTTCTATTACTTATTCACTAATTGTCAGGAGAGAAAACAGCGAAAGGTTTTCCAAATGGATGCTGCCATGTCATTTCTTACATTTTTGAAAAATCCCAAATGTGTCTAAGCACAAAGGCAAAGGCTGCTTCTGAAATCATGATGAGTAGGTAGTAGTTCTCAGGACTCAGCCCCAGAGTTTCACATATGAAGTGTATTGTAATGAGAGACATCTTGAGAAGATTAAGAAAATCAGGAATGGGTGTTGTGGGAAAGGTGAAGAATAAGGAAACACGCACTGCGCCTGATTCTGCGAAAGCTCCTGTCACGTTTAACTCCTTGATGATGTTCTTCCACCAAACGACTGGCACAATGTTCCTTTCCTCATATGCAGGAGAAATTGGAGAAGAGAGAATGTATGTATTGAAGAAAGATCCTTCAGATGATGATGTGAAAGAAATAGTTAAAAGAATGACTTGGAGCTGGATGAGGTAGCTCACGCCTGTAATCCTAGCTACTCAGGAGGCTGAGATCTGAGGATCAAGGTTCAAAGCCAGCCTGGGCACTAAAGTCCATGAGATTCTTATCTCCAGTTAATCACCACAAAGCGGGAAGTGGCCGGTGGCTCAAGGGATAGGGTGGTAGCTTTCAGCTGAACAGCTCATGTACAGCACCAAGGTCCAGGGGTAGGGCAGTAGCCTTGAGCTGAAGAGCTCAGGGACAGCAACCAGGCCCAGAGTTCAAATCCCACAGCCAACAACAACAACAAAAAGAATGACTTGTTTCTTATCCTTCAGAAGTCATTATTTCCCTGGCAGGTTAGGCACATCTTATTTCCACAGAGGACCTGTTGATGGCAGAACACCTAGAGCCCTGACATGTGAATACCATCATACAATTTAAAGTGCATATGTGAAAAAGGAACTAGATTATGGAGAGGATGCTTGGGCCTGGAAGAATAGGAGAGAATGATGGAGATGGTGACACTGATCATGATCCACTGAATTCACAAACTGACATGTTGAATTAAAATCCTACTGTACAACAATTTAAGATCATAAAAAGATTGCCTAGTGAATGCTGCAAATTTGCTCAGTTTTAGGACATTTTAAATGATTGAGCTGCAGGATATTTGAATAACAGATATTCTTCATATTATGATATACAATTCTTTAGCCAACAAAATAAAGTGGAAATTCCTATAAATTGTATATCCGTCACTTTGCGATTTTGTGCTGTTATTAATTTCAGTGTTAGATCAGGAAATTTTGTTTCTGCCCTTCAGTTTCACATCTGCCAGTATAAGGACTGTAAAGTAGAAAGTGTGAGGGATAAAATGTTCTTTGAACTATTTCACCTCTACTCTAAGCAATTTAGTAATTGGTTTGGCCTAGAGTTATGACATTTGCCTTTACCCACTTTCTTAACCCAACAAATACACTAATTAACTAGAGATCAATTGGGTTGATTCAGACAATTAATCTGAATGAAAGAATTACATCTGTCAAATTAACCAAGTATATTATATTAATTTATTGGTATGAGAAAGGATCCCATAAATCATCTGGGCTACTCTATTATTTTATGGATTCATAGACTGAGGTCAAGCAATTTATTGTTCATTCTGGAATCCTCTATTTAGAGTTTCTTTGTAATATTCCATGCAACAGCTGGGGCAACTAAAAATTTGAGGATGCCCAATGAAAAGAAAAAAATTATCCTGAATAATTAGAATAATTTGAAAGCTTGATGTAATAGGCTAACTCCTAAAATTCTTATGAGGATAAAAACAGAGTGATTCACTTGGGTGGCATGTCTTTCTAGGATCTGTTTCCCCAAGAAACTAAGGAAATCTAGGAAATAGCATTCAACAGAGAACTGCAGGTGGAGAGGAGCTTGACATTTATGTAATTAAAGGGCAATCCACTTAGTTATATGTAGGTAGATAAATGTGGTGAAGTTGAATACAGTGGAATGTAAGATAATAAAGGCTTTGTGAGATGGTTGTATTTAGATTTTACTCCAGTAGTGACAGAAGTTACTCAAGTATTGAGGTATGCCATTTGAAGTGACATTTTATCAATTGTGTTGTAAAGATGCTGAAATTATTCTTATAATTTTTTGTAAATTTTAGTAAGGTTTGCTCTTCTCAATATACCATTATTGAAATAGGAGGAGTTTTCATTATTCAGAGAATCTGTTAAAGTATATAAATAAAATAGTGATCTTCTGAGAATTCTTTAATTTATTTGCTCATAAAGAGATGTAATGGAAAACCTCACATGCTCCTGGATTGGAAGAATCAAAATCGTGAAAATGGCAAGTGCTATCTACAAATTCAACACAATACCCTTCAATATTCCCAATGACATTCTTTAAAGAAATAGAAGAAGTGATCCAAAAATTGTTCCAAAATGGAACAATAAAAGACCCATATAGCAAAAACACTTCTTAGCAGAAAGAAGAGCGAAGGAGGAATTTCAATACCAAACTTTAAACACTGTTATAGAGCTATAGTGACCAAAACAACTTGGTGCTGGTACAAGAACAGGCCTGAAGAGCAATGTAATAAAACTGAAGACCCGGAAATCAACCCACAGTCCTATGGCCACCTAATCTTTGATTAAAAAAAAAAGCCAAAAAATAGACTGGAAGAAAGACAGCCTCTTCAACAAGTGGTGCTGGCAGAACTGGTTAAGAACCTGAAGAAAACTAAAATTGGATCCTTCTTTGTCACCCTGCACTAGGATTAGATCCAAATGGATCAAAGACCTCGAAGTAAAAGCCGATACACTGAAAACTTTACAAGAAGGAATTGGAGATACTCTAGGCCTCCTTGGCCCAGGTCGAAACTTTCTCAGTAAGGACCATGAAACACAACAAATCAGAGAAAGGCTGGATACATGGGACTGCATTAAACTGCAGAGCTTCTGTAAGGCAAAGGACAAGGCTAGTAAATTAATTAGGAAGCCTACAGAATGGGAGAAGATCTTCACTAACCATACAACAGATAAAAGCCTCATATCTAAAATATATCAACAGCTCAAAAAATTGAATCACTCCAAAACTAATCTCCAAAGTAACAACCATCCCATCAAAAAATGGCCAAAGACTTAAAGAAAGTCTTCTCTGAAGAAGAAATAATAATGGCCTATGGACACATGAAGAAATGCTCAACATCTCTGGTCATAAAAGAAATGCAAATCAAAACAACTCTAAGATTCCACCTCACTCCAATTAGAATGGCCAGGATCAAGAAAACTAGTAACAACAGATGCTGGAGGGGATGTGGCCAGGAGGGATCCCCACTACACTGTTGGTGGGAGTGCAACGTTGTTCAACCACTATGGAAAGCAGTATGGCAGTTCCTCAAAAGACTAAACATAGAGATCCCCTCTGACCCAGCAATTCCACTACTTGGCATTTACCCAACTGTCCAGAAACAAGGACATACTAAATCCATTAGCACAAGGATGTCATTGCAGCACTACATACCATAGCAAAGATATGGAACCAACTCAGATGTCCCTCAATTGATGAGTTGATCAACAAGATGTGGAATTCATACCCAATGTAATTCTGTGCTGCTGTCAGAAAGAACGACATCGCCCTATTTGTAAGGAATTGGAAAGACTTAGAAAAAATCTTATTAAGTGAAGTAAGCCAGTCTCAAAGGAACGTAGGCCCAATAGTCTCCCTCATTTGTCATATAATCAGTAGGAACCTTGGGCTCTCCTAGCAGAGATTCACAATAGAACAAAACCTAGATACATAAGGTCATATATTATGACGCTAAATGAAAGGACCTCCAGGATATAGAAGCAAAAGCCAAATAAGGAGTGATTGTTGTTCTTGATGTACTGTTATCTCTCATCTCTTTACTGTCCCTTGGTTATCTCATATTGTTACAATATTTTACCTTGTTATCTGATATATTTTATATATGCTTAAGTGGTTGTTTGAAATAGAAGAGGGAAGGGGGAAAATCAAGTAGTGTGGAGGGAGTGGGGGAGAGAAATGGGGATCAGGACATGAGAAAGTGTATCAATATTTGTGAAGTAATATACCTTCTATCTGATGAATATAATGCAACACTTCTACTAATTACAATAAAAACATATGAAAAAAAGAGATGTAATGGATAGTCATTTATTTATTTTCATTAGGATATATAATTCTAAATTTTCACTTTTTTTCTTTAATGTATTATTTTTGTTATTAGTAGAAGGGTTACATTATATTTGCCAGATAGATGGTACATTACTTCACAAACGTTGCTACCCTTTCTCATATTTTTGTCCCCATTTTCCTCCTACCACCCACTCCCCTCATCTTGTTTTCCCTCTTAAATTTTCACTTCTATCAGTATCATATTTGTATATGTGATTCCATTATGTCTCTTTTTTGTTTTATGTCCTTAATAATAATATTTCTACTACTTTAAAGACCATTTCTTTGTTCTGAATAAAATTCAGGTTTAACTCCTTTTTTTTTTCCAGTCCTGTGGCTTGAACTCAAGGCCTGAGCACTGTCCTTGGGTTTTCTCAAGGTTAGAGCTCTACTATTTAAGCCACAGAGCCACAACTGGCTTTCTGTATGCATGTGGTACCAAGGAATCAAACTCTTGTCTTTGTGCATGCTAAGTAAGCACTCCACCACTAGGCCAAACTCCCAGCCCTTTGGGTTTAATTTTTTAAACATTTATAGTTTATTACAATCATTCTTATTTATTTATTTGTTTATTCATTTATTTTGCTGACCAAGAGTTTTTAACTGAGTGTCTCAGACATTCTTGCCTTGCTTGTATGGCTGATACACTATACATCTCACATTTTGCTGATTATTTTTGAGATGGAATTCCATAGAACATTCGATGTGAACTGATTTTGGACCATGATATCCCAAAATATCAAAAAACAGAGATAGATCCAGCGCTGCATGGCTCTAAATGGTTGACATTTTTCATGGGATAGAAACGTGTCACCCATATTTCTGTCCAATCTTCCTTCCACTCAAACACTTTTCTCTCCAATGAAATATATCTTTTATGCAAACCAAGTGAACTAAACACTGCTTAATTACTAAGAAATCAAATTTGTGACCTCGGAACTAAAATAGACACCTACTTTCTAGGGTCTGGAAGACAGTTTTCATAATATATTAAAGATTAAGGACATTAAAAGCTATAATTGTATATACCAACTGAACAATTCAACAAGATTATAAATATATTTATTTTAAATTTCTGTTAAAAATATGTTAATTTCATCTGGATGGGGATGGAATGATTTGCTCAATAGAATTAAATTTTATCGAATACACAAGGATTAGTCCCACTATAAATAAAACAAATACAATGAGATTACAGATATTGTATTTATATATATTAGCATGTTGAATTGAAAATCATTTAACATGTATTTGAAGATAGTGTGTATAAATAGAGGGATAAGCAGATAGATAAAAAAATAAATGAGCCAATATATGATCTCAGATTATTTCCCTAGCTGAGCACCTACTCATGTGACTTTTGACAGGTACTTAGTATCTTTAAATTCTGTTGTGATCATAGACCAGTGAAAATAAAGTTCTAAATTCTTTTTTACACAATATTAGAGGAAAAATCAAATATTTTGGTGAAAACTTTCAGATTAATATGGTTGGCTTCTGTACTTGGTTATTCTCTGCAGTGTTACAACTGAATTACATATTACCTTCTTTAACTACATTTTATGATAACTATGAGCAGTTCAGATGTCTATCTTCCTTCCTCATACTTTATTTCTCATAAGACCTTCCTTTCAAGGCTCCACATGTAGTAATGTAACATTCAGGGCAGAAGTAAAACCATTACAATGAATTGAAATTGAGGTATAAATTATCAATTGCTAGTGGATATGGGCAATTGGGAGTGTGGCAGTCATTGTATTGAGGGGACAATTAGAGGCAAAAGACAAGTCAGAGTTCAAGTAATCTTCAGAGCAAAACTGCTAGTTATGGAGAAGTTTCTCTCTCTCTCTCTCTCTCTCTCTCTCTCTCTCTCTCTCTCTCTCTCTCTCTCTCATCTCTCTCTCTATCTCTCTCTTCCTATCTCTCTGACTTTCTCTCTCTCTTTCTCTCTTTCTCTCTCTATCTCTCCCTATCTACTTATCTCTCTTTAGCAGTACCTATCTTTTTGCCTTTATCTATCTTTTAGTCCAATTATCATTTATCTATGCAGAAATTGAGAAATACATTTTTGGGTAGAGGGGGAGATAACATGACAAAATGTAGAATGTAAAATAGTAGAGCAAACACATCTAGAGACTAACATCTCCAATACAGATTAATAAAATCATTAAAACAAGAAACAACCTATTCAAAAGGGTTCTTACTTCTTAATCCAGTTAGCCCATTTTACATTTGACAAATAATAAGCATTTGCTAAAATCAATTTATAGTATTGTCAAACAGTAAGCTCATGAACAGACTGAGAAGAAAGTGGTTGTATTATTTTAGCACTCTAGAATTTGTGACATATATGGCAATAATGTGTTTTTCTTTTTTCTATTTTTGTTCTTTTTGGTCAATAGTGAGGCTTGAATTCATAGCATTGAGAAAACACGTTACCCACTCTCACGGGTTTGTTTTTTTTTTTAGAAGACTATCTCATATCACTGTGTAGTAAATCTGAAGAAGAGGTGTAAACACCATGTTACCCTTTTACATTTCACATAGGTATCAGAGTTTTTGTTGGGGGCCGAGTAACGCCATGTCTAATAACTTTTTGCTGAGGCTTGTAGTAGGGATAAAACACGTGGACCTTTTTGTCCTGTCCATTTTTTTATACTGATAGGTTCCTGCACCCAATATAAGGAGGAGGGATTTGGGGAATGAAGGGAGAGAGATCTCCCTGCCTTGATGAAGCTGTGTGGCGTCTCTGTTCGTGCTCTGCGGTAAGAAGCCTGGGTGCCAGAGGACAGTGGGCGGCTTGGACTGGTAGTGGTGTGGTTTTTCCCATCGCTCCTACTAGTAGAGAGAGACCAGGGACGAAGGACCCTGACAGTTATAGCATAACTACTCTTGCTGTTATGTCTAGTCATATTGTGTTAATGGTGTTTTGTTCTGGTAGAAGTCAGTTGTTTTCTGTAAAGCCACACTGTTAGTTGCTAAAATTGTAAGCTATTTTCAGTACTTAGTATTGGTAACTGTTCATTAGTTGTTTCCAGGACACAGATCAGTTTCCTTATTAATTTTACCCTATTACCTGAATGCCTATTTTTTTCCTCTGCTTCATACAAATCCACAGATTCCTTATGGTGAAAGAAATTCTATAGAGTCAATCAGACTAGAGTTGGGTTAGTCTTGTTGAGCTACTGCATAGATCAGTAGCCTCACATCCAGAAAGCCACAGTATGGAATCCACACTAACAGCAGCATGGATTCTAGGGCCACTCTTTGTTTAGTTGTGATGGGTAACACACAGACTTTGTTAATCCAAATATGTTAGCAACAATACTAGTGGTAAGCACTGTCTGAGATGCATGAGGTACACAATACATCAATATCTACTCTCATGTAGCAAACAAACTGGAAAATCCCTGTTTCAGAGATAAATAATCTTTTAATCCAGTTTCTTATGGCAATATGTAATCTGCTTAGTTTGCCATCATCTTAACTATCAAGCTCAGCAGAAAAATAAATCAATGAACAGCAGGGGTTTTTAGCAATGTGCTATTACCTTTAAACATATAGAGAAAATAGATTATATACCAAGAAAAAAAGAAATATAGAAAGGAAAAAAATGAAGGAAGGAAGGAAAGAAGGAAGGAAGGAAAAAAGAGGAAAAGGCAGGTAGGCAGGCAGGAAGAAAGAAAGAGAAAGAGGAAAAAAAAGAAAGAAAGAAAGAAAGAAAGAAAGAAAGAAAGAAAGACAGACAAAGAAGCAAAGAGAATGAAAGAAAGAAAAAAGGAAGAAAACAAAGAGAAGAAAGAAAATGCAAATATCAAATCAGATGGAGTGTAGTTTGATTTTGTTATTTTCAGGTTGAATGTTCTCTCCTGCTGCTGATTTGATTATTTGCTGAGCTGCACCTGCTTACCAATTGTAGCCTAATGGTGTCCACTGGAGCTCACGAAGTTCATTAGTAGTCTAGAAACACTCCCTGAACTTTCACGTAAAAACAAAGCTACAACCTGTATACCTGGAGATCCAGCCAGTGTCTAAGTGAGCTCAGAAAAGAGATCTGAATATCAAAGACAAAACAAGATGCTGGCATCCTTTCCAAACTCCCAGAGTTATTTTAATTCAAGTCTAAAGTTTTTGTTTTTGTTTTTGAATATTAGTTTAGGCTTGCATGGACTCACCACTGCCAAGAGGATGCTATTTTCAGAAGATTAATTTACTGTACTGTATGCAATTATGTTCAGGAATCTGGCTGGCTGAAAGAAAACAGCAATAATAGAACAAAGGTGCCTCAAGGCCTTTGCAGGAAGTCTGCAGTCTTCTATGCCAGAGAGAAACTCGATTTGGGTGATGATATGTTGTCCAGTAAGAAAATTTAGGGAGTGATCCAAGAATTTAGTTCAGTTTTCTTGTGACTTTTCTGGCAGTATTGCTGAGGTTTTAGAGATTGAGACTTTTTGCCTATCTAATTTTGAATATTCCTGGTTTTCAATCACTCCTCCAGGAAAGGATTTCAAGTCAATATGTGAGTGTAAGAGTGAAAGGTATCTTTGTCAATGTCACCACTCACTTTATTCTCCCCATCTCTCCCAAATACAACCATCCCCTGAGTTTTCCCAGTTTCATTTTCCTATATGTAAGTTGAATATTGTAGTTGCATTCACACACCTTTATTCTCTCCATTTATGTAAGCCACTCTCCTTCTTCTAACTCCCCCAAGCCCCAAGAACATAACCCTGTAGGTTTTCCCATCAAGTTTCTGTCCCCTAAAGCTGCTTTAGTATGTCAATAATTTTTAAAGTTACTACTTGAATATCTCTGTTTAGAATCCTTTATTCTTGTGTGTATAGCAAAGCAGAGAGTTGTTTGGGACCACAAAGCAACATGACATCATTTCTTAAATTCTACCCTCATTCGCCCACTTTATTTCTCCCTCAAGCCAAGTTACTCCTCATTCTCTGAATAAAATCAGCTTTTCTTACCCCAAGTGGAGCAAGCAACCAAGGGATTTCTCTAATGACATTCATGAAAGACAAATAGAGCCTCAACAAATTTAGATAGTTAATGATTTTTTGTATTTAATTTTTATTTGTGTGCCAGTCCTGAGACATGATCTTAAGTCCTGGGTACTGACCCTGAGATTTTTGTGCTCAAGGTTAATACACAACTCCTTGAGTTACAGGGCCACTTTTGAATTTTTGGAGTGTGAAATTGGAGGTAAGTTTCTCATGGACATTTCTGCCCAGGTTGGCTTTTTATGGGAATGCTCAATTCTGAGCTAGGATTACAGATGTGAGCCACTGACACCCAGCTTCAATTATTTATTTAGAGTAACCAATGAATAAAAATATTTTCATAGGGAAATCTGTCCCATTCCTTTTATTCACTATCTCTTTTTTGATTTTGATTGTTCTAGTCTCTTGCTCTTCAGTTTAAAAAATGGAATTCAGCCACGGTTAGTCTTCCATTATGTGGGACTTTTAAAGTGCTGTGGAATAAATAGTTATTAAGTCATTCTTTGAGGGAAATGATAGAAGAAAAATAGCTTAACCTGAAGGGTAACACATTCCTGCGCATGACACCCCCATTGGAGGAGATGTAGAATTTAGGATACTGAATAATGGAGAACAAATTATATTCTTTCCAGAAATATTCCATCTTGGCTACCATTGTGATTTTCAATCAGCAGAAAGGAACAAAGAAGCATAATCTCAAAATTTTGAATAAGTTTTCCTAAATCAATTACATTATTTGCTGTGACATTCTAAAATGCATTCCTTGCGTTAGAATTTTTGTCTAGTCCCTAAACTGCTTGTGACCACTTACATGGAAACAATATACTACCATGGAAAATAGAAAAATTTTAATTGGAATGTCTCAAGCTCATTACATGATTCTTTGTATATGATTTGTATTAATGGCTTTAGTTATATCATACATAGATAGTTCAATAAAATAAAACTTAATTACTAAAGAAAACATGAAATAAAATGAATCCATGTTTATAGCACACAACTCTGCCATTCTTTCTTCCTACCACCAAAAATATAAAAAATGAGACATATTCAACATAAACATGTCCACTGACATTAACAATTTTTAGAATGCTTTTAAAATTATTTCTGACAGTATTTTAATTGTTGAATATCACTTTCTTTAAGCTCATGTGTTTTCCTATTACTAGTTATTGTGGGAAAGTACTAGTAATGATAATTAAAGTTATGCAATTTTCTTCACCAAATCCCATTACATTTAACCTTACATTTTTATTTGCTTTTTAAAATTATTACATATTTTTAGACTCTAAATAATTTGATGACTGAGTCTTTACCTGTTTCTTTTTACTAAAATAACTGCAAAATACTTTCTGAATTGTCTAGGTTAGTTCAAAAATAAACTGTTGGAGGAAACAGTAATTTACTTTTTCATTCTGCATGTAGAAATGAAAGACGACCCAGCAGTTTCATTTATGAATTATCTTTTTAAACATGGAGACAAGTCTCTTTTTGTTTTCCTTTTTCTGTGTTTATGTTTTGTAATCACCAATTTGTAAAGTCAATAAGAAGAAGAAGCAAAATGGATCAAATATAAATAGGATTCAAAATGTCCCTTTCAAATTATTATGAAACATACCTGCAAGCAGGTACTTTTTCTAGCCAGTCTTGGACAATCCATCAATTAAAAGTTAATTGGTCCTCTTCTGAATTACTTTATGAACACAGCCACTTCTTAGAAGAAAATCAACATAAGTATGTTAAAATTGTCACATAAAGCAGGTTATGCTATGAGTACTCATACAGATGATGTAAAACTTGATATAAAAACAATCTCAGCCATTTCACCAAGATGGCGGGGCCCAAAGCAAAGAAGGGAGCTCCTGCTCATCCTAAAGACCAAGTCAAGGAAAAGGCTTTGAAGGCCAAGAAGGCAGTGCTGAATGGCGTCCACAGCCACAAAAAGAAGAAGATAACATATTTCACCCACCTTCTGGAGGCCCAAAACGCTGAGGCTCCGGAGACAGCCCAAATATCCTTAGAAGAGTGCTCCAAGGAGAAACAAGCTTGACTACTATGTGGTTATCAAGTTCCTGGGACCACTGAGTCAGCCATGAAGAAGATAGAAGACAACGACACACTGGTGTTCGTTGTGGATGTCAAAGCCAACATGCATCAGATCAGAAGAAGCGCTATGACACTGATGTGGCTAAGGTCAAGACCTTGATCAGGCCTGATGGAGAGGAGAAGGCATATGTTCCAAGGCTCCTGACTCTCATGCTTCAGATGTTGCCAATAAAATTGGAATCATCTAAACTGCATCCAGCTGGCTAATTATAAATATGTATCTTTTCCCACTAAAAGAATAATAATCTCAGGTTATTTTGTCCATGAGTGTACCTGTGTGCCTCTGTGTGTGTGCCTGTATATAATATCCATCTTTACTATGAAGTTTTAAATATCCTGGAATTGTTATCCTTGTTACCAATTTACTACTCTTACTAGATTTTTTAATATATACAGGCAGATTTGAGAAACACTTGTTTGTACATAAAATATATAATTAAATTAGTTTATAATCCACAGTGCTGTATCCTTTTATTACAGGTGTCTAAGTTATTTGTTAGTATATTCCTCCATTTATTTATAAAATGTTTTTGAAATTCATCTTAAATGAGAATACTGAGTTATGTTAAAATATTCATTTTTCTGTGGAATTTTATCTAGAAGAAAATTTATATCTTTCCTTAAATTCTCCTAAAGGAGTAAAATGATAACTTGATGAGGTTTTATGTCAAGAATTATAGACTTTCCTTCTCTGTTAACGTTATTAAAATTTGACCCTGGAGACAAGCTCTTAACAAGGTAGAGATACTGCTTTGTCACTATGAGTTGAGATCCACAATACTGGAAGTACGAACTATTCATGTATGTTCCTTAATAATCTTCTGTAAAGACAAACTGAAGAAACAGTTTCTTATCAATTTAGTATAATTCTCCATTAAAGATTTGGAGAGATGGAAGACCATATCTGCAAAGGAAAATTCTGTTTGAAGATAGAAAACAATGAGTACATAAACAAAACTGTAAAGGAGAACTAAGCAAATCAACAGTCAGACAATAAATAAATCTGATTTACATTCTACATTCATAGAAAATGGACTTATGTTACCTATATATTGAGGGAAAATGCTTGATGCAAAATTTAAAAAACAGTTAAACCCACAAGAAACAATATAGTAAAGAGCAAATGAGAAAACCAAGTTATGGTATGTACATATGGAAACAAAAAATAATTCTCCCTTCATCAGTAACAGTTCTAAATATACAACAAATACTTGCCTACAAAGCACAAAGTCCGGAGTGCAGAAATAAGATCTGGGAGAACTCTGTAGAAGCTGATAATTATGAATGTGATTGCACTAATAATCAAGTCTCCCTATAAAGAACAGAGCTGTTGTGATGGGTTGATTGCTGTTTTGGTAGATTCTATCAAACACTTAAAGAATATCATTCTTTTTCAGACTTTAGGACAAAATGAAAATAAAAAACATATCAACTAATTCTAGGGCCCAGCTAATCCTGGATTTTAAATAACAAAGAAAAAACCTGAAAATAGGAAAAATAAAGGGTTATATTCTTTGTAAATAATGATGGAAAATAATACTGTAATAAACACAGACACATATTGAAACTATCATGCACAGGATTGGGCAGGATCTGTATCTGGAACATAAAATCAGGATATGCATGAACAGAGATTGATATAAAATTATTCCTTGAAAGGATGAAGGAAAATAAAACTTTATATGAACCTCTCAATAGACACAGAGGAAACATTAGTAAACATCGAATATTTTTTTTTTCTTTTGGGGGTTGTGGGACTTGAACTCTGGGCCTGGGCATTGTCCCGAGCTCTTCATCTGAAGATTCCAACCCTATCCCTTGAGCCATAGTGCCATTTCCGGGTTTTCTGGCGGTTAATTGGAGATATTAGTCTGATAGACTTTTTAGTGCCCGGGCTGGCTTTGAACTGCAATGCTCAGGTCTCAGCCCCCTGAGTAGCTAGGATTACAAGCATCCGACAACATCAAAGATCTTTACATGTTAAAAACCACTCAACAAACTGGGAGCTGGTGGCTCCTGCTTGTAATCTTTCCTCCTCAGGAGGCTGAGATCTGCTGATGGTGTTGTGACCCTAACTCAGGCAGAAAAGTCCCAGTGGAACTCATATCTCCAATTCATTTCTCAAAAACCAGAGATAAGGCTGTGAGTCAAAGTGGCAGTGTACTAGCCTTGAGCTACAAAACTCAGGACAGACCTGAGGCCAGGAGTTCAAGCCCCACAAAAAACAAAAACAAAAACAAAATATTGAACAATCTAATAATCAAGGAAAATTGCCTCAGCATAACAAAAGCTTTATATCTACAAAATCATGACAAGCATGTGTTTTTTGTCTTTTTTATAATGGTTTTAAAAAATTCTAAATGAATAAGTTATTATTTGTGATATTAAAATATTTCTCGTAATCTTGTTTTTTGGAAATATGGATTGATTTGTTGCAGTTATATTTTAGGTTCTTCCTTTAGGAAGATTCCTCACACATTACCTATGTAAGTAAAGAATCTAGGTAAGTAAGTTGTCTAGGTAAGTAAAGAAATGAAGTGTTTGGATCTGGCATGGCCTCTAAGCCAATACATCCCACTTAAGTAATACTTTTTATTTCTAATATCCAACATATTCCGACGTTTTTCAATCTTTAAAATGAATCTCTTAGTTCTAGTCTTCAATTTTAGAAGTTGAAAATATATACACAGAGGCTGAGACCATGGCCTAGTGGTAGAGTGCTTGCCTAGAATGCACAAAGCCCTGGGTTTGAGTCCTTTGTAACACATACACAGAAAAAAACTGGAAGTGGCACTGTAGCTCAAGTGGCAGACAATTTCTTGAGCAGAAATTGTCCAAGGACAATACCCTGGCCCTGAGTTCATGCTCCAGTACTGGCAAAAAAAAAAAAAGAAAATACATACACAGAAAATCACACGACTTAGTTAACATCTCCAAAACATAAGTTTACAAGTAAGATATAGTAATTTCCTTTGTAGGAATCAAATTTTCTTGAATCCTTCTTTACATATTCAAATAATTATTTTTGTTCTGGGTCAGTTTCAAAGAAATGTTCTTATTTTTGTGACAATCAAGTAGATCCTTCAAAGAATAAATACCAAGTGGCTGTCTTAGACAACCACACAATGAAGTCAACATGTGTTCAGGCATGATTATTGCTGTATTCATATTGTGTCTATTTTGTAGCACTATCCAAGGGTGATGTAGTTGTCGAGTATAGCTCAAATAAAAGTGAGCCAAATAGCATGAAGAAAACTACAATTTTACTCCCAGTGGGAGCTGCCACATGGGCTATATAATTTTCCTCTTTTGAAAATGATGAAAATCAAAATAGAGAAGTAGTCAATTAAGGTTACATTTAGTCCATTCTATCATAGAATTTTGATGAATGAGTTTTATTAACAATGAACATAGTTAATACAAATGCATAAGCAGAGAGCTACATCAGGACTCACAATTGACTCCATTTATCTGAAACGTGAAGCATGTGAAATAAATTTCATTCTGCATGCAGTGACTGTTGGAAGGAAACACAGAGCTTTACTAAATTGAATGCGAATGAAAAGAATTAATCATCTCTACTTTTTGAGGTAGAACTATAAATAAATGCATTTGGGGTCTTTTGGATTGTAATGGGAGATAATTTGGGATTATATCACTGTATATTGATGATATACTTAATCACACTGCCTTAGATCAAACAAAATATACATTGGTTTATATCCCTGTGAAGTCTAAAGGTAAAATGCCATTCAAATGTTTCTTGGCCAAGTAAATGAAATTAATTCCTTAGGAATAAGACCTTTTCTTTCTTTTTAATTTTGGTTTATGTGTGTCGAGTTTTTCTCCTTGGTTTCTATTTGGTAACCATGATGACTCTGGATTGCAGTGTTATTATAGTGCTTAGCCCCAGAATAAAGAAGCTTATTTCTTTTGTTTCACATAGCCAAATTATAACTATTGTGATTTTAAAAATTAGGAATGATAAAAATAAAATAAAATAAAAATTAGGAATGATGGGCCTCAGTTTTATGTAAGAAACTTCCTGGTATAATCTTCTTATACTGGTTCAGTTTTATTTTTACATCTAGATCATGGATGATTTTGGCTGTAGTTTGTGGGACACTCTGTGTTATGACTTACCTTACATAGTTACCGTTAGGCAGTTCTCTAACATTTACTTCTGTGTTGTGAGATGCCATGCTGATATGGAAATTTTCAGCGTCCCTGGATTTTTTCCTGAAATTGTTAAATTTGAATTCTCTAGACCAACTTTATGCAGTTCAACAACATTAGAAGCTCCATGTTTAGTCTTTCAAGGAACATCCATACTGTTTTCTAGAGTGGTTGAACAATTTTTCCATTACTACCAACAGTGTAGTGTTTCTTAGGTTAGCTGTCTTCAAGAGGGTAAGGGGCAGAGAACACAAAAAGGTGAGACAAAGGCTGAATAAATGCAGCAGTAGTACTCACTAGACAGAATGTTGAAAGTGAACTATATAACTTGTGTGTGGTGATAGAAGGGGTAAATTAGGAGTGTAGGAAGGGGTGATACTATCTAAAAAATACTCACTACATGACATTAAACTGTAACCCCTCTGCATATCACATTTACAATACCTATGTATAGTCACTTTTGAGTTAGCACTAACAGGAAATTTGTTGTGATGTAGAACCCTGGACAATAAGCATTTTCTACTGATTTTACTCATGATTTTATTATTTGCCACTGAAATTCAACACACAGTGATGTATTAATTTAATATCATGGTAAATGGTTAACAATTCTGACTTCATATTTACATTACCTTGTATATCCAAATGCCAACTATTACAAATAGAGAAGTGACTGGCAGAACACTATTTCAGAACTCTACTTCAACCTAATATAATTAATATTAACAAAGCATAAAATAATTCTGTATACTGACAGATCAGTTGAAAATACTCTATAAACTTAATTATTAAAGTGAGATAAACAGATAAAATTGTTTATGTTCACAATTATGTAATCTAAAATCCCAAATATTAGCAACAAGTCTCCACAAAGAAGGGACACTCTCAAATACTTTCATCTCATGACTTAAGTTTCAGAACAAGAAAATACAGCCCACAAATATTAAAAAATTCCACCAAGTCTCATAGAAATGTAATAGCAATGACAGAAAGAAGGTAATTTTCTCATTGTCTTCTCTTCACCCGTTGCAGAGAACCTGATGATATATAAATTTTGTTATAACTATAATTTATTAAGTGCAAGTATATTGATCTCATAAAGAGCCTCACTTTGGCAGTGTTTAAGTTTGTCAACTCTTATGTTCTTATTCACCAATTGCAACAATATTCACCACTTTGAATCATTTATTGTATGATCCATTTAATGTACTTTATAGCTTCACAATAACAATGTAAATTATCAGAAACCGGAATAGTACTTGTTCAGTTCACTTTATCTTCATGTTTACTGAATAGAATATAGGGAAATCTCATGCAATATCCAGGCATAGCTTTGTGCTATTCAGAATACTTCAAATGACAGATATGCCACATGAAAAGTGAGAGTGCTTTCATCTAGCACCTAGAGAAGCATCGTTGTATCTACCAGAGTCACTATTACTTGGAAGGTATCAACGTTTGACATGGCATAATTCATGGTATATAAATGACAGCATTACACATCATGAAAGTTTATCTCTAAATGTAAATTAGTGTACCTCCCAGTACCATAAGAACACTCAGTGTGACTCCTTCAATGAGATGGCCTGTATGCAGGTTCTTGCAGCAGGAAAGTGGAGGTAAGAAGTGATGTTTCAACTTACAAACAATCTCAATGATCTTTCATTATGAGACTGAAACCCCAATATTAGAAGAATTAGGTCCTGGAAAGTGTAATGAATAATTACGTAATGATCTATGTGTGCTATGGAGAACTTTCTGAGATGCTGTATAGGAGGAAGAATAAACTGCATGGGCTGCTAGACCATCAAGAGGGGCCCTTGTGGTTTCCCTCAGGAATCACAAGCAAGAATGTTAGCAGTTAATGGGATGCTGTTAATCAAGTGGTAGAGAGCTAGCCTTGAGAAAGCTCAAGGACAGTGCCCAGGCCAAGTTCAAACCCCAGGACAGACACATTAATAAGCATGTTTACAGTGGTTTTCTGGTGGTTAACTAGAGATAAGAATCTCACAGTCTTTAGTGCCAGGGCTGGCTTTGAAGCATAATCCTCAAATCTCAGCCTCTTGAGTAGCTAGGATTACAGGTGTGAGTCACTGGGCCCAGCTATAAAATTTCTTAACTGCAAATTTCTAGCTAATTTATCCCTGTGTGCTTTTTTTTTTGGTATCAGCCCTTGGGGTGTCTGAGCTTTTTTATTTCTCTACCACTTGAGCCAAGCTGCAATTCCAACTTAATGGTTAATTAAAGATATGAACCTCACAGACTTTTCTGCCCAGACTGGCTGTTAACCTCAATCCTCAGATCTCAGCCTTCTGAGTACATAGGATTACTGGAATGAGCACTCAATCCTCAGATGTCAATCTTCTGAGTACATAGGACCCACCAGATCATCTGATTTTGGTATCTGGTATACTCTATATATGTTTATTTGAATTAGAGAAGGAAAGGGGAACAACAAAATGGTGAGACCAAGGAAAAAAGGATGAAACAAGGCAAGTGATATTCACAAGACAGTAGGTTGGAAATGAGCTTTACAACTTGCGAGGGTAGGTTGGGGAGGCAGGGAAGTGGGAGAAAAATGTGGAAGGGGTAACAACGTTGGAGAAGAAATGTACTCACTACCTTATGTATTTGACTGTAATCCCTCTGTACATCACCCTGACAATAAAATTTTTAAAAAGTTAAAAAAAGAATGTTAGCAGTAAAGCTAGTCTTTTCCTAAAGACAAACTGACACTGTATAAACATAATCTGTAGGTATCAATATGAAGTAAACACAAAGAAAGCAAAATCTTAATTTACAAACCTGGAAATTCAGCCTAATTAACATCTGGAATAGAGGATAGACAAAGTGTTCATCTCAAAAAACATAATACTATGATTTACCCATTATTGCTTTGAATTTGTCACATAGTAGTGGAAACAATTTCTTTTATAAAATTCAATTTGTTTGGATATTTCACAGAGGCAATACTAATACATTCTGGTGTGGAACCTTAGTTTCCAAGTTATTTTCTACTTCTTGTATACAGTCATATATTTCTAGAAGAGTCTTCATGACCAGGAGTCATTCAGTCCATTATTTCACTTTAAGGACAATGTTCAGCAATTTGGCAGGCTTTTATTCTAACAAGGACAGAAAAGAAAATTTGCTTTAGAATTTTCCAGCATCTACCTTTGTACCTATTATGTATTATTGCATAGAGTCACTATTCTTTGACATAAATTGGTTTTAACAGTTGGTTTCAGAGCTAGCTCTGCCTAAAGCTTAATCATTAGAAAGTATAAATAAAACACTTAGTGACAGAACATACTCTTATAAAAATGTTAATACTGCCTCTCAACCAGAATGAGTGGATTTTAAATGTAATTATTTTTCTTTCTTCATACATATATTTGTTTTGTGGTATGTTATAGTAAGTCCCCATAAAAGTCAGTAGCCTAAAGTTAAAAACCTAAATGAAAGAGTTAATGACTCTGATGTTTGACTGTTCTTAGGTGTGCATTTCTCTTGTTGGTATCTCTATTGTAACTTAGCAAGATGCTGTTGGGAAGAGATGACCCTGGAGATTTCACAATGGCTTTTCAGAAGTGTCTTCAGGCCCAACACAAACACTAGATACTGGTTGTGGCCACTCAAATTTTCTTCTTTGTTCCATCTCATCTGTAAAGGTTTAAATTAGAATGTTTACAGGATAGGATTTAAGTTGCAACAGAATAAAAAAGAAGACACCAGGGACCCAGAGTCTGGCTTAGTGGTAGAATGCTTGCCTACCATTCACTAAGACTGGGGTTTGATTCCTCAATCCCACATATATGGAAAAAAAGCCGGGAGTAGAAGTGGTGCTGAGGCTCAAGTGGTAGAGCTCTAGCCTTGAGAAAACCCAAGGACAGTGCTCAAGCCCTGAGCTCAAGGCATAGGACTGGCAAAAAAAAAAAAAAGACATCAAGTCTCTTATCACTTAGCTTCTAGAACGTGCATTACATTACTTCTGTTGCATTTTCATGCTGCAGTAGAACCACATGGCCATCTTAGTCTTAAAGGTAGCGGAAATGGTCTTTTCTGCTTGTTTTTCTGGAAATGGACTTTATGTCTTATTTTTAGTGTACTGGGAATTTAACCCAGGACATTATACAGCATTTACATTTTAAAATTTGCAAGAGAATATTCTTCTATCTTAATGTAGTCTGCTGGGGGTTTTGTTTTGTTTTATTTTATTTTTTGCTTTTTTTTCTCCACAGACTCCTTATGATTTTCTAGTGACTCTCTGATGGCATTTCTCCTGAAACAGGTTGTACATCTAGGGGTACATGGTCCTTTCTTTCTTTTTATAGATGATTTATTTTACTGTGATATTTGTAAAAGTGGAGTAAATTCTAGGGTCCATGAAATTGCTCAGTACATGGTTTGCATCGATGGGGTAGAAAGAGCTCCTGTATTCAGAATAGAAGCTAGGAAAATGGAAAGCTAGAGTTCCCATGCTGATGTCCATACCTGTGCACAACAAAGAAGAGTTACTTGGATTAAATTTAAACTACCTGGCCTGGACTAATACCACTTTTGAAAATGATATTAATGGCACAATACAGGAGAAGTGACATTAGGGAGTATTTGTTTAGAGGAAATATAGCAAAGAATTTTAAAGTGAAAAGGACAGAAGTTATTGCTTAGAAAGCTGTTCTTTATCAAAAATGGATACATATTGTTCAAAAATTGATCAGATAAGGGAACATGCAAATGTCTTCTTATAAACAAAGGAGAGGTTCCTGACCTTTCATATTAATACTTAATAGACACTCTGGAAATCATTTTAGTCAGCTTGGTTGTAATCAAAGGTTATTTAAATTCTTGCAGTTCAGATTAAGTACTCCTTTAACTAATTACTTTTGAGAGGTTATGCAGTTGACATCACATAAACTTGATCCGCAATAATTGTGTTTTTGAGTTTTGTAGAGCTTATGATTATATTTGCTAGGAAAAATTACTTGTGAAAGTAATCTAATAGAAGAAAGTATAGAATATTATCTATGCATTTACTTATTTTTAGTGCTGGTGTCAGGATTTAGAGTCACAGTCATCTCCTTGCCTGCTGGATCTCTACCATTATGGCATCCCATTTGCCCTCAATTTTTTTTGCACATTATTTTGGTGATAAAATCCCATGGACTCTTATGCTTGAGCTGACTTCAAACCATGATCCTCCAGATCTCAGTTTACCTAACGGCTCTGATTGTAGCTTTGAGCCCACTGATATCCAGCAGGATATTTTATTTAGTTTTGAACACGGGATCTTTCCCTAACTCTGTCTCTTTTTCTATCTCTTTATAGTGCCTGATCTGGGGTTAAAATTCAGGGTCTCTTGGGGGCTGGGAGTTTGGCCTAGTGGTAGACTGCTTACCTAGCATGCACAAAGACCCGGGTTCGTTTCTTTGGCACCACATACACAGAAAAAAGCCAGAAGTGGTGCTGTGGATCAAGGGTAGAGTTCTAGCCTTGAGGAAAAAGTCCAAGGACAGTGCTCAGGCCCTAAGATCAAGCCCCAAAACTGGCAAAAAAAAAAAATCAGGGACTGGGGGCTGTTCCTGAGCTTCTTTTGCTTAAGATTAGTGCTCTACCAATTTGAGCCACAGCTCTACTTCTGGTTTTGTGTGTTTTCTTTTTTCTGTCTTTCTTTGTTGAGATAAGCATCTCATGCATCTTCCTATCCTAGCTGACCACTTGAGAAGCTGGAATTAAAAGCATGAAGCAGTAAGTAGCACTGTGGCTCAAACTGATAGAACACTAGCCTTGAGCGGAAGAGTTCAAGGAAAGAACCCAGGTCCAGAATTCAAGCCCCACAACTGACTGGAAAAAAATGTGAGGCACTGGCTCCCGGTTCACAGGATTTTATTACCCCAACATTATATCTTCTCATGGAAAACTAGAATACTAGGAGTAGAATTTATATCACTCAAACTTCCTAAGATAATTATCTCTTGTTTTGTTGCAAAGAATAAGCTGTTTTAATAATTAAGTAGAGATGAACAGTATACTCCCATCAGAAAGAAGTAAATGTACATAAATGCACAGGCATTAAAGATTTTGACCATATCAGATGCTCTTTGTTTTCTATGCACAGCTGTATGCAATCTATTGATGTATTATTCGGCAAGCATTTGTTCCTTGTTTGGTAATCTTTGACAAATACCTCTTAACCATTGTACCATGTGGCATGCAAGAAGAGTCAGGCACATAACATCCAAGGACCAGTCCTCAATTGATGATTAAGTGGATGTAGGGATCAATACTACAATATATTGAGCTTACAATAAGACATTCATTTTGAAAGTGTGGTCCATAGCATCTTCAAAGTTTTCCTAACAGCACAGTCCATTGTGGTCCTTTATTATGTAGACTGTTTTTCTTTCTTCCTCTGCTGTTTCTTGGAATCACCTTATACAAAATTTAATTTTTTTCTTACATTTTAATTGAAGTTGTTGAAATAAAAAGAAAATGACAATGAATGCAAGATTAAAAGATTGAATGTAGAGTGTATATCAGATATTGCTCAATGCTATAATAAGCACACATATATAGACAAATACACACAATAAACAGGAAATGTCAAAATGGACTTGAGGGCTATACCAAAAAATGAAGATTTTATCAGATAGAGTACTTCATGCCTGTAATTCCAGCTATTTTAGAGGTAGAAATCATGAAGGTAACCCTAACAAGCACAGGAGG
Organism: Megascapheus bottae; assembly: GCF_031878675.1. Lineage (NCBI taxonomy): Eukaryota > Metazoa > Chordata > Mammalia > Rodentia > Geomyidae > Megascapheus > Megascapheus bottae. Next base: position 18,782,688 of record NC_143522.1, read on the forward strand.
TTTAGTTTAAAATGTATTAGCACATAAATAAATAATAAGATGACTAAACAGATGTCCAGATGATACATAGATGAATAAACTTCGGTCACTTCTACTCTTGGGAACAGGCATCTGAGACAAACAGGACTAGTAAAAATAACAGATTCAAGGGGACAATTGGGATAGTAGCATGCTATATTTTATGGACGTTTTCACTAGGTATGTGCCTTTTTCTTTGTCCTAATCTTCCATCTGTCAGTAGCACCTTTTAAGGGTGCTCCATATCTGTTCTCTACTTCCTTTCCACTATTCCATGAACAACTTCCATGTCAGCCCATTTCGGTAATATTGTACTTCCCCAAACCTCAGAAACTAGGAAAGCCAGCCAGTCAATGAATTGAAATCTCTGAAATCATTAGCAAAAATGAATCGTTCCTCCTTTTAAATAGTTTCACTGAGGTATTTTTTTTCAAAATGGAATAAAATGCTAAGTAACACTCAAAATAACAAATCAAATGTAAAAGACCTAAGCAATATAAAAATAAAATACTATTCATTGTTATTGTTCCCTGGGGCATTAGAAAGACAAGCCAGTAAGATTAACTTCATGAATTTGAGAACTCAATTAAAATAACCTAATTTTAAAACACAAGGTACCTAATGTTACAAAAGGTAATAAAATTGGAAGGAACCCCTGTGGCATACATTTTTATAGACAAAAAATGATTGACATAATGTAATTATCTTACTTGGAGAGTCAGAGACATGAAAACTTTATCAATGGAGTTCTAAATGTTTAGTAGGTCCCATTCAGACCAATAAGTAGCCTTATTTGACCAGAAAGAAGAAAATAATCACATGGTTCTCAGAGATATTATCAAAAATAATGTTGGGAACTTGTGAATTCACCAGCAAGAAGGTTTGTATAAAATTTACTACTCGAAATACTATATTGGAAACTACATTCTTCTTCAGATTCTTTATGTACTATAAAATTGTTCTAACTGGTAAAAGATTGAACAAGTTTGTATAGAAACTTAAAAGCCAATGTGACCACTGCATAAGTAGAACAAATTGGAAAAACTAACCTGACTGCTTTCAAAAATACTAGTTCAATTTATCAGCAGAACAAAAAAGAAAACTGATGATAGACCTTCACAAACATAATGGCCTATTTTTAATAAAGAAGTGAATCATTTTACTATAGAAAGGACAGTCTTTTCAACAAAAAGCTGTCTTTTCACAAAGTTTTCTAAGTAAAATAAACAAAAGAGAAAGAAAATATTGAGGATGACCTTTCACATTTTGCAAAATAAATTCAAAATTAATTAAAGAAATAAATGTATGAGTAAAAAACATCGTACAACTTACACAAAGGACAAACCTAAGTGAGTGTTAGCTTACTGATTACTTTTTCTTCTTAATAGATAGTACAAAAGTCACAATCACTAAAAGAAATATTGCCGATTTGGATTTGTTAACATTAGGATTATCTAGTTTTAAAGGATTGTGCTTAAAAACAAATAAATAATGGAATTGATTGATAAAAATTTTAAGTACTCACTAATAACCTATTTTGCAAGTATACAAATAATAAAAGTCATTGTAGAGAAAAATAACAGTAGTTTTGTTAGTATGGAGTTTGATTTCAGAGCCATGCACGTTCCAAATAAATGTTCTACTTCTTAACCATGTCCACATCCAATAATTCAATTTAATTAATAAACATTATCTCACTGAAAACATATAGAAAAGAATTCTCAACCATTTTTTTTATGGGACCCAAATCAAAGTACCAATGAAATAACTCTACTAGAAAACATATAGCATAAAAATTGGCAAAATGCTGGCAGTAACTCTAGCACAATTTTTATAAAAATGTCAAAATATATTGATTTTAAATGATCGCATAGCAGTCTCATAAAATGATAAATATGAAGTTGACATATATCCATTAATTGTTTTTAGGCATTTAACAAAACCAGTCTAAAAATATGTGTTCACCCAAAAACCTTTATGCAAATATTTATGCCAACAATATCCATAATTGTGAAAAATGAAAACAACCAAGTTATCCTTCCAGAAATGCACATCCAGACACTAAACAGCTAGAAGATCTACACTATACAATATTTTTAATGCATTTTTTTTGCCAGTTGTGGGACTTTTACTCATGGCCTGAGCACTGTCCTTGGGCTTTTCTGAAAGCTAGAGCTCTACAACTTGAGGCACCACTTCCAGCTTTTTACTTTTTTTTGTATCTTTTTTTCCCTTCATTTTTTAGTTTATTTTTTAATTTTTTATTGTAATTGATAGAAGGGTTACATTATATTTGCCAGATAGAAAGTGCATTACTTAACAATCATTGCTACTCCTTCTCATGATTTTGTCATTTCCCTCCCCCACCCATTCCCCCATCTTGTTTTTCTCCCTTTCCTATCCTATTTCAAATAAACAAATTAACATGTATACAATATATCAGATAAAAAGTTAAGATACAATAATAATATGAGATAACCAAGGGACAACAGTCACCCCTTATATGGCTCATGTTTCTATATCTTTCCAGTCCTTTCATTTAGCCTCACCCTATATGGCCTTATGTATCTAGGTTTTGTCCTATTGTAAACCTCTGCTAGGAGAGTCCAAGGTTCATACTAATTAGGACACATGCGGGAAACCATTGAGCCTATGCTCCTTTGAGTCTGGCTTACTTTACTTAATATATTTTTTTTTCTAAATCTTTCCATTTCCTTACAAATGGGGCAGCATACAAATAATGGCAGCATAGAATTTCATTGTGTATAAATACCATATCTTGTTGAGGGGCATTTAGGTTGGCTCCATATCTTCACTATGGCAAATAGTGCCTTCCAGCATTTTTCTATGTATGTAGTACCAAGGAATCAAACCGGGTCTTCTTGCATGCTAGGCAAGCACTCTACCACTAGGCCACACTCCCGCCCCACTTTTAATGATTTAAAAAACATTTCTTTTGGTCAACTATGGGGCTTGACCTCAGAGTCTGGGCATTATTCCTCAGTTTCTTTGTGTTCAAGGCTAGTGGTCTACCACTTGAGCCACAGCTCCACTTCTGTGTTTGGTAAAGTTAATTGGAGATAAGAGTTTTATGGAGACAGTTCTGTCCTGTTTGACTCTGAACCACAATCCTCAGCCTCCTGAGAAGCTAGGATTCGTAAACCACCAGGGCCTGGCTCTCGTTACTGAATTTTTAAAATTTATCTACAAGATTTCCTGAAGAGACCCTACATTTTTCTTTGCTGAGCTGAAGACATTTAGCTGAACAAGTTCTTTAATATATAGCTAATATTTGACACTTTGGAAGAATCAGCCCTAAAGTTAAGCAAAATTGTCAATGATTGCCAAAGATTTTAGAGAAGGGACTGATCATTTGCTGATTAAGCATAAGAGGTATTTTTAAGCTTTACATTTATGACTAATAAGATAATAATTCTAGCTATATCACACTGCATTTCTCAGAATCCACAAAATTTACAACTTATAGAATCAACAGTAATCATGTTTAATTTATTAAAACACATTTAGAAGATTAATGTACAAAGTCTCAGGAAAGAATACTTACTAAGATATTATCATCTACAAATGTATTTAATTTATACATGTATAGAGTAAACTTAATGGTACTTGGGAGTATGTAAACTATCTGGACAAAAGCAGTACCAGAAAAAAAAATAGTTCAAATATTTCAGTAAATAGAGAGGAAAGGCAAAAAAGGCAATATTTGTGCTCATAAGTTTAGACTGAATGATTGCTTGAGTAAACAACTATGCCATTTACATATTAGTAAAGTGGGAAAAAGCAGTTTACCCATTTAAAGGCCAATTCTAGAAATTAACTATGGAATATTGTTTTAAGAGGCTACATGTTAGCATATAAAGAAAATCAGAGTGATCTCTGCAGTGATAATACACAATATTCAGAGATATTAATTTTAATTAATTTAGCTTCATGTGGCTAGATATTTCATATAACTACAATTGTAAATAAAAGGTAGTATATGCTTATGTACAAGTTAGAATAAACACATAATGTAATTTGCATGCTGCACAGCTATATCTATAAATATTTTTCCATGCCATTTCTCAATTAAAGGGACAAGAGCTCTTAGGTAAAAAAGTAAGAACTTAGTAACTGAGGAATAGTATTACAAACTAGCTTAAACCTCCTTATAGTGAAACATGTGCATAAAATTGATATGATTGAAAAATTGAATAAAAGCAGAAATTGGGGTATATGAAAACTGTGTGTGTGTATGTGTGTGTGTGTGTGTGTGTGTGTGTGCACATGCGTGCCCATGTGCGTGCCCACGTGTGAGTGTGCACCATGTTTTATTTTAGGTTTAAACTCAGGGCCTGGGTGGCATTGTCCCTGAGCTTTTATACACAAGGCTGGTGCTCTATGACTTGAACCATAGCTGTACTTCCAGTTTTTGATGGTTAGACATAAGTCTTTCCTGCCTGGGCTGGCTTCTAATTATAGTCCTCACATTTCAGTCTCTTGGGTGGCTAGAATTATAGACATGAGCCACCAGTGCTTAGAAAGTGACAAATCTTTATACAGAACTCCAAGTAATACATGTAGATACTTTTCAACTCAATAAGTATAACTCTGCAAACTTCAGTAGCTTTCACACAGTGTATTTCTTTCAGTGAGTGCAGCAGGCCATGTGCCTATTGAGAGTTATTCTACAAAATACCCAACCAGAAATCCTTAAAGCAGTCAAGGTCATAAAAAGCAAGGAGAAGTCTAAGAAACTGTCACAGTTAAGAAGAGACTGAAGAGACATATCCATTCAAGATGATGTGGTTTCCTGAGTAGAACCTTGAAAAAAAAGAGAATGTTGGGTTCAAACTAAGGAAGTCTCAGTCTAGTGGACACAATGACAAGGCATTGATTTGGATTTGTTGTGGGATGATGATTTCATAATAACATCACATTTTATCTGCTATTACATAGAGGACATTGAATTCAATAGAACAAAACTGGAGGAAATAGAACAGTCATACCTGTCAACTTGTATCCAAGAGAAAAAGGGCCAAACGGCAAAAGAGAAAGGAAAACATCAGTTAATAAAACAAAAAAGTTCATAAACTATTAAAATGCAGAGACAGTCAAAGACAAGAGAGGGCATGAGGGGCCAGGAGTCTGGCTAAGTGTTAGAGTGCTTGCTAACATACACAAAGACCCAGGTTTGATTCCTCAGTACCACATATACATAGAAAAAGCCAGAAATGGTGTTGAGGCTCAAGTGGTAGAGCTTTAGCCTTGAGAAAGCCCAAGGACAGTGCTCAGGCCCTGAGTTCAAGGCCCCAGGACTGGCAAAAAAAAAAAGAGAGGATATGAAGCTGTTATGGACAGGTTGTATACCACAAATTATGTTTTAGTTGAATAAGTATTCAATGTTGTCACACATTTTAAGTGATAAACATGGGATTTACTACAAATCTCACTGAGGGATGTGTGTATGTGTGTGTGTGTAAATGTGCTGGATTGCATGTATTTTAATGTTTTGTATTCCTGTTTAGACGTATTCAGTTAGAGATGAGGTCTTGAGTATTTCCCTAATGTCTCTGACAGACTTGTGTAAATTCCCATAGTGCACAAATCGTTCCTTGCTATAATAGACCCAAGGGAATAAATTCACATTTCAAAACAAGTGTCTATCATATTTGAATGCACAAGCAAATATAATTACAAACATACAGTCTTCCTAGTACCAATAAAACAACAACAAGCTGTTCATCTTAAGCATACATTCTCATACAAAGTTAATCTATTTACAGATGATGACTTTCTGCTTTCTTCTTTGCAAAGATTCAAGGTGTCCAAATTTGACCAAGTTAAGGACTGACGTTCTAATGATAAAGTACATCTACCAGATCTGATATTATACCATTTGGACAGCTTTTTTTTTAGAACATTATGCACCAGATATTTATAAGTGTGTTCTTTCCATCCTAAATTCCTATGTGACGTTTTAAAAAGACCCCCCCAAAATTCATAATTAATGTTATTCCTATTCTGCTGAATTAGAATTGTAGCAGGTAAAGACATATTTACCATGCATTTAAGAAATACATATTGCAGAGTTTGGCAAAAGATGGTGGCAGTTCAGTGTGAGTCTTTCTGAGCTCTCACCAAGATACCACTTCTAGCATCATAGGGGAAAGTTTATATCCAAAGATCTATCCTAAGAAAGCTTTAGCCCCACAGAGATCTCAGTCAGAGATAAGAAAGGCAGGAAACTGGTGCAAAAAGACAGCATGGAATGGGACCAGCCACTTGGAGACACAGCAGAGACAAAGCTTCCCTCCGGCACCTGAGCAGACAGTGCTTCTCTGCAGCACAGACCTGTCAGCTCCAAACAGAGCCACACAGAGCCTGCGTGAGCCCAGAGTTGTCACCTGGTCGTGGCCCGGATCTGCCAGCTTCACAGAACCAGAAACCCCAGAAATTTGTGAGTACCTCAGTGGAGATGTTTCCACTTTTGCTTGCGGAATGGTATTGGGAAGGAATCTCTTCCCCCACCAGCCGACAGCAGCACCATCTTGACTGCTGGAAAAGAACCTGCCAAACCAACTGGAGCCTGAGAAGTGGTGCTGGCAGAGCCATTATTCAAAAGGGCAAAGGATTTCCTTGAGGCAGCTTAGCCAGACATCAGCCCCTGGTGCTAGCAGAAGTTCCTCCCTCGCTGGGGGAGCTCCTGGTAAACAAAGCCACTTGTGGCTCCACCACCTGCTTTTTTTTCTGCCCAATCAAGCAAACTGATCAGAAAAAACACAGCCAAATCGCAGGAGAAAAAGACTTTTTAAAGTGTTTGGATCCCGAATTTAGTGGAGACACAAGTCTCCTCCCCGCCCCTCCCCCCAAAAAAACAAACTGAAGAATACTCCCTTTTTTTCTACCTTCTTTCATTTACATTTTTATGTGTTCTTATTTATATATTTTTTCCATTTTACCTCCACCTTTTTTTAATGTTATGAATTTTTTTCCATTTTTTCCCCATTTTTCTTCTGTCACTGTGGTCGTTCCTAGAAACATAGTGACAGCACTGGGTATAGACTGGACACAAATTATATTTGTATTGATACAGTCACCTGCTTTTTAATGTGTTGGTTCTTAACCCTAGTATTTCTTGTTTAAGAACTCGCAATTGCGTGGGATCTCCCCCCACATTTTTTCCTTTTTTCTTTTTCTCTTTTTACTTTAAAAAAATTGCCCTTGACCTCTCCTATATGTACCTTACTCTTTTCTTTACATATTCTTTTTTACTCTTCTTAGATTCTTTAAAATAAATTTTATCTTATTTTTTTCTAAATTTTGTACTCAACTATTTTATCTTTCTATCACCTTAGGTCAGTTATCCCTATGCTATGCTTTTCCGTCATTACTATATTAATCTTACACTCCTACATTACTCTTTTCTTACCTCCCCTCTTGTCTTTCATACTACTTTTCTATCTCTGGTCCTCTGTCTATTGTTCATACTTTATAATGCATGGATCTACAGTTAATGGCTGTTGAGCAATATTGTATATCTAGGAATTCAATTATACTGTATACAACAGAGATTGGATTGAGGGGTTTATTTTTTTGGTCATAAACTGGTGATCAGTGGTGGTGTTAGATTTGTCTATAAGTACAGAAAAGAAAGAGAGAGTGATACTACCAATTTAAAATGGTGAACTTCTATTGTCTGGCCAGCTAAAGAGCTCTAGGTTGGTTCTGTCTTAAAAATTGCAATCTCGTGCAGTATTAAACTTGCTCCCATTTTCAAATGGGCAGAACAAGAAACTCAAGAAAAATGGCAAATCAAAGAACAGCATCTCCCACCCAATATAAACAGGCAATGGAGCAGTCATTGGCAAAACTAAAGGAGAGTCCTCTAAATGCTACACAAATGTAATTGATACACATGTTTAATAAAAAGTTAGAAAACATACAGAAAGAGATACATGAACATGAGGAAGCCATAAAGGAGGCCATAATAAAGAATTTACGTGAATGTGAGGAAGCTAGACAAGAAAAATGGACAAATTCATAGAATCCACAAAGAGCTGACTGAACTCCAATAGATGACCAATGAGAGTAAAGCTGCTGAGCTAAAGGACTTCAAAGAGACTGCTCAAATGGAAATCAAGGAGTTAAAGAAGTCCAAACACGACCTAAAATAAGAGATGTAAAGCATCAAAAATGAACAATTGGAAGGAAGCAAGATGAAATACAAAGTAGAAAGTATTGATAGCAGATTAGACAATGCAAAGAGGGAATCTCTGGGGTTGAAAATTACCTAGTTGGTATAGAGAAAGAACAGAAAATGAGTCAAACCAAACCTAGGAAATATGAGATAATGCTTCAAGAGATCCAAGATATAATTAGGAAGCCTAATTTAAGGCTAATTGGTATTGAGGAGGTCCTGGAGAAAGAGATCAATGGTATTGGAAATATTCTTCAGGGAATCATCTCAGAGAACTTCCCCAATATCCAGAAGGGCAGACCCATCCAGATTCAAGAAGCTTTTAGAACCCCAAACAGACCTAACTAGCAAAAGACATCCCACAGCCACATTATAATCCATACAGGATCAATAGAGAACAAAGAAAGGATCCTAAAAGCAGTCACGAAGAAGAGAACAATCACCTACAAAGGTAAACCAATCAGAATAACCACAGATTTCTCTGCAGAGACCAGGCAAGCAAGAAGAGTTTGGAAGGAAATATGTCGTGTCCTTAAGACAACTCCCAACCTAGAATACTCTACCCAGCTAAGCTCTATTTATAACTGAGGGAACAAAATAAACCTTCTATTCCAAGGAAAACTTGAAACATTACGAAGCAACCAAACCGGCATTACAGAAAATTTTCAAAGCTGTTCTACACATTGAAAACCAACCACAAGTGCTCGCTTTGGCAGCACAGATAATAAAATTGAAAACCAACACAAACCTGATACTGACAAAGAAATGGCACCTAAAAATCATATCAGCTAAGTACCGCAAGAACTGTCAGCCATAGGCCCTAATGAAAGCATTAAAAAATGGCAGAAACTAATAAATATTTTTCAATCCTAACCCTCAATATCAATGGACTTAACTCTCCAATTAAACAGCATAGAAGGTCTAGTTTGATCAAAAAGCAAGATCCAACCTTCCGCTGTCTTGAAGAGATACATCTTGCCCCACCAAAAACAAATATTTTTTGAAAGTGAGATGTTGGAATGAATTTTATCAAGCTAACGGCCCCCATAAACAGGCTGGAGTTGCCATCTTATATCAGATAAAATAGACTTCAAACTAAAATTAGTGTGTAAAGACGAAGAAGGTTATTACATACTAATAAAGGGATCTCGCCTCCAGGAGGACATAACCATCCTAAATAACTGCACGTGTAATTCCGGAGCACAGAACATCATCAAGCAAACTTTACTTTCACTAAAACATCATATAGATCAAAACACAGTGATTGTTGGTGACTTTAACACACCACTCTCACCTATGGACAGATCAACCAGGCAAAAACTCAACAGAGAAACCTCCAGAATTGAACAACTGTATAGACCAACTAGATCTAAGAGACATCTGCAGATTATTTCACCCAGCAACATCACAATACACTTTTTTTTCAGCAGCACATGGAACATTTTCCAAAATAGACCATATTTTAGGGCATAAAGAAAACCTGTGCAGATTCAGAAACACTGAAATTATTCCTTGCATTCTCTCAGATCACAGGGATTCAAATTGGATCTGAACACTAATCTCCACCAACGAAAACCCTGTAACTCATGGAGACTGAACAACACATTGTTGAATCACCAATGGGTCATCACAGAGATCAGAACAGAAATTCAACAGTTTATGAAATTTAACAAAAAGGAGCACAAAAAATACCAGCTCCTTTGGGACACAGCAAAGGCAGTACTCAAAAGAAAATTTATAGCTCTGAATGCTTACATAAACAAATTGGAAAAATCGCAAAACAACAATTTGATGTCACACCACTAGCTCTTGGAAAAAGAGCAACAAACCTACCCTAATCCCAGTAGAAGGAAGCAAATTATTAAAATCAAAGCAGAATTAAATGATTTGGGGTCCAAAAAAACTATACAATTAACAAAACAAGGAGTTGGTTCTTTGAAAAATTAACAACATTGACAAACCCATGGTAAATCTTACCAAAAAAAGAAGGGAGCACACCCAAATTAACGAAATCACAGGTGAGAATGGAAATATCATGACAGAAATTACCAAGATCAGAGCATCATAAGGGAGTACTTTTCAAACCTTTTTGCCAACAAATTTGAGAATCTAGAAAAAATAGATGATTTTTTTGGCCAATATTAACATACCCACACCAAAAGCACTGAAATAGAAATTTCAATAAAAGAACTTCCACCCAAGAAAAGCCCAGGGCCAGATGTATTCACAGCTGAGTTTTATAAGGTCTTCAAAGCAGAGCTCACACCAATACTCCTCAAGCTTTTCAATGAAATTGAAAATGCCAAACTTATTCTACGAAGCCACTATAACCCTCATCCCAAAAGCAGACAGAGTTTCATCAAACAAGAGAACTATAGACCCATTTCTTTGATGAATATTGATGCAAAACTTCACAACAAAATACTGGCCAACGGCTTTCAGCAACTCATCCAAAAATTATACACTATGATCAAACAGGATTCATCATAAGGATGCAAAGTTGGTTCAACATATGCAAGTCAATTAATATAATTCAACACATCAACAGGAGCAAGGACAAGAATCACATGATTGTCTCAACTGATGCAAAAAAAGTCATTTGACAAGATCCAACACTCCTTTATGCTAAAAGCTCTGGAGAAACTGGGAATCCATGGATCATTCTTCATTATACTTCATGGTGAAAAGCTAAAGACATCCCCTCTAAAATCAGGAATGAGACAAGGATGCCCACTCTCTCCACTCCACTTTAAAATAGTATTAGAATTCCTAGCCAGAGCAATAAGGCAAGGAGCAAGCATAAAGGGAATCCAAATAGGGAAAGAGGAAATGAAAAATTCCCTCTTTGGAGATGACATGATTATGTATTTAAAGAACCCTATAGACTCCACTTCCAAGCTGCTTGAGCTGATTCAAAAGTTTGGGAAGGTATCAGGATATAAAATTAACACTCAAAAATTAACTGCCTTCCTATATGCCAACAATGAGAGGAACAAGGCAACAATCAGGAAGAAACTCCTTTTGTAATAGCCTCAAGCAAATAAAGTACCTAGGAATTAACTTAACTAAGAATATAAAGGAACTTTTTGATGAAAACTTTAAAACCCTGAAAAAAAATTAAGGCAGAACTGAGGAAATGGAAAAATCTCCCATGCTCCTGGTTTGGAAGAATTAACATTGTGAAAATTGCAATGTTGCCAAGGGCTATCTATAAATTCAAAGTAATACTCATCAATATCCCAATCCCATACTTTAAAGAAATAGAAGAGGCAATCCAAAATTTCATATGGATTTCATAATAAAAGACCGTGTACACAATGGAATTCTATGCTGCTGTCAGAAAGAATGACATCGCCCCATTTGTTAGGAAATGGAAAGACTTAGAAAAAATCATATTAAGTGAAGTAAGCCAGACTCAAAGGAACTTAGGCTCAATGGCTTCCCTCATTCGTCATAATCAGTAGAAACCTTGGGCTCTACTAGCAGAGATCTGCAATAGAGCAAAATCTTGATACATAAGGCCATATAATGTGAAGCTAATTGAAAGGAACTCCAGGATATTGAAACAAAAGCCATATAACGAATGATTGTTATCCTTAATGTACTATGTTGTCTCTCATCTCCTTTGCTGTCCCTTGGTTATCTCATATTGTTACAGTATCTCACTTTGTTATCTGATATATTGAATTTATTTGTATTTGGTTATTTGAAATTTGATAGGGAAGAGGGGAAAACCAAGAAGGGTGGGGGGGGGAGGGAAATGGGTACCAAGACATGTAAAAGAGTATCAATGTATGTGAATTAATGCACCTTCTATCTGGCAAATATCATGTAACCCTTTTACTAATTACAATAAAAAAATGCAAAAAAAAAAAAGACCGTGTACAGCTAAAACAATTCTTAGCAGAAAGAACAGCTCAGAGGAATTTCACTACCAAACTTTAGACTCTATTACAGAGCTATAGTGACCAAAACAGCTTGATACTGGCACAAGAACAGGCCCTAAGACCAATGGAATAGAACTGAGGACCCAGATATTAACCCACAGACCTATGGCCACCTAATGTTTGATAAGGGAGCCAACAAAATAGAATGGAAGAAAGCCTCTTCAACAAGTGGTTATGGCAGAACTGGTTAAGCACCTGCAGAAAACTAAAGTTGGATCCTTCTTTATCACCCTGCATGAGGGTCCAAATGGATCAAAGACCTCAAGGTAAAAGCAGATACACTGAAACCATTACAAAGAGGGATAGGAGATACAGTATGTCTCCTTGGCACAAGTTGAAATTTTCTTAATAAGGATCAACAAACACAACAAATCAGAGAAAGTCTTCATAAGTGGGACTGTATTAAACTACAGAGCTTCTGTATGGCAGAGGATAGAGATATCAAACTAACTAGAAAGCCTGCAGAGTGGGAGACGTTCTTCACTAACCATACAACAGACAATAGCCTCAAATTTAAAATACATCAGCAGCTAAAAAATTGAATGACTCCAAAATTAATTTCCAAAGAAGCAACCATCACATTTAAAGATGGGCTAAGACTTAAAGAGAATCTTGGAAAAAGAAATAATGATGGTCTATAGACAGATGAAGAAATGCTCGACATCTCTTGTCATAAAAGAAATGCAAATCAAAACAACTCTAAGATACCATCTCACTCCAGTTAGAATGGCCATGATCAAGAAATCTAATAACAACAGATTCTGGAGGGGATGTGGCCAGGAGGGATCACTACTACACTGTTGGTGGGAGTGCAAACTCATTCAACCACTATGGAAAGCAGTATGGCAGTTACTTTAAAGATTAAACATAGAGCTCCCCTAAGACACAGCAATTCCACTACTAGGCATTTACCCAATTGTCCGGAAACAAGGACATACCAAAGCCACTAGCACAAAGATGTTCATTGCAGCACTATTTACCATAACAAAGATATGGAACCAACCTAGATGTCCCTCAGTTGATGAGTGGATCAACAAGATGTGGTATTCATACTCAATGGAATTCTATGCTGCTGTCAGAAAGAATGACATAGCCCCATTTGTAAGGAAATGGAAAGACTTAGAAAAAATCATACTAAGTGAAGTAAGCCAGACTCAAAGGAACATAGGCTCAATGGTTTTCCTCATTTTTCATAGTCAGTAGAAACCTTGGTCTCTCCTAGCAGAGATTTACAATAGTTCAAAACCTAGATACATAAGACCATATAGTATGGCGCTAAATGAATGGACCTTCAGGACCTAGAAAGAAAAGCCATATAATGAGTGATTACTATCCTTAATGAACTATGTTAACTTTTATCTCTTTTGCTGTCCCTTGATTTTCTTATATTTTCACAGTATTTTTACCTTGGTATCAGATATATTGTATATATGCTTATTTGGTTATTTGAAATATGATAGGGAAGGGGGGAAAACAAGATGAGGTGCGAGGGTGGGGGAGGGAAATGGGGACCAAGATATGAGAAAGGTCCTCAGTGTTTGTTAAGCAATGCACCTTCTATCTGGTGAATATAATGTAACCCTTCTATTAATTATAATAAAAACCTATGAAAAATAACTTATCCAGCACTCTTTTGTTAGCAGCAGCAGAAAGCAAATATAGTCTAACACCCCCCCCCAAAAAAGTAATACATGTTGAAAATTGCAAATTCTCTTGGAAAAACAAGATAAATATATGTGATAAAACTTCATTTTAAACCCTGTAAAGCACAATCTATGATGAATTGTATATGTATTCAATAACAAAACCTTGTGATATTAGTGGATGTCCAGGTTCATGATCTATTTCTTTACATGGGCAACTTAGTTTAAGAATATTTTCAATGCCCAGAAGCTCCAGCTATGATCTCTCCTGTCAATTGTTCAACCTAGTCAGCCATCAAGTAAAATCTTAACTATAAACCCCATAAGAGAGATTTATTTTAAAACTGGTTTCTATAAATGAGCTTCCTAACATTTGCTTGTAACATTTGAGGGAAAGAAAATAAACACAGTAAACCATAGCATTTCTGGGGGGGGGGGTAAATTGAATTGTCTTCTTTTAGCCTTCTCTGGAAGCTTACTCTCTTCTGAAGTATAGGCTCTACACAAGAATGAGCCTATTCCACTAAGTTGTTCCTGGAATTTGGCTAGGCCATTGCTGATATTGAAATCACATAAGCTGGTCACATTTCCTGGTTACCATTAAAAAATACTTCTTTCATTATTTCTGTTTTCTTTTTTTAAATCACTTGCCTACCTGTCTGCCTGCCTGCTTGTCTTCCTTCCTTCCTTCCTTCCTTCCTTCCTTCCTTCCTTCCTTCCTTCCTTCCTTCCTTCCTTCCTCCCTTCTTTATTAACCTCACCACCTATAAAGAATATGAACTTCCATCTGCTCCGACCAAGCAGAGGCTATACCAGATGTGACCGCAATTTGTTGAATGGGAAGCAAACACAAGGAGTACAGCTGGTTGCCATCTGTTGATGAAGAAAGCAGCAGGCCAAGCCTGGCATTTCAACAGGGCTCTCCTGCTGGGAAATTGAAAGAGAAAAAGCATTTGTTTCATGTTTCCCCTCTCCTGACCTGACAGCTCCTTTGTGCAAGGTAGGAAGTGACAGCATATATATATATATATATATATATATATATATATATATATATCTGAGCTCAGCAAACAGTCTTCATTTTGCATTTATATATATATATATCTGAGCTCAGCAAACAGTCTTCATTTTGCATTTCAAGCACTCTGTTATGGCTGCTTCCTCACACCAAATCTGCTCATCTAAATTTCTGAGGTTATCAGAAACATAGCACAGTACAAGTGTCCACGCTTTCCAATTCCTAGTCTGTATTTTCAGGGTATACCACAGAATACAATCTTAGGGGAACTGAAAGTAATGAAGCAGGTATTAGTAGCATTTCTAAACCAAGGCAAAGGTGTCTTTCTAGGATGCTCAGTTCTGGTCTTAGACAATCAGAAAAGACCAGGCTTATATTTTCAGAAAGAGCTGAATACAGTAGAACACATAGCCCTTATGCCATGGACATATTAACCTGGCCCTCTTCATCACTCACAGCCAGTGATGTGTCAACTCAGATGCAAGGTGCTGAGATAACAAGTTCCTTCATCCTTGTGTCTCCTCTACATCAAAACCTCCCTTTGTCTCTGGGCAAACCCATGACAAATAAATTGCCATTTCTGGTTTTATATGCACTATTATGGAGCAGTTTGTTTTTATAAGCTCCATTTTTTAAAGCAACATATGCATTTTAGGACACATTTTAAAGAAATTGAACATTGTTGACAATGTGCCTCTTTACTGATGAAAGTATCTTCCCTTCCTTAAATAAAATGTCTGTAGAATCCCAAGATGATGACAAGCCAGTCAATTTTTGCTTGCTGTTGTTGCCGGATAGTATACTATTGAACTTGAAGATACCTCAATATACTTTACTATTTCATTAGTAATTTACTGAAAGATAAATTTGCTCCCTTCACTCAGGCTCTACAAAGTGAGAAGGAGTGATCCGTCATCAGCCAGTGTGCTGACAAAAAAAATTGTGAACTCAAGAACCATTGCAGATAGAAATTAATAGAGAGTGAAAATGATCTTTACATATTCTCAGCCTTCATAAAGCATAGCAATCTCTCCTTAGGAGGGGTTGCTACAAAGGCATCATTATGTATAGGCAAGGTATATGACGTTAACAAGTTGTCTTGTCTGTGCCTTGGTAGTTCCATCTGGTTTGTGTAAAGTCAGTTCAGATAATATAGCAAAAAGAAAGATTATGATTTCATCATTATGGGTCCCTACCTTCCTGTTTCTGATCAGTTTAATCCAAAGTTGCCTGGGAGGTAAGAACTCATAAAATATTTTATCTGAAACAAGTGCAAAAAATACTCATAAACTCAAAGGTTAATCACTGCACCAGAAGAACAGATGAAGGAGACAGGGCAGTTTTATGTTTCTTTATGGTGCTGCCCTTATTCCTCATGTTGTGAGCTGATTTAAAATATGTACCTGCACTTTATTTTAAAAGCCTTAATGGATAGATAGACAGACAGATGCAGAGAATGGTAGTAGGATTGATTGAAACTTTCCTCCACTTTTCCAGTATTTGCAGGGTAGAAAATGAAGGTCAAGAAATGCATTTATTTTCATCCTTTTGAATCCATTCTATTTCTACACTGCATTTTTCTTACTATTACTTTGTGCTTAATTTACCTAATTTAAAATTTGACGTTCTTATTTATTCTGGAGCTGTGAATATTTTGCTTAATTTATCTTCCTGTGTGAATGGTTTTATTTTATCGTGGCAGGTGAGTAGCTTGATCATTTTGTAATGATCCCTTTTGATTTCACTAAACAACACGTAAGTGGATGGGAGAATTATTCTAAATAGTGTTTCTATTGCTCAGTCTGAAAATGGACTCCATTCCTAACTCTGAATTCGAGCAGGATATCATCAGCAGCACATAAATGACAAGATGAAGTGTTTGTCCTAATATAAATTAGACAGCATCTTTTAAGACTTTTCCTATGTATCATATATGTTGATGTACTAGGATCTACACATAGTTAAACAACTTTAATAAACATTGCTATTTTATCCATCCATTCAGTGAGGGGTGTCTGGGATGATTCCATACCTTGGTGATGGCAAATAATGCTGCAATGGACATGGTTTTGCTGGTGGCTTTAGAAGATACTGGGTGGAACAAATATGTAAATGAAGTCAGGCCCAGAGAGACAAAGATCATGTGTTTTTTAGGCATATGTGGAAAGTAGCATTAAGTTATAAATACTTAAGTAAAAATGGTTGGTAGGATGCAAGTATGGTAGATACTGGAGAGAATAAAAAATGTATAATCATACAGAAAGGCAAAAATCAAGGTTCATCAAAATAAACATTATGAAATAGATATTTGAAAGGCAAGTGCAGGGTCAAGCAAAGACTAGCTGAATGATGACACAAAGGGGCTAATATAGTCAAAATTCAATATATATCATACAAAATTTAAAAAATAAGGGAGAGTTAGTAGAAAAGAGTTGAGTAAAAATGTTGATCAAGATGCACTGCATTCATAAATTGATTGTTGAATGGCAACTCCTTTGTACAACTACTAAAAATAATAAAAGTTAAGCAAATAATCATAATGCCTGAAAAGAAATAAAAAGTTCATTTATTTTGAATAAATGAATAGATAATAAATATTTTGAACTTGAAAGTCATGTGATTACTGCTTTCATTTGGTAGAAGCAAATATTAATAACATTCAAAGAGACATGCCTCGCTGTCTCCTAATCATATTTCACTGAAAAAAAATCAAGTGGAGAGTGCAATTTATTCCTCAAATAATTTATCACTCCTTTGCTTAACACTGGATTAAAGTATCTATATGAATAATTGAACAGCAAAAACATTTAGAAACTCATTTTCCTTTACTATAAACAGTTTGCATTTGAAATGTTTCTATTCTTATTTGCCATTTTATTTTTTGTTAAAGATTATAAATGCAAGTGCTCAAAGTAGCCAGGGGGGGAAAACAAATAAATAAATAAATCTAAAATAGCTTAATACACTAGTGTTTTTTATCAGTTAGAGAATGCAAGCTTTAATTATTTAAAGAAAAATTATAAATAAAAAACAAAGAAAAATATGTGCCAAGAATCACTAGTATTCAACTTCTGTTCTTTGTGTGTCTTTATGACATTTTGCCTGAAGGTCAATCATCCTTTCAAATATCAGGCAATGATTACCTTCTGAAAGAAACTTTCATTCATGTTAGTATGTACAAATCATCACTAACATCATTACTTTGAAAATTAAATTTTGTATCCCATTTTAATTTTCTAATTCCACCAAAGATATGAATCCTTGACAATTCAATACAGTATATACATATGGTGCTAATTTGATTTAAAAAACATTACATTTTCCAAAGTCATAATATTTTCTCACATTAAATGTCTCATGCCTAAATATTATTCAATCTGCTGTTGTTCAACAGCAGATCAAATGTATAATCAGATATTCATTACCATCCAATATATATTATTAGACTATTGTTGCTGAATTAAAGAAGCAACAAAGAAATTTTTGCCATCTCCAATCTTATTACTTTCTTTTTAATGCACAGGAAAATAAAAAACAGTGATTATTTCTCTTTATTCAACTTTTTAAATTTGTTCTATGCAGATTTAGGAAGTCATGTTTAGCTTAGAATACTTATGGGTAAGTCAATGTTTGAGGCATGTTTTTACTTGTTAGCAACTGAAATTTATTCTAGAAATTAATGGGTAGATATTTGCTATCAATAAACAGGTATGATAAAGCATCATACCTTCTATTATACAATGTTAAAGATTAATAAGACATCTAAATCACATTATTGTTTCCAAACAATAATTTCACTTGTAAAAAATCAAATCCTCAACCTTGAGCCCTGACCTTCATATAGTAATACCATGGTCTAGCTCCTTTTTATTTTAATTTCATATATATTTTATTTAATCTAGTTTGATTATAAATGAAAACGGTTGAAAGCAAGTATTTCTCAATTGGTCCTCAAAGCCAATGTTGGCCTAATATTGATGC
This sequence comes from Megascapheus bottae, assembly GCF_031878675.1. Classification (NCBI taxonomy): domain Eukaryota; kingdom Metazoa; phylum Chordata; class Mammalia; order Rodentia; family Geomyidae; genus Megascapheus; species Megascapheus bottae. Next base: position 18,801,495 of record NC_143522.1, read on the forward strand.
ATTAAAGCATTTAATGCATATATCTGTTTTTTTAATAGGTATTTATGAACCACATAGGATGACTTAGAAACTGACTAAACACTCAGAGTACAGTAAATATACTTCCCATTCATACAAGTTCCAAATTCTTTATTTCAGTTCTATAATTTTTTTATTGTAAGCTTTTATTTATTGATCTGGATGCCAGTCTCACAACATATTTCCTTTGTAAGCCTAATATTTGCAATTTTAACTTTACTGGTTTTATGATTCACTCTAATAATTTTATTAGCATAAAGTAATAATACAAATGATTTTTGTGATTTTTACAAACATTTATATATTTTAATGACTCCCTCCCTTTTAAAGAATCTTTAGTGTATTAATCTATTTTCATCTGTCTGACTGTCTGTCTACCTATCTGTCTGCTATCTACCACTCACTAGTTCCCTCACAAAAAGTATTTTCTTTTAAAATCATAGCATGTGGATAAACTAACACAACAATAATACTCACTAGACTCTATATGGAAAATGAATTTTACAACTTGCGGGGAGGAAGTGCGAGTGGGAATCAGGGGAAAATGAAAGCGGGGATAACACTGTTGAAAAAGAAATGTACACATTCCCTTACTTTTATAACCTTTACCCACCCTGTCCATCACTCTCACAGTAGATAAACAAGTATAAAAATAAAATCACAGCCTGTAATTATTGTTATTATTATTATTGCTTCTATTGTTTTTGTTGGGACTTGAACTAATGGCTTGGGAGCTGTTCCTGAGCTTTTTTTTTTGTTCAAAGCTACTAGCATTATACCACTTTGAACTACAGATTTACTTCTAGTTTTCTGGTGATTAATTGTTAATAAGAGTTTTAATGAATTATAGTTGTGAGCCACCAGTGTCTGGCTATTATTTATTTTATGTCTAGTTTCTGCACATGAGTGAATACATGCACTATTTGTCTTTCTCTTTGGTTTTTCTCCCTTAATATGATGACCTCCAGTTCTAAATATTATCCGGTAAATTACGGCATTTTATTTTTCTTTGCAGCTTAGTAATACTCCAGTGTATGTAGCACCTTTTCTTTATCTAGTAATTACTGTTGAGCACCTAGGCTTCCATTTATTTTGGCTTTAAGTATGACACAGGTTTGAGATATATGAGATAAAAGTGATCTAATTTAAGAAGGGAAGAAAGCTTAGGAAAAGAGTGAACAAGTTCAAGAGATGCCAAGGAAGTGAAAATAGAATTCAGTTCTATAATCTTAAATATCATGTATGTATCTGTTGTTCCCAAATTTCTCCTTCAGTTCTGAATTCGTCACTGACTCCAGAGTTTTATATCAAATTCTCTACTTAGCATATATGTGTTGTCATTTAATAAACATGTCACATTTTATAATTGATTATATTTCCAAAAGCTTGCAGTCCCAGTTATCCCAATTTCAATAAGTCTACCAAGTAGTTATTCAAGTATTTTTTAGTCATTTCTGAATTATAGGCTCTACTTATCAATCATTAACTCCAGTAAGCTTTTCATTTGGTCAGAGAACACAAATTATACACAGTCAGGTTGACTCAATTAAATTTTTGTCTCTATCACTTGTTAGTAATGTAATATCGGGCCAGGATGTTAACTTCTCTACAGTCCACTGTTATCATATACTATAGAATTAATAGTTTTTGCCATTTTGTGTTGTGGGAATTAAATGGAATAATACCTGAAAATAATATAGCGTGTAATCATTGTGTCACAGGTTGTATGTATAATGTATGTATGTATGTATGTATTTATTTATTTATTTATTTTGCCAGTCCTGGGCTTGGGCTCAGGGCCTGAGCACTGTCCTCGGACTTTCGCAAGGCTTAGCACTCTACCACTTGAGCCTCAGCACCACTTCCAGCTTTTTTCTATGTATGTGGTACCGAGGAATCAAACCCGGGTCCTCGTGCATGCTAGGCAAGCACTCTACCACTAGGCCAAACTCCTGGCCCCAGGTTGTATTTATTTTAATAGAAAGCAGAATCTAAAGTTGTTTATTATTCTTGTTAAGGAGATAAGGGTATAAGAAGTATAGAAACATGACTGCTATTAAAGTTTTCTTGGAGTGAGCTGAAATTTAGTAACAATTTACCAATTTCAGCACATTGAGAAGGATATATTTGAGGATTATAATCAGGAGTTTAATGGCGGAGGGGTAACGAGGGGAGCAGAGTTAGGGGGAAAAGATAGAATCTTGCAAGAATGTGATAATGGAATTATATATGAATTCTTGATTAGATTATGAAAGTTTGAGTAGAAAATGGGAATGCTGTTGTTTTTGTACTTTTATTTTGAATTCTAGGATGATTCAGAGCTTCAAAAAGTAATCGTTTTTCCTACCTGAAATTGTGAAGACAAATTAATATGTACATTTCTTATGATTTGTAAGGATAGTTATACATATAATGATCATTCATTTAGAAAGATCACTAAAATAAAAGCCAAAGCCAATCTTTAATTCATTGGAGGGTACCTGCTTTGAGCTTCTGGTCATTATGTATATCATTGCTGTTTCATTATGTATATCATTGCTGTTTCATTATGTATCTGAGAATTCTATTTTTTGGGGGGTGGGGGCATGATAGGGATCTGGGGCTTGAACTCTGGACCTGGGCCCTATCCCTGAGCTCTTCAGCTCAAGGCTTCCTACCCCTTGAGACACAGCCCCACTTCCCGTTTTCCAGGGATTAATTGGACATGAGAGTCTCATGGACTTTAGTGCCAGGGATGGCTTTGCACTGCGATCTTTAGATCTCAGCCTCCTGAGTAGCTAGGATTACAAGTGTCAGCCACCAAGCCCTACCGAAATTCTTATTTCTCATTTATATTCTTTTGAATTTATCTACCTAGCACTCTAAGCACCAAGCTAGCTTGTTTACTTTCAGATTTGTAACTGCCTTGACTTGAAAAGAAGTCAAGCACTCAAATTAACAATATGTGTTGAACTGGAACTAGATAGCATTGACATGGGATTGGGATGCTGAGCATGTAAGAAGATCAGATATCTTTAAAATGCATTTTCCCTATCAGAAAGAAATTTGGCAATAAACTGTGTTGAGTTTGAGGAAGGAAATAAGCCTGTTCTTATCTTTTCCTAGAATTCTTAGGATAGCAGGATAGGACAGATAAATTAAATTAAAAAAATGGTAAGACTTATAAAATAAAAATATTCAACAACTTTTTAAATCTTTCTTTCCAAGCACGTACACACACACACACACACACACACACACACACACACACACACACACACACACTGAAAATTTTTCTGACTGGATTTCTAAGAAGAGACCTTGGAGATACTATGTCAGTTGCAGCCTGGAGAAGACTCTTCACATGGGTTGGAAGATGATCTTGGAAATATTGCCCATTTGCAACTTTTAGCATAAATCACCAACTCTTAAGAGTAAAGGCTTAACAGATGTAGTGAGTTAGGGTCTTTTAAATCCTAACTAGGACATACCTGCCCCAATAATATCTAGATGTACTTGCATCTTAAGAGGAACATCAAGTGTAAACTCTATTGCTTCTATCTTAGGAAGATTCTACATGAGCAAAAGATTTCCAGATGAATAATATCATCTAGTATGCCTTGAAAATAAAACTCCTTTTTTTCCCTACTGAATATTGGACCCCCAAAAAGGCTTGGCTAAATAGTAATTGTTAGTGATTACAAGAAGGCTCCTTATGAAATTTACAACCCAACATTTTCCTCTCTTCAATCTATAGCCACATTTGAACTTCTGGGATACGTTACATAGATCTTGAAATTGGAAATAATTGAAATGAGACTAGATAAATGTTCAAGTATTGGCAGAGTAAGAAATGATCATGAGCAGTATAAAAATAACACTTATCACTAATGGGACATGGAAATGTCATTTTCAGAGTAGAAATGTAGCTGCTAAACTCCTTCAGGGGAGGGAAGTAGAAGCAATTGTAGTTTCCTCTGACCTCAAGGGTTGTCCAAACATTTCTCTTTAAAATAGCATTACAAACAATTGATGAATAAATGAAAAATAAATAATTGTGTACCACTTAATATTGTTTCATAGTGGGACAAATAGGTCAATCATAAATATAGATATATTTTAAGAAAAAAACCACTTATTTTAATTGTATTTGTCCATGCTAAGATTCAACTTCCTTTCTCTGTTTCAAGATGATATATGAACATAATGATATCTTGACTGACACGAACATTTTCACCAAATATCCTCTTTTAGATCCAGTCTAACCTGCTACTAGAAGTTTCATTTTTAAATTAACTTTATTGTCAGCATTATGGACAGAAGAGTTATTGTTATAAAATATGTAAGGTAATGAGTAAATTTCTTGTCAAATAGAGTTATCCCTTCCCTTTTTTTCTTAACCTTTCCTAGAAAAGTTAAGAGGTGAAAATTCATATCTTGAAAATGTTTACATTATTTGTGTATTATTAATTACAGGTTGCTGAATACAGCATCATTTTTGCAACTCATTAGTTGCTAATTGCTTTTTGGCTTAGATGATGCATAAATTTCATCATGTCCCTGTCAGAGAGCTCAGAATTAGCTTTTGATTCTCATCTGGAAGTGACCAAGAAAATTAATACAAATTAATAATGAGGAAAAGTTCCTATTCAGAAGAATTCATCCCAATCAAATTCATGGAAAGTGAAAAAAGAGTTGGCTAACAATGAACAGACACATAACTATGCTTTTAGGTTATGGCTTTCCCCGGTAGTAGTTTGAGATCTGCATGACAAAAGTTATGCAGCTATGATGCAAACTTCTGTACCATACATATATGTGAGTAGAAAACAGTGTGACTGAAACTTCTTGACTATTTGAATCAACTATAAACCCTAGAAGAAAGTGATGTCAGAGTTTTCTTTATAGAGCCCCACAAATATGTCTGTGATTACTTCCCAGTACATGATTATTTTAAATAGTAAACCAGACTTTGATATTGTATTACAGATTCTGCTACATACCATTCACTGAAGAGTAAGAAAAAGAAGACCGATATGTGGTTTTTGTTATTGCTCTCTGATATTATCAGAAGTTCTCAAATTTTACCTGTAAGTTTTATTAGTATTGACATTGTGTTAAGTAAATTGTAGAGATCATTGAATGGTCTCTGTGATATACTGTTTTCTACTAACCAGCAACAATAAATGGTATAACGAGGGACTTCATTAGAAGATGTTATTATTAGAAGATATTTATCATTTTTACTGTAGCATATATCTGTAGAGTTAAAACAAATTTACAATGTAAATTCTTTCTTCCTTTTTTTTTTTTCTTTGTGAGTCATGGGGCCTGGTCACTGTCTCTGAGCTCTTCAGCTCTAGGCTACTGCCCTACCCTTGATCCAAGCCCCACTTCCCAATTTTTAGAGGTTAATTGGAGATAAGAGTCTCAGGTCTTTTAGAGCTTAAGCTGACTTTGAACCTTGATCCTCAGATGTCAGCCTCTTAAGTAGCTAGGTTTACAGGTGTGAGCCATGACACCAGGCCCTTTATTTCTTTCAAGTTTTCAAAAACAAAAAAAATTAATAAAGTTTTCATCCTTAGTCAAGCAATTACATTAACAATAGGATAATATATATATATATAATTTATTGATTGCTCTGTGTGTGTGTTTGTGTGTGTGTGTCTGTCTGTCTGTCTGTGTGTCTGTCCGTCTGTCGGCCTTTCTGTATGCCACTCCTGGAACTTGAACTTGAGGCTGATGAGCTGTCTCTGAGCCTCATTTGCTGAAGGCAAAAGAAGTGGATATATATGACTCCACATCTGGCATTTATTTATTTATTTAGAGATTAGAGTGTCAAGGATTTTCAGACCCAGGCTGCCTTGGAACTGTGATTCTCAGCTCTCAGCTTCCTGCTGAGATCTGCAGCTCAGATTATAGGTGTCACTAACACCCAGTGACAATAATTACTTAATAAGGATAGTAGAAACAAATTTTAATCAGAACACATTATAAGTAAATCTGTAAGTAAACACACTGATTGGTATGCACCTTGTTATAAATGAGCTAACTGATGTATGGAGAGTTCAAATAATGTAACTCTTTAGAAAGTCTAAGCCAACTCAATACAATAAATACCAGGAAATGAGTACTAGCAAGAGGGGTAGTGGGAGTTGTTGAATGAATGTAAGAGGATCAGATGAATGAAGGAGGAAAAGGGGAAAATGCAGTCAAGAATTCATGGTATATACCACAAAAATAAGGGAAGCGGTGGATAGAAAGGGTGTGAAATATTGAAAAGGTGACATGGATCAAGATGCATGGTATACATAAATCCCTTTGCTAAGTGGCAAAATGAATTCAGTACATATCCTAAAAATAAGCAATGTGAGGAAAGACGTGAGGTTGGTATGGTGGATAAAAATGTTGAAAGGGGTGAAACTTGTAAAGAGACATCATATTCACAAACTGCTTTGTATAATGAAAGCTACTTGAAGATCATCAAAAACTTCATATAAAAGGAAAAAGCTCCTATTATCTTCTTGAACTGATGCTTCCTGGACTATTCTGGAGAAGTGGGCTACCCCATCTATATAGCACTATCTATGTACTACCTACATCTTTTCCTTCCCTACTACCATCCATATTTATATTTAATGTAAAAATTTTTGTTAAAAAGTATTATTAGAAAATATTCTTTTTAGTTTCATGTTCTGGTACTTTATTCATAATTGATCAACCTTCTTTCTCCCTAAAGTTTCACATTACACTAACCTTAGCCTTTTATTCTATCCTGGTGTGACTGTACTTAGGTATAGGAATAGTCAAAGCCATGATCTTAGAGTGGCTAAATGAAACAAAAGCATGGCTCAATTTCTCATCAGCTCATGGAAGGCACTGTCTTGCATAAATAGAACACAGTAAAAATACTATGTACTAAAACCTCCAGAACAGCTCTCCCAAGTGAACTGTTGCTAAACCATTACTATGATGAACTGACATTTGTTACTGAGCATTTATTTGTTGGCTAGTGTTACACAGAGGGCTCTCAAAAGTCTTTCTGAAACCTGCATAGCCATTCTCCAATGAGAAAAGCAAAGTTCATGGAAGTGCCCCAAAATGTCAGTGTAATGGGCTGCTGGGCTGTTGTGTATGTCAACTTCAATAGGCTACAAGATGCTACAATATTGGCCAAAAAAGTATTTTGAATATTTTTCTTAATGAGATTGTAGAATAGGATTTAGTTGACAAATACAAGTTTAATGTCATTGGGCAGTCAACTACATTCTTGCTTTGGATTTCAAATGTCACCCAACAACACATACGCTGAAAACATCTTATAAGCCTGAGATTTCAGAATTGTGGTTCAATGCCAGTTCAGACAGAAAGTCTGGGACCCTCATCAATAACCACCCAACTATAACAACAAAAATAACAACAGGGCCGGAAGTTTGGCCTAGTGGTAGAGTGCTTGCCTAGCATGCACTGAGACCCAGGTTCTAGTCTTAGATATCACGTGCAGAGAAAAGCCACAAGTGGTGCTATGGCTCAAGAGGTTATAACTCAAGCCTTGAGGAAAGCCCAAGGACAGTGCTCAGGCCCTGAGTTCAGTCCCTAGACTGGCAAAAAAAATAACAACAAAAAGAACACCAATATGGAGCTAAAACTGGAGTGGCTGAATAAATTAATACCAAGCTTTAGTGAAAAAAAAAATAAGGGAGTGTGTAGGCCTTGACTTTCACACACACACACACACGCACACATACACACACACACACACACACACACATTCTCTAACATCCACAGCATCATTAATACATCTCTCACACATTGTATCACTGGTTATATTTTCCCTAGAGAATGATGAGTAAAGTACCAGGTATTGTTATCATTGTAATCTATCACATTGCTTATATAGCACAAACAGCTTTATATTGTTTCTTATTAATATTGAGATGAGGGAAATATATATCTCTGGCAGTTTATTTTTCCCTTGATTGCCTTTCCCAATTCTATTTTTAGAAACAAGAGTTATGTCTTGTAATCACTGCTACTTGAGGAAATTTATCACCAGAGTTATGATTCAGCATCTCATTTTCTATTAATATAGTTCATGGTAAAATAACTCAGCTGAAGAGGTGTTCTAATTCAACGATATATTTCACAGTGCAATCCATTTTCCAAAGGTAATGAGTACATGTCAAATCATTTCTGGAAAGTGAACATATTTGCACATGAAGGTTTGGCATATGCCATAATCAAAATAATATCAAACCAAACAAATGTACTACTCATATTACTTCCTGTGAGAGTCTCACGTTTCCTGACTGCTTACATCTTCATCAAACTGAATGAAATGTTTTGTTTCCTGTTCTTTTCACAAGGCCTACTTCTACCTTATAGATTGTGCTGTTTTGCAAATAAGTTCTCAGGTTTTTTTAAAACAAGAGCTTGCAAATATTTATGGCAATTAACTAGCTAATGGTGCACATAATGTGAGAAGGTTTCACATCAATGCAATACATGAGGGAAGAGGAGTTTGCTCAGGTCAACAAGCACATGGTGATGTCGCTTTATATCTTAGGCTGTGTGAAGGATTTGGAAAACCAGGATCCTTACTTAGAGAGAAGTTAAAATGACAGTAGCAAGAAGAATACATAAAATTCAAAAACTGTGATAGAAATACATGAAAAAATATTAGACCAGTGAAGAGGATCATCTAAAGTAGAGACTCGGAGTGTAGTTTTAAAGGGAGAATTTTTTTTCCAGTCCTGGGCCTTGAACTCGGGACCTGAGCACTGTCCTTGGGCTTTCTCAAGGCTAAAGCTTGACCACTTGAGCCACAGCACCATTTCTGATATATGTGGTACTGAGGAATCGAACCTGGGTCTTTGTGAATTCTAAGCAAGTAGTCTTACCACCAGGCCAAATTTTAAGAGACAAAGAAGCTAGTTTATTTATTAATTTAATATGTGAGATGACTTATTTTTATGCAGATATCCATTTTAGGTCCTTTCTCTCTAGCATTTCAGTTTTATTTCTTCCATGATTCTGTTGGTCCTCAGTTTTCTCGATTATATTTCTACTGTTTTTAGGTAGTTGTACAAAGCAGCTACTAGTCAACAAACCAGTACATCTTGATGGATATCACCTCTTTCAAGGTTGTCACCTCCCTGTCCAAACCCATTTCCTCTGAAGGAGGAATATACATTAAAAGCTACATTGGCATTTTCTTTTCACCTTTTCCTCTCATCTTATCCCCTTAACCTCTCTGCCATAGCTTTCAAGTGCCATTTGGTTCTTTATTTGAGAGGTCTTCTGGTATATTCATCTTCTGCTGAACCAACAACTTCTTCATGCAGTTTCTTCTCTATCACGGACAGTAACATGTATTTCATAATATAAAATGGTAAAAAGAAGTTTAGAGCTCCAGATTCCTAGTCCATTACTTCCTTTACCAGTTTTATGGTACGTAAACATGAACTTGGTTGGATTTCACATCCACACATTCATTAGTGTCTAGTTTAGGTATGTTGATTTTTCTACCAGTATTAGTTACCTATAACTGAGCATTTTATTCCTACCATGAATTGATTCTAGAAAATTAAATTGCATATAAATTTCTTTCAAGTGGTTGCATGGATACTCCTTTTTTATTGATGTATTTTTGTTATTACAGAGGTGATGGACAGAGGGATTGGAAGAGTCATGTCATTAGTATTTCCTTTCATATAGTATCTTCTGTTCCCTCATTCTTTTCTACTCCCTCCTCCCATCTCTACCCACGAGCTGTACCATTCACTTTCATCAGTGTCCAGTGCACTTTTCCACCCTTCACTCTCTGGTTCTGTACCTTCTCCCAACCCTTCTGAAGATGTGCACTTGAATATACCATACACAAGGTAAAGAAGACAAAACTTACCACAATGAAAAACTGGAAAAAAGAAAAGGAAAAATGAAGTGGTCTCTTGTTTCTATATCATGGAGTCCATTTCAGTACGTATATTATTTTATATAAATGTGAGGAGACATTTAGGCATTGAGACATTTTGTTTCCCTCCTGAGTATCATCTTTTGGTCTCACTCTTCATAAGTATCTAGAATCCACAGGGAGAATATGCACCACTTGTTCTCTGACCTTGGCTCACCTCACTTAATACATTTGTTCTCGATCCATTCATTTTCCTGCAGGTTACATTATTTTATTCTTTCTAAGGGCCATGTGAAATTCCATTGTGTATTGGTACCACTTCTTTTGAATCCATTCATCTATTGTAAGGCATTTGGCCTGTTTCCATATTATGGCTCATGTGCATTGTTGAACATGGATGTACAGATGTACCTATCATATTCTGGCTCATGATATTCAGAGTAGATGCCCAGGAAAGGTATGGCTGGATCATTTAGTTCTTCAAGGAACATTCAAATTGATTTCCAGAGTTGTACTAGCTTATATTTAAGAGAAAGTAATAGGCAGAAAATTAATATTTATTAATTTAGAATTTGTTGTAAAGGGGTTGAGGTTTTGAGTAGATTTAAGCTATGTGAAATTTATCACAATATAATTTGTAGTTTATTTTCTAAGCTAAAACTAAAAATTAATATAAACAACTATGAACTACTGAAAAGTCTTCCTTTTACTTCAAAATTTTATAGTGAAATGAGTAAAAGAATATATGTATAATGTTGAGAAAAGGAAGGTCGTTTAGCCACATGTATGCGTTGAATGTAATTCATCAATGAGGTAGAAAAGCTTGTCTTAGTTTCTGAATACATTAGTTTTTCCCTCCAAAAAAACAAAAAGCCATCCTATAAAAATTGACATTTCATTTTAATAATTAACATACATAACAAAATCTGACAACAAATGAAAGCATTTAATAATACTGTATGGGATTCAATTTCATTCTTTGAGTTAGAGAATTTTTTTGGAAATCTACCATGAGTCTTATTTTCATTATTCAAAAAGATGTACTCAAGGCATGGCTCATGACATTTTGTGCTAGCACAAGAGGCTAGCTCATCATTTTACTAGCTCCTAATATTTTATGTCAGAAGCATCCATTTAATATGAGCCAATATGTGATATAATGTTTAACTCAAAGAGAATTTGTGTCTTTACAGACAATCTAGAATAGGATTTCTGGACAAATATCCAGATAGAAAAGGAGACTACATCAGTAATCACAACACAGACAAATACACTGTTTTATTTAAATAACCCAACAATATTGACTTCAATGTTTACCTACAACAGAACCAAAATTAATGTGGTAAATTATTCTAGAGGAATAAATCAGTTAAAAAATGAAAAACACATGTTAAGCTACATAAAATGCAAGGAGGATTTCCTGCATCTATTTAGCAAGATAAAATACATGAAATTGTAGAAATCATATGCAATTCATATAATTGTCTATCATGTTACCTATAAATTCAGATACATTAAATGTATAAATTTAAGATAATAAAGAAGATGTATGAAAATAACCCAAGACTCCAATGTTAATCAAGTCTTCTGTGTGAAATAGGGTATTAGTTATGGAGTTAATATCACTCATAACTGCAATATTTCCTCATCCTTACTTTTCTAATATCTTAATAGTCATAAATAAAATACTTATATTTTCTCTGTGATAAGTTTTATTATTTGAAACTCAGTGAATATTGTCTCAGATTAACTCACCTTAATCAGAAAAATCTTCAAAGTACCTCAGTGGTCACCCAGGCATAGGTCTTCTTTATATGTCTCAAAGATGTAACTTTTAGTTTGTGTACTAATTCTTTAACCTCTATAGTGTGTTTTTTTTTCATTCTTATCCTATCTCATAAAGCAATATAACAAGGGGAATCAGAAGAGGTTTGTTTAGTTTTGTGGCTCCCTTTTTCATATTGTGGATTTGAAATCAAGCCTTTATTGCACTGGTTGTTATCAGATAAAGTCTCTATTTTTGTGTGTGTGTTTGTTTGTTTGTGTTTTTTTTTTCTGAGCCAAGTCCTGTACTTTATCCTTCCTAATTTTCACTTGCCACAATATTCAGGGTGATAGGAGACAATACATCTAACTTCTTTCATGGAGATGCTGTCTCGTGAACTATTTTATCAGCCTAGCATAAAACCTCCCAAGCAAATGATCCTACAAAGCTGGGATCACACACATGGAAAACCACAGGAAAGTATTGGATAAGAAGATGCTTTGGAAGCCATTTGCCCAGCATGATTCAAACCAGAATAAAATATGGCTTAGCTCACCTTCTTTGAGTAACAAATCTTACAAGAGTGAGCTACTGTTTTGGTTGCAGAGGGAAAATAGGTGACACTATGTAAAAAATAATTTGTTGTGTCATTTTTGTGTTTAATAGTAACTTGCATGCAGCTGTGAACAATTGTATCCATGCCAAATAGCCTGCTGAGTTATCATTCAAGAATAAATCTATTAGCAAGCACATATTTAGAAACCCAAAACTTAAAATAGGAACCAAAAAATTACATGGACATTGTTGAAAATACTTAATTCAGAAAGACAAAGCTCTACAAAGAGAATGTACTTGCCTGAAAGTGTACTTCTGGATGACAAAAGGAGGTGAGATATGGAGGTAAGATTTATATAAAAGGAAATAAATTCAAAAACCCACAGGAGAAATCAGGAAAATCCCTTTTATTCATAGTCATTCACTTCTCTTGGAATTACTCAATTCACCCTGAAGAACCTAAAAACAGTGTTTATGGTTTTTCAGTTGGATTTCTTTTGAGCTTGATCGTAAAGGTTAATAGGAAGTTGAATTAATTACTAAACACAAGGATGATAATAACAACATAGATGTGTAAAGGCAGCAGAGCTGACTGAAATCCTAAAAATGAATTGTTTATTGGAAATGCAACTATGTACATTTTTGGAAAGCAGTCAGTATCACAGCGATGTGTTCTGAAATATCATTCAATGAAAATGTCCTTTTTAAACAGGTTAGACAGCGGTAAGCATACAACTCCATTTAAGTTGTTACATTTGATTACACGTATATTTTCATTTTTGTTTTGAATATTTTCCAAAGACAATTAGAAAAAAGTACATAGCACTTTTAGGCCACTTGAAAACATTTTTCCTTGTGGAGAATGCCTGACTAGGGCAGGATTTACTCAGGAAGCCACTGTAGTTATTTTAGTTTTAAGGATTTTAACCAGATATGAAGGGGTACATTCGCCAGTAATCACATCTTCCAACACTAAATGGGAGACTTATTCTCCAGAGTTCATGCACAGAATCACACAAGGCTCCCCTACGGTGTCTCAGCATGCATCACAGTAGGCGTGATTCTTTTAAACTCTTAGGAAATCACTCTGAACTTTTTTTTTCATTCTCATACGCAATTGCCTGAATCTCCCTCTGAATAATTATTTTTTGCACTCCAGCTTCCAAAGGTTGCATAGCTACATCTCAAAAACAGAAAAAAAATAGGAGACCCTAGAAGAGAAGAGGAAGCTGTAGACATAAAAGTGGAAGAGAACATGATAACAGCAAGCAAAAAGGGTGATCCTTTCACTCTCTAATACCAGAATAGATACCTGTAATCTTTGTGATTCCTTAATGAACCTGTATTATTGAAGGTATTATTATTTATGGTATATACTTGTATTCCCATACTCAGGAGGATGAGATGAAAGAATTACTCTATATCATCTTGGCCAAACCATGAAGCCCTATCTGAAAAATCAATGAAAACACAAAACTTTGGTGTGTGGCTCAAATGGTAAATTGCCTAAAAAGTGGGAGACAGAAATCTCACTCTATGCATTTATCCAAATGATCTTAAACCAGGCCATAATAGAGCCACCAACCAGCATGATCATGTTCATTGCAGCATGATTTACTATAGCCCAAATATGGAATCACCTCAGGTTCCCCTCAGTGAAAAAATGGATCAAGTAAAGGTGGTGTATACACACAATGAGATTCTAAGCTTCCATCAGAAAGAATGACATTGGTCATTTTTTGTTTTTTTTACAAGAGTCTAGATTTTTCTTTTTCCCAGTGCTGACTTTCAGCAGTGATTTTCTAAAGTTTAGACTCCTGAGAAGCTAGGATTACGAACATGAGTCACTGGAATTTAGCTCTTTTAACTTTTTGCTGAAGAATGATAGCTCAAATAATATAGCCATCTTTTTTTAATGCAGAGACAAAAGTGACCAGCTTTGAGCTTTGACATGTATTATCAGTCAATACTCATGCTACAGTTCTTCAATTTGTGTCTTCTTGTTCCCATTGATAAAGTTTAAACGTGTATCACCTGTAAAGATGGAAAAAACTAACAGTATTAAACTCTGTTACTGTGACAGGGAATTTACTGAATCTAAGTATCTTCGTTTAAGTATGTCACTCATGCAATTTGGACTTCTCTGTGAGAGAGCTGTCTCCATTGAAATAACAGAATAATTGACTTGGCTTATGATTCTCTTCATCATCTCTTGCTCATTCTAGATAAATTATAACTATTCAAGATTTCAGACTCTGGATTAAATGGAAAAACAGCACTACATTAAGCTCTAGCATTGATTATATGAAAGAAAAACTTTTACCTTACATACTTTGTTTACAATATAGGTAATAGAATGACCTATTTTAATTTATTGTGCCACATTAATGTTTTTTTTAAAGCTGTGTCTATTAAACCTTACCTGACACACATTGGACCCTTAATAATTGTTTAAACAATTTAAACATATGCCATGACTACCAAATTGTCTTTCATACAAGTTCTTTTGTAACACGTTACCTGGCTTATGAGATATATATCTTTGTCAAGTATGAGGTTTGCTATTGTCTGACATAAAGCAGAATGCTGAGCTAAAATTTCAGGCATGTAAACCAAGTAGGAAAAAAATTCTTTTATTAATTTCCTGAAAGTTTCCATCTAATTGTACTGTGTGAAACATTTCTGTCTGCTACTGTGTCCTGAATGCTGTCTAAAGCAAGCTGAAAAGAGGCTTCACTTTCTAGGGGATTGTCATTTAAGCTACCACCTGTTTCTGAAATAAAATACAGAGTGATTTCAATGATTTCAACTTGATTTATGAAAATGTTGGCACAACAAAGCAGGTTAAAAGGACAGCCATTCACTAATGTTGGTAGACTTGATATCCATAAAGAAAAATTAAAATTTGACCCTAACTTCACATTGAGAGAGCTCTCCTACAAATCACCGATCTCAATAAAAAAGATTGAAAATTTCCACAACATCAAAATTAAAAGTTTTACAAAAGAAAAGTCAAAAGCACTGTGACTAATCATTGAGAGGTACTCAGTTATTAATTAAAAATTTTAAAATAACCAAAGGATATTAAAAGTAACTAGACTGACAATTTTCACTCTAGTGAAATTGACCAAAATGGTCTTAACATAAACTACACAATTTAGAGGATTTCCATAAGCTTTTGTCCTCAGAATAGGAAAGGAACAACAATCCATACTGCCCTCCCACTCTGAGTGGCAAAAATGAAGACTAGCAATAACCAATATAGTGAATGGAATTGAGCTACCCTGTTGATATTTGGATGGCAATTGGAGGTAGGATCTCTAACTTAGTATATTTACATGAGACAGTGACTGGGAAATTACTCCAATAGGAATGACATCCTTACATGATCATGAAGAAATCTGAGTCTGGGCTCACATACTAAAATAAGCCAAGTAAAGACTCAGTAAAAAGACTGTCATCCATCTCTAATCCAAGGGCAGAGTTCTCAGAAGAAACAATACATACCACCTCTGGATATTAGAATTACAGCTTCAAGAACTGAAAGATCACATGAATAAATGAATAAATGCATTCTGGTTATTTGAGCTACTCAGTCAGTGATATTTTGTATTGAAAGCTCTGTTAATCTGTCAAAAAAAAGTGTTGATTAGAATACCAAACTTTAGGGAAGTCCCATGAGGAAGGGAAAACTGGATTAATATATACAGAAGTATTCTTGCATCAGTGTTTCTTATCGGGGAGAGATTATCCCAACCCATAATAAACATAATAGCAAAAAGTAGAGACTAAGAGGCGAGGAGTTTTTCCTAGGAGTAGAGTGCTTGCCTAGCATGAATGAAGACCTGGGTTCGATTTCTCAGTACTACATTCATAGAAAAAGCTGGAAGTGATGCTGTAGCGCACATGCTAGAGCTCTAGCCTTGAGAAAGCCCAAGCACAGTGCTCAGGCCCCTGAGTTCAAGTCCCAGGACTGGCAAAAAAAAAAAAGTAGATTCTGAATGGTGAATATTGTTAGTGAACAGTCACAAACATTCACTCACAAAAGTAAAAAAAATCAGATGTAGTGAAAATTTACAATTTGGGAACAAGAAATTTTTCAAAAAAATGGAAGGATTCTTGACAGTAATAATGCTCCATCTTTTCTTCTATGGAGATTGTTGTAATACATGAGGACTTCGATTTAAATGATTAAACTCTACCTTTATCTCTTATGAACAAATTTTATATACATTATATTTTCTAATTTTTACTTTACAGTGTGTATACAAACTCATGAAAATTTCAAGTTTGGTAGCCAAGAAATTTTCATAATTTGACACATAATGTAAGTTATTAATTTGTTGCACATTAGGAAAGTCACAAAATAATAATTACACAAAATAAATATTTGTAAATATATTTTGATGAAAATGTGCCCTTTCACCATATTTAGCTGGTCATCCATGCTCTATTAATTATAACTAATTTATAATTAATATCCAAATTTGAACTGTTGACCTGGAGAGAGGTATCACTCATTTACTTGAAATGTAAGTTTTCAAAATCATATACTGGAACTAAAGCTTCATCCCATAAGTTGTCTAGGGAGTAATCTGAGATGAAATATATAGTACAGAAACTCAGAGCATTCAAATTATTAGATATGAGACAGATCAGGAAAGCTTTCCCAGGAATATGGAGAAAAACTGGGAAGAATGACAATGTCAAACCAATTATGACAAATAAATTATCTCCAGGCAAGTCCTTTAGTCCATAAAGGTAGAGAAGCAGTATTGAAAAGGATCTTGCTCTTGGTGCTTTGAAACAGTAAATGCCTTTCCCAAAGTCATGTTCTTAAATGGGGCACTACAGAAAGCCAAATTTAATGGAAAATTGTCTTTTTTTCTTACACTAGTTAATAGTAGACTATGTTTATAATGGCTCTCCTCCTACTAGTGTAAACTAATTTCTAACTTAGAACAATGTATTTTCATAATAACTGCTTACATTCTTTGAAAACTACATCTGGTTTCCTTATTTTAAATGAAATGCTCAGAATGAAGTAAGCTATACTTAGAGATATTTCTAGTCTAGAAAAGCAGTAGGTGAGGAATTTATGCTTTGAAAGTCCAGATCCCAGCAGCAGTGGGTGGATATACGTATTTTTGACTCAACTATTTACAGGAGAAATTTTCTACACTAGATGTACATATCATTCTCAAATGGTTAGCATTAATAATGTTAGATTTGAAATAAATTAACCTGACTCCTGGAGTGCCACAATATAGATGCATATATTTAGGCAAGGTAATTTGTCTTTATGGTGCTTATTTTATCTGTTATTTGACACATTTAAATGATTCCTGTTATTTTTCTCTAACTCTGTAAACTATTATGTTGAATATGTTAATATACAATATGATATGAATAATGTCCTCTCTATTAATGCAAGATATTTTGGTTACTAAATGCAACTATATAACTTCCGATCACATATTTTGTAGCATTAACATTTACTACTCAACTTCTTACAAACTAGAGTTTTCTACTTTAGGCCTCATGAAATTTTAGTAGAGAAAATTCCAATGTAGTAATTCCAATACAGAGAAGACCATGTTCTACCCAACTTTCAGCACATTCCTAATGCCTTCTAGAGATTAAAGAATACTCAGTATAAATTCATTTTATATCAACAAGTCTCAATATTTTAGAAGAGGGTAGTGATTGGAAAACTTTTTTGTGCTACTAAACATGAACAATGCAGATGGGTAACTAGAATTAATTTTTTAAAAAATGCCTTTAGTGTGTTAGAAAATATATGGTTATAGAAAAACTAAAACATTGTTGAACCATGATGAAGTCATGAAATAATATGATAAATTTTCTTTAATTTTTTCTTTACTTTTTTTCTACTTTCATCATTGCAAATTATCTATTTTGAACTTTTCCAACTTTCTTTATCACACTTTTTAGGCCATCTCTCTCCACTGATGTCTGGCCCTCAGCAGAATCAATTTTTCTTTCACTTCGTCCTACAACTCTATTGATAAACAGGTCCCACTGAATTTCTCTAGCATGATTTTATATGTACCTCCATGGAAAGCAGTATGGCAGTTCCTCAAAAGACTAAACATAGAGCTCCCCTATGACCCAGCAAATCCACTACTTGGCATTTACCCAACCATCCAGAAACAAGGACATACTAAATCCACTAACACAATGATGTTCATTGCAACACTATTTACCATAGCAAAGATATGAAACCAACCCAGATGTCCCTCAGTTGATAAGTGGATCAACAAGATGTGGTATTTATACACAATGGAATTCTATGCTGCTGTCAGAAAGAATGACATCATCCATTTGTAAGGAAATGGAAAGACTTAGAAAAAAATCATGTTAAGTGAAGTAAGCCAGATTCAAAGGAACATAGCTCAGTGGTTTACCTCATTTGTCATAATCAATAGAAACCTTGGGCTCTCCTAGCAGAGATTTGCAATAGAGCAAAACCTAGATACGTAAGGCCATATAGTAAGACGCTAAATGAAAGGACCTCTAGGATATAGAAACAAAAGCCATATAATGAGTCATTACTGTCCTCAATGTACTATGTTATCTCTCATCTCTTTTGCTGTCCCTTGGTTTTCTCATATTGTTACAGTATTTCAGTTTGTTATCTGATATATTAGATAAATGCGTATTTGGTTATTTGAAATTGGATAGAGAAGGGAGGAAAATAAGATAAGGGGTGGGGTGGTGGGGAGGGAAATGGGGACCAAGACATGAGAAAGTGTATCAATGTATGTGAATTAATGCACCTTCTATCTGGTGACTATAATGTAACCCTTCTATTAATTACTTAAAATATATGAAAAATATCAGTCTTGTACCTTTCTTTTTCCCATTTTCCTTTGAAATACTTCTTATAGGTACCATGTTTATCCATACAAAATTATGTATATGATAGGTATGAATTTTGTTTTTGGTCTAGTTGCCACATATTAGACAATTTTTAAAATTTGACTTGATTGTCAGGGTGAGGTACACAGGAATTATAGCTATGCACATTAGAAGTGAATATACTTCTTGTCAAGTTTTTGATATTATTTTTTTTTTGAGCTTGGTTTGTCTCACTTAATAGGATGTCTTCCAATGGCATCCATATCATGAGTTAATTTATCTGTAAGACCCTGTAATATTCCATAGTGTGTGTGGATAAATGATCCATAGATAGAAATATTTATACATTGATAGAGACATGAATATATTGATAAATATGTAGCTATGTAGATGTACTGCATCTCCTTTTGAATAATTACCTATTATTATCATGATTAGTTTAGTCAGTCAGTATTGTTACTATTGTAATTAATGAAGTTTAACATTATCAGTTTTGATTTGTCTTCACAAGACAATCACTAATATACCATCTGTCCTGAATTATCGCTCTTCAACTTAAATGTGGAATATAAATTTTAAAAACCTCCAATTACTGATCCAAACAATACATTCTTACACATTGAAAGAGGAATATCAAAGGAAATCTTTAATCACAAGCCACAAAGTGTTAACCACTGCAAAATCCTCATATCAAATGTTTAGATATTATATATAAATATAGATGTGTATGTGTATACACATAAACAATAGAAATATTAAATCAGTAAATGGGCAAATGAAAAATGAATTATTTCATCAGTGTTTATCTAATACAAACTCATTTTTATTTCTCTAAGTAAAGCACACTCAAATTCCCAAATACTGAAATTTAAATACAAAATAAATAGAGCCACCTCAATATGCTTCTCACTCAATTTTTCTAGATTATCCTGTATTTATGATTGTTTTGTGATAAAATTCTTAGTCTGATAAGTATAGTCAAAGACATGTGGGTTCAAAATGAATATAATGACATGATTAATTAAGATAGCCAAGCACAGATATTCTTACTCAAGCATTAAGCATTCCAACAGGTAAAAGGAACATTCTTTCTCTTACATGTATTAATGCAGATTTATAACTGCAGCATTTTATTGACTTGGAATCAAAATTGTGCTCAAGTATTTTGGCAGCCAAGCATTGTTAAGTTCGAATCTAATAATTCCTTTCCACATAATGACTGGTGAACTACATTTCTAACGAATAGTTCAGTTGATTAAATTTAGATATATGTACACAGACGGTATTTCTTTTGCTGTTGATATTCTTTAATTCAGTATGAAAATTTTGTGACACTCAATTTTTCTACATTTTTTTTACTTCTTAAGGACTTTAATATACCTCAATTTAAGAAATTAAATCCATAGCTCATATCCATAATATGTCCACCTTTTATTGGCTTAGGCCAATTAAAATTAGTACAAATCATGTTCAACACAAGCAAGCTCATTGACCACAGGACAAGTACAAACATATGAGGCTCTATTGTATATTTTGGAAGATAAAATTCACTATTGTTGTTATTATAAAATTTTACCTACAATGAAAGTAAATGAAATCTGCCAATATTCGCATATGCTTGGGGCCAAACAAAGCCTGGAAAACAACAGTTTATAAACTTAAATTGTACTTTATCTCTTATTAGGAAAACTGTTGTCTGGAACACATTGAAGTACCATTCTGATTCATTGTTTTACTTACCAATTAAATGATCTCAAATTAAATTAATATCAATGCCAGCTCATTTATACACAACATAATGAAAAATCTCTTCACAAAAATTTTGTTGTCAGTAATTATCACTGCAATTGCCACCACATGTATTGATACAGTGCATTATTTTCTTTTCTTTTTTTTTTCTTTGCTAGTTCTGGGGCTTGAACTCAGGGTCTAAGCACTGTCCTTGGGCTTTCTCAAGGCTAGATCTCTACCACTTGAGCCATAGCACCATTTTACGAATTTTTCTATGTATGTGTTACCAAGAAACCAAACCTGGGTCTTCATGCATACTAAGCAAGTACTCTACCACTAGGCCAAACTTTCAGCCTTATTGTATTACTTTCTGAATGCAATTCAGATGGTAAGATATTTGAGTTCCATCTTCAGAAAGTCCCTCCCCCACTCCACCCCCTGCTTTCTTCTCTTTTTCTTCATGTAACTTTACAAGGAAAAATTGTATATTCTAATTTCCAACCATTGCCTCTGTCACAGTTTTATTGCTTCTGATAAACAGGTGATTTTACAGACTCAAACACAATCTTAACACATTGCATAGCATAAGCCAGAAGCATGCAGATACATACAGAAACAAACACACACAAAGATGTTGGCAGGTTATTATCCACACACTGGGATAAGAGATCATTGTGATCTAAATGGCACATTTTTATAAAAGGAAAAATATCAGAATATAAAACTAAGGAGAGCAGCACACCTTTACATTATAAACACACACATATAAATTTTATTGTCATTATTTCAGATTCAAGCTAATATGTTTCTATGCAGACATTCACTGCTTTTCGCATGGTTGCTTTTTTTACTCAGTTCAATTATATTGATACTTCTGCTGAAAATATTAATTAAATATATACTTTTTTCAGAGAAAAACAATCACTAGTTTCTAATGAGGTAAAATAGATATTTTATATGAAATATTGCCATTAATAAATGCCTTTGTACACTGGCCACTATTTGACTATTATTTTTCTTGATAAAACATGAACATAAATCACTACTACATGAATTGAAGAACAACAATTTGAATCAATTCAGTATCAAACCTTCTGTAGACTTTTGCTTATACAAAGTAAAAGGAAATTGAAAAAGATGCTATTTTCCTGGATGAATTGGTATATTTGAAAATATTCATCACATTTTATGTTTCTAATGGCTGCTGAGTAAATCAGCTTTTAACATATCCATAATGAATGGACCAGCTCTTTTATACACGTGAAGTTGAAAAATACTTCAAATTTTTGATAATTATAGCATCTATCTAACCTACAGAGCCTTGCTGATTTCTTGTAGTCCAATAAGTGTAAAATTATGTACACCATTTTTTAAGACTAGTTTAGTCACATCTTCTAAATTACAATGCAGTTAAACGTTATGGTCTAGACACTCTACTTATTGACATACGTGTTTAAAAGCACAAGTTAACACATTCACGATTGTTTGTTATAACACATTTCTTGAAACACTAAGAAGGAATACACAACCCCAGTAACTCATTACAGGAAAATACGCAATTCCTAGATGTTTCAAAATTGAAAAAGAATTTGTAAAGAAATATAAATTAGAGTTGCATTTAAAATGCATAAATACTACAAGTAGGCTTTTAAATAAGACAATATCCTCTAAGGATACACATACTTGCATTAAAATTACAACAATCTACATGGGAAATTTAAAAAATGCAGTGTTATGTCATCTAGGCAACAGCAGTGAAAGGCATCTTCACTCTTGTTTAGACCTCTACTTCTATATTTAAAGTGTCTATATTTGCCTTTTTTCATATGTAAGGTTGCAATCATTTCTAATAAATTTTTCCCAGGGAAATGCAGATGGCAGTAAGAAATCACCAACAGCAATAGTAACTACTGAACTTGTAGAACAATAGATGGCCCAGTTAATCACAGAGTAGGACTACAGTAAAATGTAGACATTTTTTGTTTCTAGTTCGTATTCCTGGCTGCCTTATGTATTACCTTGCTTTAAGAAAGCAGATGTGAGTAACAGTGATAAAACTTAGGGATAGAGGAAATGATGGTTAAGAGTAAACATTAAGAGTTACCATGGTTGCTCGGGCATAATCATTTCAAAAAAGGAAGAGAGCAAAAGCAAACAGAAAGAAAGAAACAACAAAAATACTACCAAACAATAAAGAAATGAACAACAAACACGAATAGCAAAAATAAGCACCCAATATTTTCATTATTTTTTTGAAAAGGGTGATGGATTCATTCCTATGGATTCTTTTCCCCTACCTGCATGAGTTCGTTCTCTCTCTCTCTCTCTCTCTCTCTCTCTCTCTCTCTCTCTCTCTCTCTCTCTCTCTCTCTCTCTCTCTCTCTCTCTCTCTCTCTCTCTCTTTCTCTCCCCCACCTCTTCCCCCTCCCCATCTCTCTCCCTCTCTCTTTCTCTCCCTTCTATTTGTGCTGGTCCTAGAGCCTGAACTCAGCATCTGGGCACTGTCTCTGAGCATTTGTTCAAGGCTGAGACTCTGCAGTGTGAAAGGCACAGCTTTAAGTCAAGGAGATCTAATATTCACTTTACTTAAACTTGCAAGTTTCCTTGATACCTTGTAGGTGACTGGCTACAAAACTCCCAGACCCTAATTTCACACTTGATGTCAAGTAAGACCCTTTCTGTGTCTATTAGGACCTTGTTGATTCACAGGCTGTTCTTTGCTGCACTGTCAAGTTTACCCAATCAGAGCATATAATACTGGGCTCTGAACTTGCTGGCTGATTTTTTCCTTCAGTGCACCAGTAACATGCACTCTGAGATTTTCAAGACATAGTTATGACCATTAGCAGAACTATTTCTGTACTACAGAACTCTATCTGTATACTCATGGAGAATCCTTAGACCTCTGGACCCTCTAAAGGTGTCAGTGGTGGCAGAGTCAGCCAGTCTAATCCACAGAACCTATCCACTACACACATCAGATTCCTTTCTGATTGGCACCAGAATTCAAGTTGGTTCATTGCTCACTGGTTTCTATCATTTTGACATATGCCATCACCTACCTACCAACCCCTTCCTGTGATGCTGTTGTAAGCAATTCTGTAGCATAGAGACTTAATTTTTCTTAGCTAATCTCGAAGAAATTTGGATGAGAATATCTGTTCAATTTGGTTAGTTTTTGAGGAGAGATGTAAGGAGGTGTGTATATGGGGAGGGGGGATGTTACTCAGATGTCATTTATTCACCAGTCAACATTCTTAATAAAATGAACTTAAGTTCTTGGGCTACTGAGGTTCTTATGTGTTTGACAGTAGTATCCTTCTTACTAATGAATGGATGGCAGCATTAAAGCAATTTCACATGACAACTCTGTTCCCATCACAACTGAGATAACATGCTAATTTAATTTTATTTCAATGTAGGTAACTTTGGGTCTCATTATGTGGCTACCCTTTTCAATTTCAAACTCAGTTCTTTGTGCTTTAATGCTTTGTGAAAGAAGAGTCTGCTTATTAAGAACCATGGCACGGACAAATTAATTGTTTCCTTCAGCATAAGAACCAAGGCCATTTCTCAACTTTTGGCTTTTATCTAAGTTGAAGAGATCTTTATTAAATACTGCATTAGTTTGTCTTTCTACAGAGCCTACACTGGAAATTTTAAAGCAAAAGTAGGCCAAACCAAGGGGTTAATTAACAAGAGAGATCGTCATTGTTGAAATCCATAAATTACTCACAATAAAGAAAAGATATAGCTAATGGAAAGGCAATTGGAAGAATGGGCCAGTGAAGGTAATTCTGGAATTCTGACTCTCAAGTGAACCTCTTTCCTTCAAGTCAAATGAGGAATTTCTCCTTTCATTAATATTTCCCCAAGTAATTATATAGCATTAATTCTAAACTAAATAGAATCAGAGGTTAGTCTACAAAAGTCACACTAAATTCTGTGTAGTGTACATATAAATTGGTGTAGCTCAGAACCTAAATTTGGTTATTTGAAATTGGATAGGGAAGGGGGCAAAACAAGATGAGGGGTGGGGGTGGGGGGAGGGAAATGGGGACCAAGACATGTGAAAGGGTATCAATGTATGTGAATTTATGCACCTTCTATCTGGCAAATATCATGTAGCCCTTCTATTAATTACAATAAAAAATATATGAAAAAAAAGAAAATGCACTAATGAACAACATTTTGACTATGGACAATAGTTTATTTTAGTTTGGGAAACAGTCCATAGAGACAAGATTGCAAATGAAATGACTGATTTTTTATTCAAATGTTAAATGGTAGGAACAGACTCCAAAAGTGTGGAATAGAACTTAGTAAACCTGGTAATATTTATAGTGCTATGTTAAGCAGCTACAAGGTGTTGTTTATTGGCTGCTTTCATAACTTCATAAGTTTCAGGATAAACCTAGACATATTGTGACAAGCAAGACTATGGAGTTTTATTATCCTACAGCCGAGAAGCTGATTTATTTGTAATCCAGGGAAAAGAGAGAAATGTATAAAAAGGGTTGAAAAAAAAGTTGAAGGACTGAAGTGAATCATTCTCCTGAATTTCTTTTTTAACTCTAAAAGTGTCATAAAATTTCTGACCTTTAGGAAGGATTGTAAAGAAATTCACCGAATGTCAAGCTACTATATTTAATTATTGGCTAAATAGTATCAAGAAGTATCTCAGATTGTCTTTTGAACACATGGAGCAATATATTAATGTATGTAGTTAAATATCCAACCTATTTGGCTAAGCCAATCAGATTAGTTAGTCCCTGTGGGATAACTAGCTAGCTCCTGTTGAGCAGAACCCAGACAGAAATGGTTTAAAGAGTAAATGTATTTTTTCCAAGTCTTTCCATTTCCTTACAAATGGGTCAAAAGGGAGCTCTATGTTTAATCTTTTGAGGAACCGCCATACTGCTTTCCATAGTGGTTGAACAAGTTTACCTTCCCACCAACAGTGTAGTAGTGTTTCCTTCTGGTTACATCTCTGCCAGCATCTGTTTTTATATTTCTTGATTATGGCCATTCTAAGTGGAGTGAGGTGGAATCTCAAAGTTGTTTTGATTTGTATTTCTTGTTTGTTCAGAGATGTGGAGCATTTCTTCATGTCTCTACAGGCCATTCTTATTTCCTCTTCAGAGAAGTCTCTCTTTAAGTCTTTAGCCCACCTTTTAATGGGATGGCTGTTTCTTTGAAGATCTGTTTTTGAGAGATTCAATTTTTTGAGCTGTAGGTATATTTTAGATATGAAGCTCTTGTTTGTTGAATGGTTAGGGAAGATCTCCCATTCTATGGGCTTTCTTTTTAACTTGCTAGCTATGTCCTTTGCCATACAGAAGCTCTGTAGTTTGAGTCCCATTTGCCCAAATTTTAAAATTTTTTGTATTGCTAGGCCTTTATTAAGAAAGTTTTGACCTTTGCCAATGACTCCTAGTGTATTTCCTATTTCTTCCTGTAAAGATTTCAGGGAATTTGCTTTTACCTCAAGGTCTTTGATCCAGTTGGAATTAATTCTAGTGTAGGGTGACATATAAGGTTCCAACTTAAGTTTTCTACATGTGTTTTACCAATTCTTCCAGCAATATTTGTTGAAGAGGATATCTTTCTTCTATATTATTTTTGGCTCCTTTATTGAAGATTAGCAGGCCATATGTCTATGACTTGATTGCTGGGTCTTCAGTTCTATTCCATTGGTCCTCAGCAGGCCTATTCTTGTGCCAGTACCAAGCTGTTGGGATTACTATTGCTTTGTAATAGAGTCTGAAGTTTGGTATTAATATTCCTCCAGTGCTGTTCTTTTTGCTAAGATTGTTTTTGTTATACAGGGCCTTTCATTATTCCATGTGAATTTTTGAATTGCTTCCTTTGTTTCATTAAAGAATGAGATATTGATGGGTATTTCATTGAATTTGTAGATAGCCCTTGGCAGGATTGCCATTTTCATGATGTTAATTTTTCCAATCTAGAAGTTTGGGAGGTTTTCCACTTTCTTAGTTCTGTTTTTATTGCTTTTTTCAGGTTTTTAAAGTTTTCATCAAAAAAGCCCTTTACACCCTTAAGTAAGTTAATTCCTAGGTATTTAATTTTCTTTGAGGCTATTGCAAAAGGAGGCTTTTTTCCTGAATTCTGCTTCTCTCTTCTCATTGTTGGCATACAAGAAAGATAATTTTTTAGGGTTAATTTTATACCCTGCTACTTTGCCAAAGTTTTGAATCAGCTCAAGTAACTTGGGAATGGAGTCTATAGGGTTCTTTAAATAAAAGATAAAGTTATTTCTCATGTGGTGGAGTGCCTGCCCGGCAAGCATGAACCCTGACTTCAAACCTCAGTACTACCTTAAAAAATAGAAAAGAAAAGGAAGATAGAATACCATTTAAGAATAAAAATACTTTAAACAGTCTGTGCGTTTGTGTGTACATGTGTGTGTGAGAGCTGCTCTACAATACAAAAGAATACTTAGAGACAGCAGTCTGTTTCAGAATTGTATAAATTTTGTCTGAGGAACAGACATTACTTCCCACTCAATTTTCAAGTTTAAAATGACTCCACTTGTCATGGCAATGAACTTTCCCTACAGATTAACTCTTCTAGATACTGTATCTATCAAAATTAAAATGAACCTTTATATTTAGTCAATCCACTGGAGATAACGCTAATCATATCTAATCTAGGTAATAATGACCAGTGTTCCTGGGGGTTATTCATGCCTGTTTCTTTTCTTGGGATTTCAAAATGTACTCTGGTGGAACAGGTTGTTTTTCCTCAAGCCTAATTCTAATAATAGCTAGGTAATATCATTAAGAGTTGGTAGATTATGATTAATCCTTCCCAAGGATATACGGCAAACATATTAATTTTCTAGTTAATAACCATCTCTGTTGCTCTTCAACAACTATAAGCCAATGGATAGTGTGTGTGGTGTATGTGTGTGTGAATATCACAAAACAGGCTAGGATCTGTGAGAAGCTTGAATTGCATTCTGCAGGATACATCTCTTGTATGTTTTGCTTCAGAAAGGAGAGTCCAGTATATTTCTTTCTTTCTTTCTTATTTTGTGTAGGTCATGGGCTTGAACTCGGCCTGGGCCCTGTCCCTGAGCTATTCAGCTCAAGGCTACCACCCTACCCCTGGGCTGGAAAATTGGGGAAAACTTAGATTTTTGCCTTTTCATCGGATATTTTTAGATGTACAGATAACAATTCATTGCCTCACATCTGGCAGGAACACTGCCATGGATCCAACTCTACAAAAGCCCAGAGCAGTTTTGTCTCTTCTTCAGTGTTAGCCAGTTTTGTACTGCATATCAGCACCATTAGCCTTCCCTGAAATTACAAGTCCATTGCTTTTTTTTTTTTTTGCCAGTCCTAGTGCTTGAACCCTGTGCACTGTCCTTGAGCCACAGCACCATGATTGGATTTTTCTGTAAATATGGTACCAAGCTATCAAACTGAGGGCTTCATGAATGCTAGCAAGTACTGTACCACTAGACCATGCTCCTGGGCACACTGCCTTTGTAGGAAAGAGATCTTTTGTTATTTTCTTTCTTAGATAATATTTGTGAGATACAAATCTTACCTCTGGCACCAATGAAGTTAATTAATACATCAATAAAATGAGGTGATAAAACTACGTGTTACCCCTGAGATACTATCTTTACTAAGAAAAATAAAAATATCTGATGTAATTTGTTATAAATTTGTCCACATATAAATTTTAAATTATGGAAGATGGATGATGTGAAGTTTCTCATACCCTAGACCATACACTTTTCATGATCTCTCTGAGTTGATGAGTATCCATGGTAGGAATTCAACTTAAATTTGCTTTGGGCAGATATGATTCTTGTAGGAACTTAAGTTTTGGGGCATCATTAATTAATTATTCTACCATTTTTTAACATGTACAGGAATCTGAAGGTGTCAAGAGGTGTTCAAAAACAGATGATCTTCTTTTCTTTAGGTCTGCTGTGTGGCTGTTGGGATAAACATGTAAACTAATCATCTGGTTAATGCTGCTTGGTAATTTGTCAATATCTTGGGAATAAGGATGAATGGGGATCTCTTTTCTGAGGTTCAAATTCAGAACTGTAATTTGAGGAGTAGGCAGAGCAATAAATTCTAAACATGTCAAGAAAATAGGGCAGTCACACAAACAACTACTACAAAAATATGTGGCTGTGAAATCAGCAGAAAAAAGACTGATGTGGGCCTATGAAAAGAACCAAGTCAAGATGATATGGTGACCAGACATTTTTATTGTTGTATAATCATTTGTGGGGCTTGGACTCTGGGCCTGGGCGCTGTACCTGAAATCTTCAGCACAAGGCTACTGTCCTACCCCTTGAGCCACAGTGCCACTTCCGGTTTTCTAGTGGTAAACTGGAGATAAGAGTCTCAAGGTCATTAGTGCTCAGGCTGGCTTTGAATTGTGATCCTTAGTTCTCAGCCTCCTGAGTAGCTAGGATTACAGGCATGAGCCACCAAGCCTGGTGACATTTCTTTAATTATACGTTTAATGATAGGTTTCTATGCCAAAAAGTAGAACCATATTTAATTGTTTTCAACAATGACAACCTCTTTTTCAGGTCAAAAAGCTGGGGGATTCAAATGACTCATCTTATTAGAGTCTGAAATCCAGATGTCACATGGCCTGTGCTACTTGCTGAAGGCTAAAGAAGATTATCTCTCGGGATTACATGGGTTATTAGAAGATCCAGATAACAAAAAATGGAGATCTGGCTTTCTTGTTCGCTTATAACTCAATGCTGGACTTTTCTTACAGACGTTTTTAGATGTCACCTCTCTCTCCCCCCCCCTCTGTCTTTCTCCTTTTTTCTCTCTCACTCCTTCACTCATTCCCTCCCACCTTCTTTTCTTCCACAAACAAGAGGTAAGGACAGTTGAAATTCTCTTATTTTCCCCATGGGTGGCATCTCTCTAAGACTTCTGCCTCTCCTCTTCTAATTACATTGGAGCAATCAGGGCAACTAATGACAATATCCCTGATTAAAATCAACCAACGAGAAAATAGCATCAACTACACACAAAACATTCTTTTAAGTAATTTAATTTTATTGTGAAGGTGATGTACAGAGGGGTTACAGTTATACAGGTAAGATCATGAGTGTATTTATTGCCGACATCATTACCTTCTCTCTCACTTTCACATACAAAAAAAAATGCAGAAAAAATATTTGTAATTTTATTGTAGACACATTTCGGTAAAATCAAACAATTAGGGGAATAGTCATATATTATTGCACAGAAATTTAACTATCTCTAGTGAGTAGTCACAACGTAGAAAAAAAAAAGAAAAGAAAAGTCTAATTCTGTCCTGTTAGTTTAATGTATGTAATTGTTCATCATTAAGCAGTAATGAGTGGAAGGATAATTAAATCTTAATAAGATATCACTGGAAATCTCAGCAAACACTAACACAGCCTGTGAGGATGTGATAATCATTGATCTATTCACCAATTTAGAATGATAGCCCTTTATATCCTTTCATTTTTAAATACCATTGATCTAGAAAAAAAGAATATCTTTGATAAGAGGAGCCTGCTCAGCTGGCTAGTGCTTT
The DNA here is from genome assembly GCF_031878675.1 of Megascapheus bottae. Lineage (NCBI taxonomy): Eukaryota > Metazoa > Chordata > Mammalia > Rodentia > Geomyidae > Megascapheus > Megascapheus bottae. The sequence goes on from NC_143522.1 coordinate 18,831,920, forward strand.
TCTACTTGGACAATAATTTCAAAGATGTTTTCTCACAGATTCTTTATGCCCAAATTGTCTTTAAACTGTGATCCTGTTTCTCTGCCACTTAAGTAAGTAGCTAGACTAACATGCATGAGTCATTAATGTCTGTCTACTTCCCTTTATACTTGATAAGAAGGAGAGGAGAGCATTCATGGTGGCAGAGGACTATGCTTGTTGCACTATAGACTCATCACTGATAGCAGCTGGAGGAAGAAAAAAGAACATGTGCATATACATTTAATTGTGCCATATGAAATGTCTGTATTCTTCAGATGATGTGACCACCACTTTTGCAGCTGCTGATTTTGAAGATATATTTTGTAGAAGATCATGTAAGAAATATCTAGACAGGATGTTAAGGGATTTTAAGAGATGCTGGGAGATAAAGACAGTGCGTTTGAATCTAGAAAAGATAGCCCATTCTCTTTTCTCTCGTTCTCTGAATCACTTACTTCTCCATTTCCATGATAGAATGTTTATATTTCTGCTTGATTCCTCATCCAAACTACAAGAGTAAATGGAAAGTTAAAAAAAATATATGATTTATAACCCATAAAAGTTTGTGTTGATATTTGCATGAAACTCTTTAAGGTAGAACAAGTTAGATAAACGAATAGACTTCACTTCAAATTTTGACTTGACTGTTGTATGTTATCTCGATAGATGTTTTTAGTGTATAAGTAGAGTATAAATATGCTCTGAAACGTAATTTTAGAGATTCTAGTAAAAATGAAGTTAATTTTCCATACACACCTTTTTCATCCATTGCATCTCAAAAATAAACAAGTAGCCAAGTAGAGTCTTCTTTTTTTCCTATGTCTGTTTCGCAAAAGTTTCTCTTCGCTCTTACTAAAAGAACACATACTTCCTACTTTATTATAACATTAATTCTAAGTTTGAGAACCCTAAGAAAGCTTTCTATTGTCATAAATACTGGAAAACAGAAGATTAAAACATACAATTTATATTTATACAATTAATAAGATTATAATTAGCTACTGAAATGATAAATGATTAAAATAAATATTTTCCTTTAACATAAAGAAAATAATCACAGCAGCGTGCTTGTAGAAATGTCTTTCCAAGATATCAAATATAAAATGTTTGCTGAAGTATTAGGAGGCTTATGTATCACTTATGGTTATACTTCTTCAAAGTTTGAATTATTTTCTAGCCCTGTTAATCATTTACTTTTAATTGTGGCTTAATTCATATTATTAATTGACTTGGGACTCATAAGTATAATGACAAAGCGAAATGCCTATGTGAAAAATTCATTATATGCCAAAATATTATTTGTTATTAAAATTGGTCTACTGTAAGAAAGAACAAAAAAGCAAGTAAGAGTTCATGGAAAGACAGTGGAAAATTCAGAATTGAAACTATTACCTGGAATGAGTCATGCTACATAAAAAAAAAGGGATTAAGATATGAAAACTATACCCAAGCCCTTAGAAACAATGTCCTTCTGTTTTTTAAGTATCTACTATTAATTAGTAGATATTTAAGTTTTTCTTCTAAATATGTTGTTAGATTAGACAGATAAGTAAATGATCAAACTGTGAATTCTGTATATTTATAAAATCTTAGCCTGTTTTCCTTCCTTTTGAAATAAGCAATAAAATATGATGGTTATAAAAAGGGACATTATAAATGTTTGAAGTTAGACTGACCTTTTAGCTCAGCAAAGAACTGCTTTGCATAACAAATCAAGACATAATTCTCCTCAATTCCAAATAGTCTATTCTTCTGCAGCTATCTTAATGAATGTAGAAAACTGAAATTACTTTCCCTGTTGGGTGAAGTAGAAAGTTCCTGAAGTGACTAAAGATGTCCCATGGACTTAATCTATTGATAAGAATTAGTAAAATTTCTCTGTGATTAACTAAAATTTTCCTTGAAGGCAGAGGTATCTTACTCATGTTTAAATTTTGCAAGGATCCAGTTAACCATTGTCAAGATTGTAGTCTGAAAATAATTTTACAGATAAGACTTTTTTGGAATTTGAGTGTTTGAAGATATAATCAACTCAAGATGATACTATAAAGAAGATATCAAACCAGGTGGTGTTGACACATGCCTGTGGTACTAGCTACTCAGGAGGCTGAGAGCTGAGGACAGAAATTCAGGCCAGCCAGAAAAATTAACAAGAATTGCTTAAGTGGTAGAGCACCAGTCTGGAGAAAACCCAATTGTGATTGAGAGACCTTAGATTTAAACCCAAGTTCCAGTGCATGAACACACACACACACACACACACACACACACACACACACACACACACACGTATACACTTACACAGGAAACAGATACAGAAGCCACAGCAGCAAAACAGGAAGAAGAAATTGAATTAATATGGTTCCAATTCAAGAATTGGTGTCTTTATTAGGAAGGGAAAAAGTTAGACCTACAGAAACAAAGAGAAAAAGGCCATATGATAATTAAGGTATATCTTAGTCTGCTATGGAATTGCTCTGACAAAATACCTCATGCTACATGGCTGATGACTACACATCTTTTGTTCCTTACAGTTCTGGAGTCTAAAAAAGTCCCATATCAAGTTTCTGTCAAAGTTGGTGGCTAAGTGTCTGGTTCCACAATGATTGCAACTTCTCAGTGAATCCTCATACAGTCCAATGAACCAACTCTTGTCTCTTGAGTTTCTGTAAGGGTCCTGATCTACTTCTAATGAACTGATTCACTTTCATGAACTATAACTTTCCAAGCAAACACCAAAGTATAAGAGAAGTAGGGAAGGGTCTTTTACTGGAGATGTAAGTGAAATTATGTCCCTCCCTTGAACTTGGGATTATAGATTTCCAAACTGAGAAGAAACAAATTTTTGATATTTCAAAGCACCTAGTTTATGTTACCCTGTTACAGCAGCCCTGGAAAAATTGATATTTGCCTGATTTTATAGGTTCTTGAACCCATCATGAGTCTTGATTAGATATAAGCAAAATTTTCAAATAGAATAATTCTGCTATGATATTTAACAGGCTAAATAGACTAACAGTGGTCAAGGAAAGTCACATTTCCACAAATGCCCACATATTGCCCTAAAAAAAAACTGAAGAAGTTGATTCATCAATATGCAAGTATGACCTTGAATTTGTAAGGAAAGATTTCCAGTTCTACTCACAAAATCATGTGAAGATACATAAATCAAGATTATTTTCATTATTAGAGTCAATTTTCTCTTCCCTTTAATTACTTCTCAATAAAAACGAAGCATGAGAAGATGAACATAACTGTGAAAAGTCTCAATAATTAAAATGTCAACTGGAAATATTAGGAGATACTGATAAAAGCCAACTCTTTTATTTGAAAATAAAGGTGTCACTAACTAGTTGTTCACAGTGGGAATTCTCCATCTGTGGGTTTCACAGCTGTGTCTACATTGAGGCAAAATATCCTGATGAAGATTTATATTCAACCCAACATTTATGTAGTCCTAGGTAGTCAGATGAGAGATTAAGGGAAAGTTTTCAGAAGATTCATTAAATGGTTTATTCTAACCATTTTTAAATCTATTTTAACCTTCAGCAATGGTTGAATCAGATTGCAAATGTTGGTAAGTAAACACTGATGGAAATTGATATCATCTTTACTTTGTACAACTATTTCATTTACTAAAAATTTCTTATCAGACCATTATTTCCTAACTCAGCCACTCATTTATTTTACATTGCTTGCACAACTGTTACATATAATTTAAAATAAGAATAATTCAAGATAATTCAAGAAAGGAATCATTGATTACTGCATTGTCTGCAGACGTGTATCTTACTCGTGGTCTAAGCCTTCCTTGGTCCAGGCTCTATTTGATGTTGGAAGGAGAGTAATCATACAACAGACACTGAATTCCCTTTGAGACAATTTCTCAGGGTGTAGTTTGGATGATAAAGCCCTAAGGACTGGAAAAGATGGATGAGAATTTCACTGGTAACTTTCTGAGGTAAGGCCGATGGTAAAAGGTAGCATCAAAGATTCTGTCTTATGATGGCAATTAGTAGGCTAGGGATTAAGGAATAATAACTAGGTAGTTTTGTTTAACAATGTAAATGGAGGAGGTTATGTAATTTTATAGTGAATCGGAGAAAGTTAATTAAAGTTCAGTGCCTGATGTACAAAGCTATAGATTGGGATTGTAGAATATAGCATATCTATGAATGTAAATACAAAAAAAGCATTGACAGCTTCTCACAACTCTACTCTACCTGTAATTGTGTGCCAGTCCAATGACTTCCCAACTAGATGAGATTAATAAACTCACTGAACCTTTACAAGTTTTTGTTTTTCTATAATTCAAAGAATACGAAACAATTTTCTAGATTACTGCTAGATATAAATTTGATATGCCGAAATAAAAGATTTGATATCTATTCAGTACAACAATGGTTAGGGCCAATTTTTATTATGGTTTCCATCAATAAGGAAAAGAGAAAGTAAGTATATTTGAAAATTTCTGGGATCTCTAATATTTAAAACTAAGGTATTTCCTCCAATGGGTACAAATTCCACTTCACTCTCCAAACTTGATACTCCATTTAACCTCTAAAAGGGCAGTTTTATGATTGCCAAAAGTAATAAACTTTACTTAAGTAGTTTAGGAATTTTTTTTCTTGTAATTTCTACACCAATGCAGCTGATTCTTGGTACTCAAAATATTTTCTTTCTGCAAAGATAATGTTGTTATGGTAATTGATCTAAGAAAATCTTTCAAAAAAAAATAAAACTCTTGAGCCAGGCACCAGTGGCACACACCTGTAATCCTAGATACTGACAAGTATAGGATCTAAGGATCACTGTTCCAAGCCAACTGGAAAGTCTGTGAGACTTTTACCTCCAACTAAATCACAGAAAAAGTCAGAAGTGGCATAGGGGTTCAAGCAATAGAGCTTTACCTTGAGAAACAAGGAGCTGAGGGACAAATGCTCAGGCCCAGAATTCAAGCCTCAGGACAGGAAGAAAATAAGAATAAAATAGAACCCTTGAAATATAAAAATAAATGTTAAGGTATCTAAATTTAGTATTGATCCTACCATATGTGAATTAATTTAGCTTGGACCATTTTCTTTGGGCATTGTTTTATTTGCATACTTGATATTATAGTTTTCCTTGTACTTTTTTTATAATCAGATGCTATTATACATGAAAGAATTTGCAAACATTAAAATATTTTGTCAGTCATTTATTTTTATCAGTGTAATGAACTAATTGCTGATGAAACACTTGAATGGATGTGGATATATATTTTATACGTTTTCAAATGTCACTGAGGCCTATCCAAATAACCTTGACATATTGAAAATTCGTATCCCGTTATGGTCTTGACTTTTAACCACTTTCTTGGGAGAGAAATTTTATAATCTTTATCACTCTTAATGTTTCATGCTGTCACAATTCATAACCAAGAAAAAGAGAAAAATTACAAATATTCAGAAGGAAGGCCTGGAATCATGGAGTTATTAGTAATGCTTAATGAATCATCATTGGCAGAAATAAACTGCACACATTTCTACAGTGCATGGAATGTTCGCAGATTCTTATATTTTCCACCAAACTCAATCAAGTTACAAGGCATTCCCCTATAACTTGTTCTGTATTCCCCAGGTAATCCCAAAAGCAAACTTTTTATTTCATTCACATGGCTTATTTTGTCTGACTGTATTTTTCACAAATGGAATCCTGTGGTACATGGTTATGTGCAAGTTTTCTGGATTGATTTGTTCAGCAGATTGCCATTTGAGGTGAACTAATAGTGACACATCAATCAGCCCCAGATTTTGTGTGTATGTGTGCCAGTATTGTGCGTGATCTCCAAGCCTGGGCATTGTTCCTCAGTTTTTGTGCTCTAGGCTATTACTCTACCATTTGAGCCATGCATCTCTGTTTCTGGGTGTTTCATGATTAATAGAATTAAAGTCTGTGAGACTTTCTTGTTCAACTCTTTGAACCCTGATCCTCAGAGGTCAACCCTTTGAGAAGCTAGGATCACAGGCATGAGTAAATGATGTCCATCAGTGCCACATTTTAAATTAATAATTCTGTATTGTAAATTACTTTTCTATTGATGGATATTTGTATACTTCCAATGTTTGCAGTGGGAATAAAGCTTTTTGTTCTAGAAAGAAAATGTAGTTTAATGAGAAATGGTATATCCAATGAGAATTCTTTTATATGGAGTGTTAGGTACGTTCTTGTTGCATTAAGTGTCTAGGAATTCATATTCCTTAGAACATACATTGACTTCTTTAAAAAATATGTTAAAACCATGAAAAAGACAGGAACAGAAAATTACAGGTACTTTTCTCAAGTGGTGTTATATTTTAATTATCACCAACAATGTATAGCAGGTTCTGTTATTTCTTCATATCATCTCAAATGTGGCATACTTACTCTATTAAAAAAGTAATTCATTGTGGTTTAAATTTTAATTCCTTTAGTGGCTAGTAATGGTAGAACAATTTTCCATGTTCTTAAAAGCACATGTATTTTTTCTGACAAGTTTGTTCAGACTATTTTTTTAATTTAATTATATTGTACATGGAATTGCAAATCATTAAATTGAGTTTCAGTTTTGATGGTGGCTTTACAGAATATAACTCATTAATTTGCAAGTTTAATTTCTCTTAATGAGTATTAGGAACTGAATTGTGTTCCTCAATAATATATTGAATAGTATATTGAATTCATAAAAACCAGTGCCTTTGAATGTGTTTGAGTATGGGGCTTTTAAAAGATGATTAAAGTAAAATGGACTTAGTAGTAGACCCCCTAACCCATAATATCTGGTGTTTCTACTGGAAAAGAGGCTATAAAGTGGGAAGACTATGTGAAGAGATAATGAGAAGGTATCTATTTTAGTCTGACTTAATATTTTATTATTATTATTTATTATTATTTTCTGCTTGATTTGGCTTTGAAGTATAGACTCCAGGTCTCAGCATTCTGAGTAACTTACTTTGAAAGGCATTACCATGCTAAAATTCTGCTAGTTCCAAATTATAACTATATTCTGGTAGATAAATCCAAAGGTAAGCTTTCAGTGTTTACTTGTTAGTTATGTATTCGCTTAATGGCATTGCTTCCCAACTTTTTAAAAAATACTTTTTTAAAAATACTTTGCATCACCATTTTTCTACATTTTAATCCATCCCTACCCATACAACCCTTCCCTCACTTTTGTTAAATTTTATAGACTATGTAACATTTTTTTACTTCATTTTCTCTTCTTCACTTTATATTTTTAATCCCCTCCCCTAAACATCCTATCACTTTCAAATAACTGTTTCCTGCTACTTAATTTTGAAATATTTTCTTTCTGTTTCTAGGGTGATGTAAGGCTAATTGTGCCTAGTTTTCTTTGTGATGTTTTTCCCATTTTGAAACAAATATAACTAAAGTGCTACCTATACTATCCATGTATCTATCTATCTATCTATCTATCTTCATCATCATCATCATCATCATCATCATCATCATCATCTATCTGTATTTTCTTCTATGAAAGGCTTAAAAGTCAGATCTATGGTTTGATAAGTCCTTTACCTACTTTTCTACTGTGGTGATTATTTCTTATCCTCAAACTCTTAAATCTAACTTTTAAAGGAAAAAAATCTCTACTTACAAATTCTTAAATTAGCTCAATTTAAAATTTTTTAAAGCTATCCCAATTCTTACTTTTTTTGTATATCCCATATCTTGAATAAAAAGCTTCACTAAGTTCTTTAATTTTCCTAATCCTCAGTGTTTCCAAGTTATTTAGAAGATCTTGTTTATAAATAGTTAATCCCTCTTCACTGTATTAATAAGTTGCAAGCACTTCTATTTAGGATTAGGTAAGACTTTTATTATTCCTCACTAGGGTACCTCCCTCTGTCTCCTTGCTGGTCTTTTAGAGTTTTGCCCATTATTTTCTCTAGCTTATCCTTAGTATTTTTAATAACATATCCTATCAGATAAGTTTACAGTTATTCAGCTCACAATTCAACAATTTTTTTTTTGATTGTAGGACTTGAACTCTGGTCCTGGGCATTGTGCCTGAGCTCTTCAGCTCCAGGCTACCGCCCTACCCCTTGAGCCATGGTGCCACTTCCAAAGCTCACAATTCTTAACTGGTACTAATGACATTTCATTCATTTAAGATGTTACATTTCTTCTTGTTTTATATAACTTGAAGCCCTCAGACATGGCACAACCAAATTTTTCACATTGTCCTACTTTTGTGCTTCATGCTACCTATGACTCTAACAATCAGCATTCTTCAAATAATTTTCTATGGTAAACTATACCTAAACTCTGGGCTTTGCAAAGCACATACTCACTGGTGAGATTTTACCAAACTAAGTATAGATATAAGTTGTGTATTGAATTGATGAGTTTACTTTCTCCTGAGTCAGAAAGTAAAGTTTATTAGGCATAGTCTTTTACCTGAAAGTAGGATGGAAAGGGAGGGGGAGTGTAATAAATTTTGCAGGAGAAGATCTCAGACTAGAAATGCAAAAATGATCATTATGTTAATTGGAAGTCAGGCAATCAAGTTCAAAATCCCTAGGATGGAAACATACTCCCCACACTCTACCGTAAAATGCTATACTTATGTGGCAAGAGATATCAGGAATGCTACTCCTGTACAGGCTTGAGGATTACAGGGAGGAAATTATAGGATATAACTCTTTAGACTATTCTTGCTGGCTTATCTAACTACTGAGCATTACTTTTACTTTTGAATGTTTCAGCAAGCGATTTTGGAAAAATTTCTACCCTATTGTGGAAAAGGAAGTGTTTGTTCCAGTGTGTTTATCTATTCTGTGCTTCAATCTGTAATAAAACATAAATATTTTCTTCTTCCTCCCCTTCCCTCTGTAACTCTACTGGAAATCTTAGATCTACTGGGAGTTCACCTCAGTAGTGAACTCAGCACTTCAGACATAAACTACTAGAGGATTAGCATTTGAGAATGTTCAATAAGTGAATGACTGAATGTGTGGCTGTCTTATTTATATCCTCTTAGTTTTATTTCAAATTTATCTAATAAAAAGATGCAAATGCAAATATAATTCTTAAAGAAGTATAATGCCATCATATTTACTTTTCAATGTAGCTACAAATATACACAGGAAAAATCAGAAGAAAGGAAAGTTAACAGAATAAGCAACAAATGTTGCTCATTCAAAACTGGAATAATGAGGAAGATAACAAGTGCCAAAGTAAAGTGCCAAAGAAAAGTTTGCTTTCATTCATTATATTTAAAGTTAATACATTTTTTTAGAAAAAGATTACACCAGAATTTTATGTAGATTCTCCCTCCTGTTTATATGAGCTGAGTAGGACACAAAAATAGGAAGAGGAGGAGTGTTCCACTAACTTACATATATAATTCCAGGTAGTCAAGAGATGAGATCTAATATCTCAGTTTGAAACCAGCTGAACAAAAAAAAATCTGAGGCATTTATCCTCAATTAAATGGAAAATAGGTAGAAGTAGAAATGTGACTTAAGAGACAGAGCATTAGCCTCTAGTAAACAAGTTAAACAAGAGCTCAAGATCCTCTGTTCAAACTTGCCCAGATCTATAGGTTGATAAATTCTTTACCAACTTTTCTTCTACTGTGGTAATACTCAAAACAAACGAACAGAAGGTTTTAAATAAGTTTTCAGTAATAGCACTATAATTTCATACAAAAATTTGAGAATTACATTTGAGTTCTAATCATACTAGATAAGCTAAAGTGAATAAGATTTAAAACCATGCCAAAAAAGATAAGTGGTTTCTACTCCTAACAGGGTTATTATACCTTAGAGATCTAATTGTATTTCCCATTGATATCTAATGGTAAATGGCATGGTCTGTACTTAATTTCCCAGGTATTTGAAAGAAAAAAATCAGAACCAATACAAATTCTCACATAAATACTAAGGAAACATATGTAATATCATATTGGGTCTAGCATATTTTTCTTCCTCTTTAGTTCCCTCTTTAGAATGCATGAATATTTTTACATCTCCAATGTTGACAGTCAAAGTAGAAAGGCAAAGATGAGACATATTCTTATTTAATTCTTGAAAAGAAGATAACTGCTTCCATATCCTTATTCATTTTCAGTCATTGAAACTGAGCTTCATCCTGAGCATGTTTTTGGCAATTACTGTCATCTGGAATAACTTTTTTTTTTTTACTCCAATTGGCCTTTTACCTTCTGCTCATTAGTCACCACCAAACAAGATGTCTTCTCCTTGTTAACACTTTTTACCTCTACTCCCTTTCCGCTATGACTTATTATCAGTATAAGTAGTGTATTTTGCCAAAGCACATCCTTTGTCTAATCAAATCAAGTCAAGATGTAAAATAAATTTCCACAAAAGCAGTTCTACATTTGGTGGGTAGTCCTCTAAGACAAAAAGTATGGCATTAATTAACACACATTTAATGAGTTCCGTTGGGTAAGATATGGTAATGCTCTTTAAAGTGAAGCTCTAGTCATATGAAGTGTAAACCAGGCTCAGAAGGGACTTCATCAACTTTGTCATCATTTGAAATGGCAGTCTCTTCATCTGTGAAGCACATTTTGTCATTTATCACTGAGAGCTACACTGCTATTTCATTTTATATTTGAAAGGAAAATCACCAGCATTCTTCCAGTGAGATATTGATAATTATAAAGGTAATCAAACAATGTATCAGAACAAATGATTTCTCTGCTTTTCAATATCCAGCAGCCTAATGAAAAATGTCTAAAAACAGTCTTTAATACATGTATATATTCATACATTTATGATCAATCAAATGACCTTGTGTTCCTAAAAGAAGATTTCGGATTATACATATGTATATATGCGTAACATGAATTTACATACACACACACACACACACGCAGCAATATACTGGTATGCATTTATTGAACTAATGAATCATTGCCATATAAAATGATGTTTTAATAACAAAGTTATATAACTTATGTACTTCATAGATAAAGTTATCTTGAAATGTATTTTCAAAATTCTGCTTTTAAAAGTGGCATATTTTATATTAACAAAGTGACCAAAATGATTTAGTCTTGTTGTTGATTCAGATAAATCCTTACTGTAATTCTTTTTTTTTTTGCCAGTCCTTGGTATTGAACTCAAGGCCTGAGCACTATCCTTGGGCTTATATTCCTCAAAACTAGAGCTTTTATACTGCTTGAGCCACAGTATCACTTCCAGCTTTTCCTATGTATGTGGTACCAAAGACTCGAGCCTGGGTCTTCATGTTTGCTAGGCAAGCAGTCTAAATCTAGGCCAAACTCTCGACCCCTGCAATTATTTCAGAACTCTTCATAAGCACTTGTTCTTATCATATGTTTGTCTTATTGCTGTATATCACTGTATTTATTTATTTATTCATTCATTCATTCATTCATTCATGCACTTATTTACTTTTTGTCAGTAGTGGGGCTTGGACTCTGGGCCTGGGCTCTGTCCCTGAGCTTCAGTTCAAGGCAACTGCTTTACTCCTTGAACCATAAGGCCATTTCCATATCCCTGGATTTTGTATATTATAAAATGAATGCTGGAGATTTCTATCAAAACAATATCAAACTCTTGACTCCAGAAATAGAGAGAATGCAGCTATTCACTAACAGCAAGTACCTACAAACAATATAACTGAAGAATGTATTAATTTATCAGCTCTCTCTCTCTTTTTATTCTTCCCTAATAAAGTGAGCATGTGATTATAGTTCCTGATTTTCATTTATCCAAATTGCTCCCATATTTTCTTCACTTTTAGCATAATTTCCTTAGTTTACCCCAAATCAAAAAATTATTTACACTTCTTGATCCTGTTTCACAGCAGCATACATAAGTGAATAAACATTAAGAGAAAATGTTTTTCATTTACACCATTGAAATTTCTCAACTTGGAAAAGAATCATATTAAGTGAAGTAAACCAGACCCAAAGAAACAGTCTCCATAGTTTCCCTCATTTGTAATAATTAGTAAATATCTAGGATTTTTCTAGCTGAGAATCACAATAGATCAATAATGAATATAAACTCCAAAATATGGAAACAAGAATTTTCACCCCTTTGGTTTACCCAATTGTCACTGTTTTTTCATTTTGTTACCCTGTGATTTGTATATACATTTATCTGATTTGGGGAGAGGATGGGAAATAACAAAATGATAAGACAGAGGGCAAATTCCAAACCAATGCAATAGTGATACTCAGAAGACACTATGTGGGAAATGAACATTATAACTTGAGACAGGGGAGTTGGGAGGAGGAAAATGGGAGAAAAACAAATGAAGGAATAACAATTTTCAACCAGAAATGTACTCATTATATTACATATATAACTTACTTACTATCTTACTTATGTAACTCCTCTGGACTTCACCTTGACAAAATTAAATTTAAAAATGGAGTCAATCTTTCATGCTATACACTGTGATTGCAATACACAAGTCTGTAAGTGTAATTGACATTGAAGTAGTCTGCTAGAATGTATAATAAGGTCTGCAAACAGTCTTTAATGGGCATAATATATGAATACATATATTGATATTATACATTAAGAATCAATCAAATGACCTTGTGATGATACTGACATTGGAAAAACTTTGTAAGAAAATTCCCTCCCTCTAATACTCTGCACCTAGTAGTTTTGTACCCCTTTGCAAGCACCCTAAAACACATCTGTTTTCAGAACTAAGAATAAATCCAGGACAGAATTCAGGAACAGGAAATATATTTCTCATTGGTAGGTAAGTTAAGAGTTCAGAAGTAAAGTTGAATTTGTCCTCGGCTTTAAATAGCAAATTCAATACATGGGCTTATAAAAAAATTATGAGGGTGGAGCAGAGGAGAGGAAAGATGACATTTTCAAAGAACATTTCTGATAGTAATAATGACATTAATAAAGAAAGTGTTAGGCAAGATCACGGAACTACATGTGATCTTTAGGATAAAAAGTACAGGAGTTTTGCACAGTAAGGAAAGTGGCTATATGTGCAATCAGGTAATACATTTCAGAGTATTTTAAATGTCAAAAAATAGAATTCAGTATTCTATATATGGAGAGTTCTGATTGTTTTTCTTTCAAGAGCCAGTTTCTCTGTAAGTTTCTACTTCCTGTAATATATGTGTCACATAAATTACCATTATTGCTTTTTATAATATGCATATTGATATGTTGATACTTTAATGTGATATATGACTGATAATTTCCTCTCTATTTCATGCATATATTGGCAAATGAATATACTTGCATATACCATTGCTCTTGTATACCATGTATAAACTGAAAAGACAAAGAACACAATCAGATAAACCTAATTATTTTATGATTCCATTCTTAAAACCAAAATTCACACACATTAAATCAGTTCGATTGCCAAAGAACTGCCATTGTCACCCCTGGGGATTACATCTGTGCTTGTACATGTCATCAATGAAATCTCCATGGTATACTTGGAGCTGAGTAAAGAATATTTCTCTTGATCTTATTATTCATAAGATACGAGAAGAGTCTATCCCACAAAAAGAACCCACTCTGTCGCTCACTCCAATTCCAAGGTCACTGACCTTGGAGGGTGATGTCTGGGAACAGCACAAAGACACATACATCTTCCGTTTCTATACCAGGGCTTGGTTTCTTCATTTGGTACATCAAAGTCTTCACATCCACAGGATCTAGAATATTTTTAAACCTCTGCTGTTCTGATGCACTCTCCATGAGCCAGAAATGAGGGCCCTTCATTATTGTATCACATGTTTAACTTTTAGGTTCATTATTGTCACTTTTAGGACACAACATCATTGAGACTGTGACTATTTTGGTAAGTTCCTCTTTGTTATTTTTCAAATAAATATCAATCCAAGGTCCAACCATCCACTATTTTGATACAGTCTTGTATGTAATTTTTATACTTGCTGGAGTTTGGCTTCTGCTTCCATGAGCAGAGCAATATAAAAAAGAGAAATAGTGTATATGGAATACTGGGCCTTATGATTGTTATCCCACAAAACAAGGATACTACAACATGCTACTCAAAAAGCATGGCTCTGAAATCAACCAGACCCAAGCAATGCATATCGAACATTGAGGGCATATTACTTAAACTTTAAGTTTTAGAAGCAGGAAGAAAAGACCTATTTCAAAATATTGTATAAACAAAAAATGAAATAAAATCCATTTGACACAATGCATGGGACAGAATATTTGTATGTATATAATCTACTTTCTATTGTATTTTATTGTTAGGATAATACATAGAGGTTTTACAGTTACATTCATCAGGTAATGGGTATATTACTTCTCAAACCTTGATACCATTTTCATGATTTTATTTCCCTTCCCTCCCCCACATCATCTTATTAGTTTTAAATGAATAACAATGTTAAGTGTCTATATTTCTGCTAATAAGAAATGATTATTTTCCCATTACTAAGCACCAGTATTTCAACTTTTGAAATGAGTTATTTAAAACATTAAGAAAGAATGGTTTTGAAAATGTGCATGTATTTTGGGGGGGGACATCATCCACACACTATATGTTACCAAAATGTTTTAACATCGGTCACTGAAAATCAAGCTTAAAAAAGGTGCCAAACAGTGTCAAAAGCACTGCTTCAGTAGTGAGAAGACATTCTGAAACCTTATGGTTTCCAGTTTTCTGACAGTATATTCTGATATAATATAGACAGTATGAGAGAAAAAACAATAACATCTCTTGATCTAGTTATTGAAATGCCTGTGAAAAACAGCACAAGAAATTCATAGTATAGTCATTGTGAATGAAAGTGAAGAAAAAAATTCCTTTCCTGTGCCTTTCTAACAAGAATATATGTTCTGTTCCTTCAAGCTAAAATGTCGAAACACTAAAACATTAAACCATACTTTTAAAATTCTGTTATACTAATTGGGTGTTTTAATAGAAAATGGTGCTTCGGATATTTTTCTTAGCTTACTACCCATTTGTACAATTTAGTCATAACCACAAGCTCTTTCACTTTCAGGGTAATTACATCAGTGTTAGTTTGCTCCTTATATGACTATTGATTGGGTTTATTTACTTTTCTTCAAGCACTGGTCGTTATGAATGCCTTGTCTGTTCTTTCCTAATCCTGGTACTTAGGGATTATACAGACATCCGACATGAGTACCTTTTGACCTGAACTTTAAGTGAATTCAAACATTCCTGGGAGTCAAACCACCATGCCTTTTAACTTCTCCATTTCTGAAATCACGAGCTTGAAGTGAGTTGTGTCTGTCTACTTCATTTGCCTCTGGACAGAAATTCTTTAGCTTATATGGCATGTCCCTATGTCCCTCTGCAGAATGTAAAAGTTATTTTACTTTACGAAAAGTGGGATTGAGAAAAAAAGAAAAAGAAAGAAAGAAAAAAAAAGAATGAAGGATGAATAAGTATCAATCATTCAATCTATTTTCAAACTCTCCATATATATTTAAAATATATAATATTTTTAAAGATTTCCTTTACAGCTAATTTTTTATCCTTTCCTGTAACCATCTAGACCACTGAAGTTCCAAGGAAGTTAACATTTTCAATGATCATTTTAGGTGGTTTATTTAAGCATAATGTATATATACCTGTTGAGATCCTGACAGGAAACAAAATATTTTTGAAATACACTTCTGTTATGGGAAATCCTTTGATTTCATTTGTTTGTTTACTTTTAAGTTTTCCATAGCAACATATTCATTTCTATTATCTGAGCAAGAAGCTCAAGGTTTTAGAGACTACCTCCTGAAACCTTACAATAAACTACTCTACTCCTAATTTAATCAAGAGCCAAGACTGATAACTATATATACATATGTTTAAATTGCATAGCATGCATTAGAATATCTGTCTCAATGAACTATATGTTTTATGTTATATGCATAAGGATTTTTGTAAGTGTTAGGTTACATCAATCCAGGTCACTACTGTATGAATTCACTTCCAGGTTGTAGTCCTAAAACTCAAAAGTTTCTGTTACTTTAGATTATTTGACAGTCACTATAAAAATGCCAAGAATTTAATTCATATGGGTACAGGCTCTTGCACTACTTCATAAAATAATCTAAATTTGAACTGAAACTCTATATGTCTTTACTAATTTATATGCTATATACATATATCCTTATATATTCTATACATACACTAGTACATGAAATGCTATATATATTATTATATATCATTCTTCTAGAGTGTTTGGGGGAAAGAAAAAAATCATTTAATAAATGTTTCTCCTATGATAATAACAAGAAAACATAAAAATTATAGCAAATACAAATGTGCAGAAATGTGAAGACATTAAAGTACATATAATGTTCAGGGGCAGTTTAATATGATGGTATGAAGTATTTGTATGGACCTCAAGACAATTTATATTTTGGCTCTAAATACTGTAGAATTTTTGGTATTAACAATTTCTCCAGTACTTCACCCTTTCTAAAAGTTTAAGGCAATGCAACTCTGCCTGATATGCTCAGCTTTATAAAAGTCATTTTTCCCTCATTTTAGTTCATTTTATTCTGCCTGCAATTTTTTGCAGATAATTTATATCTGTTTAAGTTTGAGTTTAAAATATCTACAAACTTGAATCTTCTTTGTACAACCAAGTGCAATTTTCTCATAATGTAGTTATTTGCAAAACAGGGCGATTGACTACATTGGGCATAAATCGGACCCAACAGGGAATGGCTCAGAATTTGCAAAGGCTGAACTCATTACATTCTAAGCAGACTCACATGGGTAGTGATTGGCTGAAAACTCAGCCTGGGCAGACTGCATAGTGAACCAAATAAATTCTACAAGGATTCGTTATAGTTGGTCTTTACGAGTAAATGAAACAATGACACTATTTAAACATTTCCATGCACTTTCAATGTATTTTGATTTGCTAGCTAGCTTCCCTAGCAAATTGTCTTCATGTATTAGGATGTCAGTTATTTTTTTTAATAAAAAGACGAGTTCTTGCACTGATGCTATTCTCAATTTCTGCTTGATTTCATTTTCCAGCCTATAAGGATAAAGTATTGATAGAAATCCCTACTTCAAACTCTAATCTCTCTTATTGCAAGGTAAAGTATCCTGCCTCAGTTTTGTGAGAACTCTATATTTGATATCCCTACATCAAACATTATACTAAAAACACAGAAAAGTTTTTCTAAAAGAAATTCATTTTGCAATCCCTGAAAACTACTTTTTTAGAATGATTTTTCATTGTTAAAAATCAAAGTGCTACTCCCAGAAAGATGTCACCTTTCTTTAATATATTATTTTAAACTCTTTTCCCTCTCCCTATACAAGCAAACAAAGTATCTCCTCCTCACATTGACACAGAGAGTCATACAGTTCTGCTGTTCATTTGAAGTCTCCATGGATATGTATTGCAAGCTGTAATTGCTTCTAGCAATATAATGCCTTAGCATGCTAACATAATCATAATGCAGTTACTAAATATTTTTAAATGTCAGTATCTGTCTTAAGGTAACTATTATGTGGGGTATTATTATAATGCTCTCTTTTTATACTATTGTGGTTTGAAAATGTATAGAAAAGAACTACCTTCTATCTGCTGAGCAATTACAGGCAGTGTTATAAACAGGATGGTCTGTTGGTAAAGCCTCCCTATTTATTTGCTGAATTAATGATCCGCAAGAAAGGCAACTACAGCCTCGGATGCTCCAAAAAAGAATACACTTCATTTGAAATAATATAGGAAACATACTTCCTATATTATGATGCCTGATATTCAGTTCTATTATTAGAAGGTGATAGTACAGCAGCCATCCAGCAAGATTTGATTGAAAAAGAAGACAAAGAATAAATATCAAAACATCCCTCTCCCACTTTGAGGAACAGTGCTAATTAAGTAGAATGGTAATAAAAAAAATTGTCCATGTCCAATTTCAAGTAACCAAATACAAATGTATGTGAAGGGGGCAAAACCAAGAGGGGGGGGTGGGGACCAAGACATGTGGAAGGGTATCAATGTATGTGAATTAATGCACCTTCTATCTGGCAAATATCATGTAACCCTTTTATTAAATGCAATAAAAAATATTAAAAAAAACTGTCCATTGAATTACGGATTCTATCCAGAGACCTGCCCATACCAAAATCACTTCTCACCACCCCCTTTTTATAGTGTGCTCGTTATGGCTTTGAGAGAACTGAATTTAAAAAACTCAATCACTACCCAAATATCCTAATGTACTCATTTGAAAATAGTACATTTGAGAGTACAATGTACTCAGTTAATTTACAGAAAAATATCCCATGAATAGTTTACTTCCATTTGAAGGCCGTTTGAAATTTCTTGCCACACCTTAACTAATCAGTCCAATATTACCTATCCCAAGGTTAACTCATTATCCCAATAATGGTTATTAAGGTCATAAGCACCCCCCAAATCTTTATGAGACAGTGTCAGAAAGTTTCCCACTACATTATCCATGTTAGATAGGACAAGTATATCCCTCTTAATTTGAATTACTCTAGTATTTTCATCAACTTTTGTTTCCTTACAGATATTTTAAAAATTATATCTGACTTTTTTACCATTGAGACAACTAATGATTTGAAATATCTTTGCACTTATCAGAGTTTACAGTTCAGTATGTATTTAATTGATAGCCAACAATTTACTGGATTAGAGAGCCTGAGGAAGAATTCTATACCAGATGTCTTCTCCTTCCTTTGAAAGATACTACTACCATTTATTCATTTTAAGGCAGAGTGAATGTGGATTGTGTTAGAATGAGTTTCTGTGAAAATGACAGACTCTTCAGTTTAAATCTTAGCTGTGGATTGCTTGATCTTCAACTTTCTGATAATCCTGGTTGGTTTCACATTTTATGTGGTAACCACTTTCTGACCAGATGGGCAAACTAATTTCAGATGAATACTAGAGAAAGTCCACTACCGTTATTACAAATGGAGCTTGTGTCAGTCAAATTTTCCTTTCTACAACAAACTACCTTGTACTGGAAAACCACACAGACTAAAGAAGTTATTTAGCTCACAGTTTTGCCAGCTGACAGTAAAAGGTACAGCAAAAATGGGCAATGGCAAGTCTGCTAGAGAAAGTAAAATGTGTTCCATATTGGAGGCAACGTGAAAGGGAGTGACTATTTTGGAATTACTATCAAAAGAGATGTCGGGATTTCTGAAAACAACATTTATGCCTTTGAACACCCAGTGATCCAAAGCCCATCGTAGGTAATGCAAACACTCCCAGTACATTATCTAAAACACATGAGTTGTGGTGAGTATGGAGAAATACAATATGCAACATCACCAGAGCCAAATGCATTTGTAAAATTCAGACTGATAAAAGCTCAGATTTGTTCTCAATTTTGGAAAAAGTAAATCCCAAGTTAGACCGCGTTCAGGTAATATTGCACAGAAATTAGTAGCCATGCTTGTCCAGTTCTGTCAAATCTATCCTTTATCAGTTGTTCACAGGTTATTCACTGTATTTATATGCAAAGTCTTATCACAAACAGTAATAATGGATAACCTAAATATTAAACAAATATAGACAATGTATTTGCCAGACCGAGTTTTAAAGAGAGATGTCAAAACAAGATTTTTTTTCATATATATTTTATTGTAATTAATAGAAGGGTTACATTATATTTGCCAGACAGAAGGTGCATTAATTCACATATATTGATACCCTTTCTCATGTCTTGGTCCCCATTTCCCTCCCCCCCACGCCCACCCCTCATCTTGTTTTCCCCCCTTCCCTATCCAATTTCAAATAAACAAATACAAATATATCCAATATATCAGATAACAAAGTGAGATACTGTTACAATATGAGATAACCAAGGGATAGCAAAAGAGATGAGAGATAACATAGTACATTAAGGATAACAATCACTCATTATATGGCTTTTGTTTCTATATCCTAGAGGTCCTTTCATTTAGCATCATACTATATGGCCTTATGTATCAAGGTTTTGCTATATTGCAAATCTCTGCTATGAGAGCCCAAGGTTTCTACTGATTATGACAAATGAGGGAAACCATTGAGCCTACATTCCTTTGAGTCTGGCTTACTTCATTTAATATGTTTTTTTGTAAGTCTTTCCCTTTCCTAACAAATGGGCGATGTCATTCTTTTTGACATCAGCAAAGAATTCCATTGTGTACAAATACCACATCTTGTTGATCCACTCATCAACTGAGGGACATCTAGGTTGGTTCCATATCTTTGCTATATTAAATAGTGCTGCAACGAAAATTATTGTGCTAGTGGATTTAGTATGTCCTTGTTTCTGGACAATTGGGTAAATGTCTAGTAGTGGAATTTCTGGGTCATAAGGGAACTCTATGTTTAGTCTTTTGAGGAACTGCCATACTGCTTTCCATAGTGGTTGAATGAGTTTGCACTCCCATCAACAGTGTAGTAGTGATCCCTCCTGGCCACATCCCCTCCAGCATTTGTTGTTATTAGTTTTCTTGATCCTGGCCATTCTAACTGGATTGAGGTGGAATCTTAGAGTTGTTTTGATTTGCATTTATGACCAGAGATTTTGAGCATTTCTTCATGTGTCTATAGGCCATTTTTGTTTCTTCTTCAGAGAAGACTCTCTTTAAGTCTTTGACCCATCTTTTAATGGGATTGTTGTTACTTTGGAGATTAGTTTTGGAGTGATTCAATTTTTTGAGTTGTTGATATATTTTAGATATGAGACTTTTGTCCGTTGTATGGTTGGTGAAGATCTTCTCCCATTTTGTAAGCTTCCTAATTAATTTACTAGCTATGCCCTTTGCCATACAAAAGCTGTGCAGTTTAATGCAGTCCCACTTATCCAGCCTTTCTCTGATTTGTTGTGATTCTTGGTCCTTATTAAGAAAGTTTCGACCTGTGCCAAGGAGGCCTAGTGTGTCTCCTATTCCTTCTTGTAAAGTTTTCAGTATGTCAGCTTTTACTTCAAGGTCTTTGATCCATTTGCAGTTAATTCTAGTGCAGGGTGACAAAGAAGGATCCAACTTTAGTCAAAACAAGATTTTTAAATTTTGTCAGTTGTAGGACATGAACTCTGGGCCTGTGCACTATCCCTGAGCTCTTCAGCTCAAGGCTACCATCCTACTCCTAGAGCCAAAGCGCCACTTCCCATTTTCTGGTGATTAATTGGAGATAAGTGCCTCAAGGTCTTTGTAGTGCCCTGGTTGGCTTTGACCTGCAATCCTCAGATCTCAGCCTCCTGAGTAGCTGGGATTACAGGCTGAGCCACTATGCCCAGCTAAAACAGGAGGATCCTGAGTTCAAGATTAACCTCAGCTACTTAGTCTAAAAAAAAAATAATAAGTAAATCTCAAACCCCAATATATCTATAAATCCAAAAGGAGAACTAATTTTAGCAAAAGCATGTGTTTGTTCTTCGGTTGGGCATTTCTCTATAATGAAACTAAATCCAGTCTTGTTGCTAAACTAGGTTCCTCAGCTCTAACAACCACACAACCTGTTAAGTATAAGCAGGAAGGAAAGGAGGAGAGAAAGATTACTAACATTTCTTACATTTGTAACAAAATAATCTTGTCACCTTCGGTCAAGAAATAAATAAATAAGGCTCCGATAAAATAAAGGAAACTTCACCCTAAATGATTTAAGCCAGTACCATAATTAATATACAGCACTACTTATTTGATTAAACTAAGCTGCTTGCACACCAAGGAAACCCTGCAGTTAATTAGCACTGTAGCCCTGAGCATTCCAACTAAACTGAGAAAGTAATTTGGTGGTAAAATGCATGTTTATCTATTGTAATTTCAAAGAACTTATTTGCATGAACAATTTCTTTTTACCCATGATATTACTCTGTTGTGCAGCTATATGAACTCACAGTGAATTGATGAATAAATGATAACTATAATTATCATGGTGGCAATTCTACTAAATATTGCCTGGTACAGCCTCTGTTCAGATTGGCAGAATACTGGGTTCAACATTCTGAAAAATAAGAAGGTCTCTTCTGTGCATTCTATTTCTTTTTACCCTCAGAATTTATTGTTCATCTGCCAAATTAAATGTATACATATATACAATTATATATATATATAGGAGCAGAGAGATCATAAATATGTTTGATGTCCTTATAAAAGACATCCTAGAATGAGTCTTGTCCTCTTGCCATCATGAGCCAAGAAATGGCAGTCATTGAGGATACAGACAAATAGACCTTGACCTTCTACCTTCTAGGAGCATGTACAGTAAATTCCTGCTACTTATAAAGCACTCTTAACAACCTGTCCTACTATAGCAACCCAAATGGACTTGTTGCCAGTTCTACTTCCTAAAATCTAGCTTATATGGCAGAAACAGAGCTTCCAGAACAGACTTTCATAGAATCAGTCTTTCCCTGCCTCATATGCTTCATTTGCTCTGTTTCTCTAGCTTCTCTAGCTGTTTAAGTGCCACAACAGCTCCTGAGTGCTCACCAAAGTCCACACTCCTTAGTGTGGAAAGCACAGTTCCTGGTTATCTGTCCATATCTAAGCTTGTGGATTACACATTGAAGCTAATTATGACAGTTCATGATTCATAATCTCTTGTAAAAACTTTTTTGTTTGGTTTTGAGTCTGAGTTGCCCTCTCTAATACTCACCTACACTTCACCACTCTAGGAATTTCATTCCCAGGTCACTAGCAATCATTTTCTCATCTCCTTTAAACATCCCATGATGAAACAGCATGGCTGTCACCAACCATCTCCACATATCTAAATTTGCCCTATTGAAACAGTAATACGTGACCATGTATGTTACATCTGTCATTCTCATGGATCATAATCTTCCATTTTTAGAAGAAAGAGGTTTCATTTTCTGTGTGTAGTCGACTACATTGTTCAGTTATCGTGTGATTTTTAAGGAATGCTCCATTCTCTTACTTAAGTATTTATCTGAGATGTCCAATAAAAGTAAAGTTATTGCATAGCCTCTAAAAGCTAGTATGTTCTGTTATCTCATATAATTTTTCAAATCACCATCAAGTATTTCCTATACATTAAATATTTTCCTATAAATAATGGGTGAAAAGTGGAAGCAAAATGTGATCTAAAACATTCCTTATGGGTCCAGAGTCAGCATTTTTGTTCACTGGCTCTGCAGATAGGAAAAATCATACTTTATGCCTGAAAAGTGCATGTTGTTGGCATGCTGCATGTGAAGTTACTATTCAATTACATCAATACTACAGCTTGGAACTCAAAGAGTAAGTTCATGAGAGCTACTAGACTTAGTTCTGTCTTGCAAATTGGGTTCTGATTTTTCTCTTCTCCAAGTTGAGTTCTTGTATGTTTTACAGACATGGGAGCTCCATCATGACTCTTCATGGAAATATCAATTTTGACTGCCTTCTATCCTTTTTTAAATATCAATACAAATGACTTGATCTTCAAAGATGCTGAACACTTTGGTGACCTTGACCTCCTGCTGTGAATATGCACTATCTTTTAGAGAAAATTAAGCAGATAAACATATGTTCGTATAAAATCAATAGCCGATATATCACATCTTATAGTGACCTGCCAAAAGAAAAAGCTTCCATAAATTCAAACATCTGTAACATGTAAATTCGTTGGGCATAAAAGGTCTGTGTGGTAATACAAAGCAGAATCTAGTTGAAGGAATACTGAGATGATGAGAAGGATTTATGCTCTAACTATAAACTTGAATACACTAAAACTAAAGCACCTGATTAAAGTATCTGTACCTGTCCCCTTTGTTTATTGTCTACTGCATTTTTTCCTAAATAAAAGCACATGACAATGAACTATGTTTTTGTTTAGTAACTCTAAAGGCTCTTTAAGTCTTCCCTCTAGGGGACTATAAAGGAAAAATGGACTTTCTACCCTTAAAAATTAGAAAAACCTTAATTCATTTCTAGTTATCAAGACTCTGTGCCTTCATCTGGATTTTAACTTCCTGGAGAAAAAAACTTCAAACTTCCCTGTTTTTTTTTTTTGTATCAGTCATTAATTTATCACATAGTTTAATGCTCACATTCCTAGGCTGTTTAAAAATGTACTCTCATTTCATCCCCAAATCTCCAGAGTCTAGCCTTTCCATTTTATTAACAGCTCTTTAAGAAACAGGATGTCTGATTACCAAATACATTGATCTTTATTTTTTAACTTGAATTCTGTGCCCTCAACGATTGTGACTTTATTTATTCATTAAAAAATCTGATGCACATGTACATTTTTTGGTTTCCTTTTGTTTATACCCATCATGCCTTCTTGTAATTATTCCTTGGAAATACCAGTAATGCCTAAACATCTGAGTCTATTTTTGTTCTTGTGGATTTTTTAAGAACGGCAGCTGTGTCTATCACCTCCTGGGCATTACTAGCTAAATGTTCTTTAGATTTTTTCAAATGACTATCCTCAGAGTGTAATGGAAGATATTGCCCTATGACCCTACCAATATTCTACATTTAATGACTCCGTTGATCATTGCCTGTTCTTTAGCCTTTCTGAGAGATATTCTTCAATGTATGTTGGAAATGTGATGTGTTTCCTCATTGTCTGACTCTCTCTTAACAAACAAACAAAACAACTGAGGTTCATACTGTAGATTTGGGGTGTAATTGGCATGGCAGTAAAATTCTCTGACAAATCAAACTTCTCAAAACTTCCATCAATTCAGCCTTTATGTGGAGGGTGTCAAACACAGGTAGGCTGAATGACTCCAGATGAGGTACAGGGGATTACTCCATTGCTAAGAATTCTTAAGAGATACTTTCTAATAAAAGAAGGAAGACATCTTTAGATGTTCAGCAATGCATAGCATCACAGAGTCTAGCTATGGTCAAGCCTGAATATCATCCTAACAGAAAGGCTGTCAAAGAAGAAAGGGAGATTGACTCGCCATTCCCTGAGAAAAATCTGCCTCTCTAACTGGCACCACAGGGGTTCCTTTCCCATATTTTGCAAGTGTTTCAAGATTCAGAAATGGTATTTCTTAGACCTCAATTGTTGGGTCTCTGTAACCCATTTTGTTTGTCAGAGTTTAACAGGCTCCCTCAGTGTGAAGGTCAGGTAATGATAGCGAGATCCTCTGAACTTGAGAGCTCATTTCAAGTTCACTCCATTTATTATGGCCTTGCTCTCTCTGTGGCAACCTCCCTGAGGGATCTGTGCACCCTCACATTCAGAACTAGAGTTGAAGATTTGCAATCAGCCTTCATTTTGCAGCACTGGGCAAGTACATAGAATAAAGAAAATGTTCAAGAATCCTGAAACTCAGTTGTTTTGGGTTTTGTCTTTGTTCTTAAATTAAAAAAGAAGTTCTAGAAATCTTGTCTTTATCTTCATTAAAGTAGTCCCCGTTCTTGGATGGATCATTTGATTTTATGTCTCCAAGTCCACAGCTGTTTTAAATGCCATGTCTAAACTGCATTCAAGGACTTTATTTTATTTCTTTTAATTAAAACCCAGATTTATAAATTATTGGCTGATCAAAGATGATATTTACAAAGCTTAATGAGAGATTTAGATTTGCCAAATAGTAGGCTCCTATTAAGTTGATTTATCACTTAACATTTAAAAGATTCCACGACTACTTGACTTATCGCCAAACTGTATCATCCTTCCTCAGCCTTAAAATAAGAGCTAACAATATATTTAGAGGATTTTTAATCATGGTTGCATAAGGGGAAGGGGGAACCAGTTTGACTTAGCCTTAGCTCAGTTATTTGTTATGTGCCAGAGATAGAGTAAGGATTAATAGGGAGCTGTCAGTTTGGAAGTCCAGCTGTCTTCATGGGCTGACCATCTTAGAGATTGTCAAATTGAATTATTGCATGCATTCCAGCATGCCACCTGATTTTCCAGTTTATAGAAAGCATAGTTATACTATTAGTTTCCAATTCTGCATTCAATTGTCATCTTTCTCTTTCTTTCTCCTCCCTCCCTCCTCCTCCTCTTCCTCCCCCTCCTCCTCCTCTTCCTCCCCCTCCTCCTCTTCTTCCTCCCCCTCCCCCTCCCCCTCCCCCTCCCCCTCCTCCCCCTCCTCCTCCTCCTCCTCCTCCTCCTCCTCCTCCTCCTCCTCCTCCTTCTTCTTCTTCTTCTTCTTCTTCTTCTTCTTCTTCTTCTTCCTCTTCTTGTAAGGGGTTTAAATTCCACTGTCTCCTTTTTTATTTCAGAAGTTATTTTAAGGGCTTTTCTCCTGCACTACTTCTAAACACTTTCTCTACTTATTTAATCTTACCATTCAGATATACTTCTCCTACTCTGGTGGGGGTGAGGAATCCAAAATGTGATATTTAATTAGTTCTGCATTCCTTCCAGTGTTATTCCTAACTTAAATACCATAAAAAAGTAATTTCTTGTCAGAATGCATTTTTATTGAATTTCCTCTATGGTTAACTTCAGTGGCACTGCCTTGTCTCAGAGTCCTGTTTCGATGTCTGCCCACTGGGACAAATTATTTGTATTGCATTTCAGGAAACCATCACTGGAGCTCTCTTGTTTCCTTTGATTAGAGACTCCAATCTTTGGGTGAGATCTTAAGTGCTAGGTCTGTACAAACAGATTTTTGATTTCTTGGTAAGCAAGACGTGCATGTCTTCTATCAGATGCTGTTCCATTCCTTTCCTTCATTTTGTAAGAAGGAAATTATGTTTCTAGGGCTTCACCTTCCTGGGACTTTGATATGTGGCTTTGAAATAAAGTCAGTGCATAAACATCTGATTCTCCATAATTACTACCAGAGGAGGATAAACAAGAGCTTGTTTATAGAGTAGATAAAATAAATATTAAGAACTTCTAAAGCCAATATACAGTTGTTTGCTGTTCATCAACCTGAACATTCCCGTCTGTATCAATAGATCAATTCTGCTGTTAAATAACACATCAAATCAAACCTGAATGACTGCATTTTCTAAATATCTCAAAAGAACCTCTAACTAGATTAGAAATAATACCAGTAACTAATTTGAAACCTAATAAGAAATTTTTTTTTTCTGAGCCTGACTTATGCTTGACTTGCAAGAGTGAACCTTCCTTTTTTAAATCTGTGGATACGAAAGTAAAGTAATCATATATATTGTCAAAGACTACTGATAATCTTTTGCATCTTGATTTCCTGAGATTGAGTACCTGCTGTATTGAAGCAGGTTGGTTGCTTATTTAACATTATTCATGTTTAAGTTAATTAATGGAATATTTTTAATATATTCTTACTTTTTTTGATTCAGGAGCTGAAACAAGGTCCAGTATTACAGTGTCAGGGAAAGTGAACTTATGAATGCATGTAAAAACAGAAATAGTTACTTGATTTGATTAAACTGATGCATTAAGAGTACTAGAAGTATGAGAAAACTGGGGGGGGGGAAGAAACCTGTCTGAAGATAGATTTCATTCAGTGCTACAGAAACTAAAATCATTGTTAAAAAAAGAAAAAAATTCTGCATGAGTCATATAGCATAAAATGAAGAAGAATGAGAAAAATTGGCCCCCACTGTTCAAAGGTGAGAACTAAATCTTCTTGACGGCTTGATTATGAAGATGCTAGGATTTAGACAAAGAAAGGCTTTATACACAAAGGCAGGGAGAGAAGACTAAATCTTACACCTAAGTAGCTCAAAGAAGACTGAAATTAAGAATCAAGCTAGAAGATGGTACGTTCTGTATTCTATGGCTGGATATTGACGAAGTCGTGTATAATGTCATTTTCGAACATAAATATAAGTAGCAGCATCCATAGCGTTTATTCTTAGAAATATTATATTATGATGTAATTTTAAAAGTCGTCTAAGACATAAAATACAATGAAAAGCTTGTAGGTTAACTCTAGAGTTCTGAATTGAAAAGTCCAGAGCTCATGTGATAATTTTTCACCTCCTTTTTTACCTTATTGATAAAACACCTTTTGCTCTTTCCTAATCAGTCTGTCCTCTTTAGAAAACTACAAGTTACACATGCAATATTCCATAGAGGTCTTCAGTAGTTTCCCGGAGATCCCACTACCACCAATATCCTAAATCAGTTTACGGAAATTCAAATTACATCACGAAAACCTCTAGGAGGTTCTTCAACCACTTCGACATCTCTTACAAAGATTGCTTAGTAGAAAGCAGATGTCTGAAGTATAATCCCAGAGATTTTCATTTTCTAAATCCATTATTGGAACTTAGAATGTTATCTATTTTTGTTTCTACCTTTAAGCTGATTCACTGAACTCAGTTGGACAACCAATTCACATAATTAAAAATGATTTGAGATCTCTGTTAGTAAAAGGACCAAAACTACTATATTGACTAGATTTATTTAATGGCTTTAAAATGCAACGGCAAAAACTTGCTTATTCATACATGTCTGGTATAGTTTTGACTGCAAGGTTAAAGTTCATGACATTAAATATGATTTTTCATATTAACATTAGTGCCACTAAAGTTAGGATATATTTTCACACATCCTTTGAAATATTTTTACAAAATGCGGTTTCATTCTAGAAATGTCTTAAAAAATCATTAATCATGGGGCTGGGAGTTTGGCCTAGTGGTAGAGTGCTGGCCTACCATGCATGAAGATCCAGGTTCAATTCCTCGGTACCACATACATAGAAAAAAAAAAAGCCAGAAGTGGTGCTGAGGCTCAAGTGGTAGAGCTCTAGCCTTGAGAGAGTCCAAGGACAGTGCTCAGGCCTGAGCCCAAGCCCAAGACTGGCAAAAAAAATATTAATCCTCATGATCTTAACATTCATAGTAAAAATGTACTAGTGTAATGTTTTCAAGAAGTTCAACTAATGCTTTGAAAACAAAAATAATCTTAGGTGGACCCTTGGATACTTAATGTGAAAGAAAAAGTTAACAGTAAATACTTTTTTTCCATCTGTTGAGCTGTTGCATTTGTGAGGTTTGTCTCTCAGAAAAAAAAATAGGTTATCATTTCAGAACAGCTGATTTTCTGATGAAGTGCTTACTATTTGTCCCATGCATTCATCTCCAATTCAAATTCTCTGATGTTGCAAGACATAAGTTCTTAGTGAAGAACTTCCCACATTCCTTATTTCCATGGAACTCTGCCTACATAGAGACTCTGATGTTCGCTGTGACATGCAATGTTTAATGTGTTTTTCCATGTGCCTCACATATGTAGGACTACTTGTAGCATCTGCTGGCTTTGTAATGAGAATTGATCTCCATCTGAAATCCATCTCAGATTCTCAGAGTTCTTTCTTCTGGAGAATAATAATTAGTTACTCTGTGAGCCATTAGCACACCTCTATTTTTTCTAAGTTCTAGAATGTTTTCTATTTTATTTCTAATACTCATTTCCCAGAAATCCCCTACTTTGATGATAATTTCTTAATTTCACATAATCTGTATTAGGGATTGACTGATGAGATTTTAGAGTTGATTGAGATTTTAGTATGCAATAGATGTGTGCTTATATAAAAATATGTTAAAATGCAAATATGCTAAGCAAATAATACAAAATGATCCCAAATTGGTTAATGGTTCTCAACTGCAGCATACACTCATAAACAACCTTGAAAATAGAAAAAAAAATAATGTGAACAGTAATTCTTTAACGAAAACCATTTTGTGTGGCTCCTTTCAAAAAGAAGGGAAGTTGAACAAATTAGCAATCTTGAAGTAAACTTTCAACATGAATTTGAAGAAAAATGTCATTTAACTCTTAAGACATTATTGCATGGGTATAAGTATTTGATTGAATTGGGCTGACCTAATGGTCAGGCACTAAGCCGTTTTGTTAAGTTTGTTACAACTTAATGCTTACTTAAGGGTAGTGAAGAATAAATAGAATATGAGCGCCTAAAATTTTTTATCCAGAATTAGGACAAGTGTCAATTACTAAGAGAAAAATCTCAAAAAGTAAAAATGGGGAGGAAATGAAATTGTTCACTGCTCACCTCTTTTGTATTTATCTTGGTTAATATAAAAATTCTTCGAGTTTTAGATGTCTCTTTTTTATCATCCATAATAATCCTGGGTTTTGGAATATTGATCAAATAAATTACCGGATGCACATATGAAGTCTATTGAGTGGACTCTACTTGGCCTTTCTTCTTGACTATATTATACCACAGTAACTTTGAATAATAAAGTTCAGTGTCAAATGTTAAAGACCGAACAAAGTTCCCAAAGCTATGTTAGTATTGTAACATATCCCTTCTTTGCCAAAGCTTTAATTAAAGGTCTTTGAACCTCTTATTACGTCTTACAATTCATTATTGATGTGGTATAAGGAGATAAGTTTTAGGCTTGTTTTTCATATATATATGTGTATATATAAATATATATATATATATATATATGATCTCTTACAGGAAGTTCGTGGCTCTAAATTAATTGGTATGATGTCTTTACTTACGAACTCTGTTAGGAAGTTTTCTTCCATTAGCACATATAAAAAATATTTTTTGTTTTTTAATTTTTTTAATGTTTCTCAAGGCTGGGAAGGCCAAGATGGAGGGTAGAAAGTATCACTGGCGATGATAAAATTTCTCATTCTTACTTGTCCCTGTTTTTCCTGTGTTCCCACAAAGTGAACCAAACAGAACCCACCAGGTTATGGGACTTGAGCTCAGGGCCAGGGTGCTGTCCTTGAGCTCTTTTTATTTTTAAATAATTTTTGTGATTAATAGAAGGGTTACATTATATTCACCAGATAGAAGGTGCATAACTTCACAAATACTGATACTCTTTCTCATGACATGGTCCCCATTTCCCTCCCACCCTCCGCCCCCCTCCCGCTTATCTCGCCTTTTGGCTAAGATCAAGTATAGTCCTTGAGCTGTTTTGCCCAAAGCTAGCACTCTACCATTTTTCATTTTGAACCACAGATCTATTCTGGAGTTTTGAGTGGTTAATGGAGGAAAATTGACTGAAAGGGACTTTTCTTCCTACACAGGCTTCAGAACCAAGATCCTTAGATCTCGACTTCCTAAGTAGCTAGGATACCAGGTGTGAGACACTGGTGCCCCGCTGGATTCTCTTTTAATAAGGCCGTTCATTACATTTTTTCCTGTGCGGAACACTGGGGACCCTATCCCTTCCTACTGGTCCCACCTTTATGTTGAGGATTAGGATTACAACATGGGAACTTCATAGACACTCAAGCATTCAGGCAATAACATCAAAGGTTGACGGAAAGATATGTTGCTGTGAAGCACTACTTTTTATTTTTATTTTGCCAGTACTAGGCCTTGAACTCAGGTCCGGAGCTCTGTCCTTACCCTTTTTCCTTAAAGCTAGCACTCTACCACTTGAGCCACAGCACCACTTCCAGCTTTTTTCTATGTATGTGGTACTGAGGAATCAAACCTGGGTCTTCATACATGCTAGGCAAGCATTCTACCACTAGGCCAAATTCCCAGCCCAAGTACTACTATTTTGAAGACTAATTAGTTAAATGGCTATTCTTAATACACAAATATGGAGAATATGAAGTGCCATTCTAATATGGCGAAAGCAATAATTTCTAATATGGCGAAAGCAATAATTTGTTTAACAACTAGTGATTCAATTCTTCAATTCTTATTTCTTTCCTCCCCCCCCCCGCCCCCACACTTTCTGTTTTTTGTTTTTTTTTTCAGATAGGATACCATTTTCTTGCTGTCAATCCTTAGCTATCAGTGAAAAATGGGCAGAGACAAAATTAGAAGTAATGAATTTTTCTTCTAATATTTTTTTTCATTGTCTACAGATTTCAATTACACACTTCTTAACTCCCCATTATAAATAGTCAGTGGTTTATATAATCTATAGGGAGTCGAGAAAGTTTCTGGAAATATATGAAAATAAAACTCCTTAAAGCTATGTAGTTATTCAAATATGTCACACAAGGACTCTGATTTTTATAAGACTGGATGACTGGCAAAGAAGGAAAAACAACTCTGTGCATATAACATTTCCAAAAGTATTCATTCATTTGCAGTATAAAATGTTTTTATGAACCACATTAGTATTGCAATTGGATATTAGATAGCCTAAAGGAGATGATTTTGATTTACACCTGAGTGTTCACTTTGACTAATGGGTTTTTTTGAAACATTTGAGTGAATCATGGAAATAATAGATACTAATGCAGAAAGAGCTCATAAACCATTTTCTCTTATTTTCTCAGAAGATTCTCTGCACTTCCTGAAATCTAAAAGTAAAAGAAAAAGGAATTTTTTAGCCATCTACTCAAAGAGGATAGAAAGTCCATTTTACTGATTCAGTATTGCTTTATAATTTATTATTATTCATATTATGTATATTGCACCTTATAGGAGCAAATGTGTTCCTTTATTTCACTAGTATAGTGAAGTGTAACAATAATCAATATAACAATAATCAATGTAACCTTCCCTGATAATTAAAATAGCTAAAGCATAAATGTAGGTTACAGATACTTTATTTTAGATAGAATTTGCGTTTTCAGATTTCCTTGCACATATTTGCCATGTAAAATGACTTTTGGAAGAATTTATGTATGAATTAATAGTGTTAAAAATAATGAAGTATGTACCAACTGTTTTAAAGTTCATATGTGAAACATATGTTCCTGTCTTCTGTGATTTACATTCAAAACATTGTCTAACTAAAAGACAAACCTCAAATGCACTGAAGATTTTTATTTAATTAGTTTGCCAATACAAGGGTTTAAACTCAGTGCCTCATTCATTTGTTTTCTTATTCAACTGGAACTCTTTTTTATTGTATGTGATATTATCACTTTATTAGAAATGAAACTTAACACATTTGAAAATAATGACGAAGAAATGCCAAGAAGAAGCCCAGAAGGCAGAATTTGTTACAAGTACCTTTCCAGAAATTTCTTCCTATAGAAATCCCTTTACAATTGTCTAAGCCTCTGTCTATTCTTTTGTATAGCTGCCATTTATTAAGTCATTTTTTAAAAATTTTGGTGTAAAAGTGATGTACAGAGGGGTTACAATTATGTAAGTCAAGTAATGAACACACTGTCACCCTCTCCCTCATTTTCTCTCTGTTTTTCCCCTCCCAATTTTACTCCTCCTCAAGTTGTATAGTTCATTCCCAACATAGTATCTAATTGGTTTCACTGAATTAGAATTTTTAATTAGCTGAGCCACATTTCCAATCCTGGTTGTTTTTGTGTAGGTGGAGATGTAGTCTCAAGTACTTCACTCATGCCATTGACCCCAAACTACAACTCTCTGTGACTTGGCTAACTGAATATGAAGGGATACAAGCATGAACTCCTGACACTCATCTTGGTGGATTTTCTCAGTGATTTATAAACCAAGTACAACACATGGACAAATAAATGAATGCAAGATGCATGTAGAAATCTCAATAATCTTATTCTATCTATCATTTAAGGATATCAAATAGGAGAAGAATATGAAATGTTTCCAGAAGCAGGTAGATCATTCCATGATCCCATCATTGTATGATGGATCATACAATATGGCTCAGGAAATTTTGATAGCAATAATTACACGATATTCATAAGAAACATAAATATTTTGCACACTGCAAACTAACTGATGAGTCAAAGACATCACTAAGGAAATGTTGAACAGAAAGATGAATAGTAGTAAAACAGTGCCTGGTGGACACATGTAATTTTAAAATGCATGTATTAGAAAGGTATGATAATGCATTTAATAATGCAGCTATTTAAACTTTTGCCTTACAAAGTAAAAGCTGATTAAAACAAAGAAAGTCAAATGTATAGAAATAAATCATCACATAAAAGCAGAATTCTATAAAATTATGATAAACGAGAATCTCATATCCCTAGTTTACTTTTTCAGAAAGGTTATATAAAATGTAACCAGCTGAAAAAATAAAACATCAGAATGTGTAAAGAAAGATGAAGGGAAGGGAGGGGAGGGGAGGGGAGGGCAGGGGAGGGAAGGGCAGGGGAAGGGGGGGAGGGAATGGGAGGAGAGGGGAAGGCAGGGGAGGGGAGGGGAGGGAAGGGAAGGGGAGGGAAGAGAAGGGAAAGAAGGAAGAAGGGGGAGAGTATTTGGGAAGGAGAAAGAAAAGGAAGGGAAGAATATACTACTAATATCAGGGACAGTATAATATCTACATAGAATTAAAAATTTGAGTAATTGTATTACAATTTATTCTGACAATCTTGATGAAATGTACATTTACTTAATGGACTATCCATTAACAAAACGAATTCAACCTAAATTAAATAATTAGAACAGCCCCTAATGCTATATGTACACTCATATATATGTATATAGATACATTCTAATCAGTAACTTTGTTGCAAAATATTTTTAGATCTAGCATTTTTTGCTTGTGAATTTCACAAAACATTTAAAGCGTATATAAAATTTTATCTTAAGAAACAGAAAACACATTTTAACTTTTTCCTTAGTATAGCTCTGATAGCAATACCTAACAAAGACATTGTAACTGAATTACAGAAGAGAAAAAGAACTTGGATTCAAATATGCTCTTTAACAATATTAGACTAGAATAAACTTCTGTTCCTTAGATACCATATGCAAAGTATGTTGCATTGAGGTCATGTGTATATCAAGATTGCATCTGAAGAATTTAGTGGAGGCCTTAATCTTAGTGGTTTAGCTTGGAATTTGTCTGTGCTAGCGAGCACAGTTGTTTAATTGAAAATATTTATATTTTCTGTTTGCCAAGCATTGCAACCTTTTACTAAAATGCCCTGACAGAAATCAGTCCGAGTTTTCCAAATTTCAAAATTCCAGAAAATAGAATACACTATTCACTTTAACAATTCTGACATATGCTCGAGACTTTCCTTATGGTCCAATTTATAAATACTGTTTGGAGTCTCTGGCAAGAATCAATGTACACGTATATGGGTGCAAATAAATATTAAGGGAGGAATACGATTTATGTTTAAATGGGCATGTCTAACTGATTGCTTTAAAGGGACCCAACATTATAATAGTTTTGGAACTCATATTTCTTAGGGTATTAAGCAAAATAATGGAAATGATACGTTTTACTTCGCTATGTACAATTCTGCTTTGATTACATTCTGCTTTAAATATTTTGAAGTATTTTTATTATCTCTGAGTAGTTGTGCAAAGGAGCTGCTATTCACTATAACAGTTTAAGAATACAGGGCATTTTGATAAATGTCACTGTTCTCAACATTCTTATCCACCCAACCAACCCATTCCCTCACATATCTAAATTTTAGGTCGAGTACAGATTTTTTAGTCATTTCATAAGTACTGTATGTATACGGTGCATCTTGATCTATGTCATCACTTAAACTTCAACATCTTTACCCACCTATGACCAAGTCCTTCCCTTGTGTTTCTCACTTCCATGGTATATAGAAAACAGAGAAAGTGGTTTGGAGAGAAATATTCTCAATTACAACCAACTTTATAGTTACTATCTTTGTTTTGACATTCAAAACTCTGGGTTGACTTAAAGTCATTGCCTCTTCCATCAAGCAAAACAAAAATATGAAACTACGGGAAAATATTTTCAGGCATACTACTAATAAAGTATATCCTTAGGCGAACCCAGAAACTCAGAGGAAGATGTTCTAATCCATTACCTTCTCATCTGGTTTCTAGTTTTAAAAATACTAAATATTATAGAACATGGAAGAATAATATGGAGTAAGCATCACATTGCATTTGCATGAAGTGATATGACAACAATTTAATGTCAGATTCTTACTTTGATTAGCAAACAAATACAAAAGTATGAATGTAAGGATAATATTTGATAGCATAGCTCACAGAACCTCAAATATGCTAGTGACCTTGGACAAAGGCTCAACCTGACCAATACTGTCTGCATTGTCAGTTCATAGGATTACATCTATTTCACAAGCTTATTATGGAAATGACAATGAAAACCTCCTGAAATATATTTGCTATGCTTAGCATATTGTTTACATAAATATTGGCCAAATCCACATAAAGCAGATTATAGGGTTTTAGTTATTGTGTTTACTACACTCATCATTGTCATCATCATCATCAGTATCATCATCATCATCACCATCATCACCATCGTCAGCATGAGCATCTACTCTTCAGAAGACCCATTTTTGGTTTCCTGTATTCATTGTAACCACAAGGACTTTTGCACAGAGGTGCTGACACATTACATCACAGAAACAACAAGACCTGTGAAGGAGAAACAAACAGAGCAAGACCTTTGAAATGTAGGGGAACCCAGTAGATTGGTTTAAGTAATTTCAAATCTTGCCCACACCCAAACCATAGAATCATTTGGTCACATAATGAAAACATTTGGAAACATGACATAAGGATAAAATGTGTGCCTGGTCTTGGAGTACTCCCCTACAAGATATTTGATGATGTGAAGCCAAAATGTGTTAGGGTTTTTCAGAAAAGAAAAAAAATAAAAACATTTTGATGACTGCCTATTTGCTAGTTGCTTTTTTCCCCCCTATAACGTCCTGGGTAACACATTTGCCATCTTGGCCTCAGTCATACTTATTTCCTATTTCTTTATTCTCTGACACCAGTCAGGGGTTTCCCAATCTTTTGAGCTTTTTTTTACTTATTCTTAGTAGGAAAACAAATGAGATGATTTTCAAAGTATGGAAATGTGCTTTTCTGCTTTTTTTGTGCCAAATTCGGGGACTGGCACTGTTCTTGAGAATTGTTTTCCTCTAGGCCAGTGTTCTACCCTTTGAGCCTCAGCTCCACTTCTGGCTTTTTTTTATAGCTAATTGGTTATAAGAATCCCATGGGCTCTTTGGCTGTGGCTGGCTTGAAAGTGCTCATATCTCAACCTCCTGAGCCACTTCCATCACAAGCATTAACCTCTGGCACACAGATCCTGTGATTTCTATAAAGAGATTTACTACTATTGCTTTCTGATTTTTTTCTTGTGATTTAGCCTCAGTCACATTTGTAGACATAAGCACTGGTACATAGTTTATAGTCACTCTGTTCTTTCTCCTAGAGAAATTATTGAGTACCAGAGTACACATCTAAGAACCTTTTGTCCATGTTACTCTCATAACCACTACTGACAGATTATTTGAATTTGAGAGTAGATTTTAATATGTACATGTATTTCCCATTGGACACAAATCCTACTGATAGAAAATATTCTAAACAAATACATAAAATATATCAAGATATTGATGCTGTTTCCTAGTTTTATCATGTTTGTTTTTTATTTTCAGTTAAAATATACTCATAAGTCTGAGTCTGTGTATATGCTCAGGTGGCATGAGATACAGATATAAAGGTATATTTGGAGACAAAGTAAATAAATATTTCATGAATCTATGCTAAACTTTACCCCATTTCCATGAATATTAAGAATCATATAGGATGTGAAAACCAGATGGTGTATTTTCTGATCTTTAAGGAAATTTAGTTTTATTGTGAGGATCTACCACGTGTATGAAAAAAAAATGTCCTTTCAATACAAGAGAGACTTACAGAACTTAATACACAAAAATGTAAAAGTCCCTGGAGCTATGGAGAAACAACTGAGGTGATAGTGTCAATTTATAAGCTTTCTATTTGGTCGCTATTATCACTATCAGCTTAATATCTTGTTTTGGCCGGTGTTGACAGCAGGAAAGAAAACCAAGGATGACTATGACATCATCACGTTATAAACACCCACAGGGGTTATCTAACAAAACTTGCACTCACTAGAGGAAGATAGGCCATAACAGCATGAAGTGCAGCTGGAGTTAGGAAAGAAAAACTGTAAAAAAAAAAAAAAGGCGGCAATAATTATTACAAATGAGAGACTCTCCTAGCTGAGGATTATCATAGCTCAAAACCTAGATACACAAGGTCATATAGGATGAGACCAAAAGAAAGGATCTCTAGGATATGGAAACAAAAGCTTTATCTTGCGTAATTGTTGTTCTTAATGTAACATACTCTTTCTCTTCTCCTTTGTTGCCCTTTGGTTAATCTCATATCGTTACTGTATCTGACTTTTTTACTTGGCATATTGTATATGTTTATATGTTCATTTGAAATAGGGAAGGGAAGGGGGAACAAGATGATGGTGAGAAGGTGGGGGAGGGAAATGGGGGCAAAAACATGAGAAGGAATATCAATGTGTGAGAAGTAATGCACCTACTATCTGGTGAATGTAACTGTAACCCTCTATACATTACCTTGATAATAATAAAATGAAGAACAAAGATGGAATAAGAAAAGGGTATAGAAGAGGAAGGAATAAGGAGAAATTCGCACAGATGG
The DNA here is from genome assembly GCF_031878675.1 of Megascapheus bottae. Taxonomy (NCBI): domain Eukaryota; kingdom Metazoa; phylum Chordata; class Mammalia; order Rodentia; family Geomyidae; genus Megascapheus; species Megascapheus bottae. The sequence continues at coordinate 18,870,133 of NC_143522.1, forward strand.
GAGAGTTATTGTTGGAAGCAGCACAGCATAAATTTTAACATATTTCCATGCATTTAAATTCCAGGTTTGGGGCCATCACCTCAGACAAAATGATTATCTTCCACATCAGGTGATTTTACTACTGGGCGCCATCCTATGGTGCTTTTTATCTTGCCTTAAATGTTGACCCCCCCCCCACGGATGGAGCTATTCTAAGGAGGTACTGACTTGATTTTTTTTTATAGGCAGTGGCATCATTAAGGGACAAAGCAACCAGAATGAGCAGATTAAGCATGCCTGTCACTCTGCCTGGCTGTGTGTGGTGGATAATACAAACAGCTCCGCTCTATTTGAGCCAGGACTCTTGGGAGAAATTTTAAAAGTGTGACTTAAATGGAGTCACTGTAAATGAGTCTGGACAGGGAGACCACTGAATATGTCATCTGGGAATCAGACTGTTTCTGTCAAAAAAAAATAGATGACAATGTGAAACTGGAAGGAGGGTGACATGATTTGGATGTTTCTTGCCCCCCCCACTTCAGCCTTCAAAGCATTTCACATTATTCTTGGAATTACCTCTGAAGGGAAACTCCTCTCTAAGATAAAAGACATGTGTATATTAAAGAAATATGCCCTAATTTTTGACACATAGCAGGTGTCTTATTTAAAAATAATGGGGAAGATTGACAAAAGCATGCAGATAACAAATGAGAAGGTGAATCATGTGGCTTCTCAAGAAATAGTTATGCACAAAGAAGTTTACAAGAGTGAATTATTAGAACATAGGTGAGGGTACATGCAGAAATTATCTTAATGCTTTACTGGAAATTGAAAAAAATCAAGATCTGTTATATTGTAGGTCTTTCTTTAATATAGAAAAGGACTGTCATTCATTTGAATCTTCCAAGCCACTTCCCTTTTCCAAACCTCATTGTCTAATCATTATGCCCATGACTTACTTAAAGAATTAAGAAAGTGTGGCAACAGAATAATAAAAGTCACTAATGATTACATCTCCCTCATTTAAGAAGTTATTGCTTTAATCAATTTTAAAATTTTTACTCTTCTAGAATATATTCATTACAAGTACTTCCCTGTAAGAATGGTTTACAGAAATTATTTGCTAATGTAAAATATATATGTTTTTAAGCTATATTAAAATTCCACATTGAACACTTCAGTTGACTTAATTTACTCAAAAAACAGTTATTAATCTTGGTACATTTTGCCTAAATCTTTCTTATATGTTGATTAATATTTTGTAAACACATTTCTCACCTTATTTTACATTATTTATTACCTAAAATGACTTTTTTGACCACTTCCTAAATTCGATTGTCAGATGCAAATCACATACAGGGAAGCTGTGAAGTCTGTCACACCATTTATTGGAAGGTTTGGGTCAAATGACCCATCCATGAAGGGGATATTACCCTCGTATATCACAACTCTACAGTCATCCTTCCTAAAAAGGTAGGATCAAAAACAATGATCTTTATGATTAGTTCAGTTAATAGAAGTGGATATTTTCCCATCGATAGCTTGCAGCAAGTTGCTGACCTATGCTAGACGCTCCAAATACCTATAAAGCCTATTGGTAGGAGAAAAAGAAATTTTACTTTAAAGGACAGAGATCAGAAATGATGACAGATATTCCAATAATTACACCTTTCATACGTTGGAGGGAATTTCTAAAAAAAAATCCCAGAATATTTCAGGAACTCATAACATGCCTTCCTGAAGAAATATTGACCTTCCATATGCTTTGACTCAATGCTTAATAATTCACTTATTTTTAGTACCAAACTATTTAATACCCATGTGTCCTTTATAGGAACTATTTCTGTAAGTCAGCAAATAGCTTATCAGAATAATTTGAAAATGTAGTGTTATTTTTTCCACAATTCAGTATCATTCACTTGAAACAACAGATGCTTCAGTATTCACAAATATGCCCTACTATTTCACAAACTATTGAAGTGAGATTAGTTCCTACTTTTCTGACACAAGCATCTTAAAGTCAAAAGGTATTTTGAGTCTAACCATCTCAGTCTTTAGTTCAGATTCAGTAATGGTGTTATCATAAACTTTAGTAAGTATTCACCTTTCTACGTCAGGAATCGAAAGCTGGACTTCTTCATTGACCTAATTTATATAATCTAGATCTTCAGACTTTTTAAATTAATTATTTAATTAATTAATTGCCAATCCGGGGCTTGAGCTCTGGGCCTGAGCACTGTTCTTGGGCTTTCTTAAGGCTAAAGCTATACCACTTGAGCCAGAGCGCCACTCCTGGCATTTTTTTTTATGCTATATGGTATGGAGGAATCAAACCCGGGACATTGTGCTTGCTAGGCAAGCCTTCTACTACTTCTATGCCAAACTCCTGGCCCCAACATCTTCAGACATTTAAACTGAATAAAATGCACTTTATTCTTGAGAAGTTCTTAAATATGAGACTCCCTAAGCATTGGTTCTTTTATCTTTTTGTTCTTTTCTTTTTGTCAGTCAGAGGGAGTGAAGTCTGGGCTTGGGCACTGTCCCTGAGCTCTTCAGCTAAAGGCTAACACTCTTACCACTTGAGCCATAGCACCACTCCTAACCATTGTTTCTATGCAACGTTTCAGATATAGTCAATTTTACTCTCTGAACCATGGCAATCATGAGCGTGGCTGTGGCCGAGAAAAGAAGTGAAAGCAAATGGAAAGAACAACGTTCCCAATTTCTGGTACTGGTTAGTTTTTCCAGTGGCTCATGCCAATAATCCCAGCTGTTTAGGAGGGCAAGATATGAGGATTGTGGTTTAAATCTAACCTAGACATGAAAATCTGTGAGACATCTTATCTACAATTAATCGTCAGAAGACCACCAGAAGTGGAACTGTGGCTTAAAGTGGTAAAGTGCAAGCCTTGAGTAAAAGAAGCTCAGGTACAGGGCCCATTTCCTGAGTTCAAACCTATGACTGCCATAAACAACAATAATAACAAAACCCTAAGTGTGTGTGAGAGAATAAGCAAGAGAAATTTATTTCTTGAAGAATGGAAAAAGCAAATTATTAGAAAGAAAAATAAAAACTAAGAGAAGATCAATGATGTCAAAAGTACAAAGTACAACAACCTTTTACTTCTGCCCTAGGTGTGAAAAACCACTTCCGGGATAGTGGTAAGTAGAATGAGTTTCAGACTGGAAGTACAAGATAGTTAACATCTGAAAGTAACTCAGGGTCTTGAATAACTCTCAGCCTCTGTGCCATTTGGCTGGCATAATGACTTTGAGCAATGGATTCTTGGGTCCCTGCAGTAGAATTGAATTCCAGTGGTCCATGGTAATACCAGGCAGGATAGCAAGTGTCTATTGGCTTTTTCGTTCCTTGACTCATTTTTCACTCATCTAACCAGTGTTCTTCTAGATTAACCCCCACATGAATCACTGGCATGTAAATTCCTATCTGAGTTTCTACTTCTGGGAAAACCTAAACTAGATATACAGTCAAAAGGTGAAAGTCATAGCTATTGAACTCTACATATTCTTGATTCATATACTAGCCTAGGAGAGTACATTATTGGAACTTTTTGTAATTTTGAAGAGAGACCTTGCTCTTATGCAAGACATGCGATTAGTGGTTTCTGAATTAGGTTTATGAGAGGCCCATTTAACATCTGACTTCTATTTGTATAATAAGTCCTATCATAGAAGCAGAAGGGGTTGTGGGCTTGGAAATGAATGACATAATACATATTAAAGTGCCTGATCATTAGCTCTTGACAGTTGTAATCACATCTTGTGATTTTGATGCATCGGTGAAGTTAAGCTTAATCAAATATATTTTTTTATTTATTTCTTTTTTACTATTTTTTTCCCTTTGGCAGTAATGGCATTTGAAACTCAAGTAGGCACTCTTCAAGTTGAGTCATGGCCCATGTAGTTTTGCTTTAGCTATTTTTAACATAAAACGTTGCACATTTGTTATGGCAGGCCTAGATAATGATGCATCCATTTGCAATTGTAAAACCGAGGTGTCAAATATTGGTCATTGAAGGAAAGCTAACAAAATTTATATCTCGCTTAGGCATGAACTGCAATCCTTCTGACAGTTGAGTAGCTACAATTAAAACCACAAGCCTCTCTGCCCATCCTGCTTTACAGTTTTGACTTGTTTTGTCAAGTTTACTTCATTTACTGCAGGTCTGAAAGAGTACCTCTTGTTACTAGTTCTCTTCCATACTTCCTGGCTACAATCTGTTCTTTTATCTCTTATTAAATCAGATGTATAGCAATTTTCATATCAAATTTCAGTGCAAAGTAAGGGAACTGAAAGTAGGTTATATGGATGATTCCTGGCATACTGCAAATGGAATACTCCTTGAAAGGCCAGAGTTGTGTTTCTCACACTTGTTTTGTGTGTTAGATTTTAGTTTCCTCAATCAGGTATTAATCATGGCAAAGTCAATGACCCAATGAATGTTATTTCTGTTGGGTAGTTTATTACATTCATTATATTTCTAAATTAACTAATGCTTTTCTTATTTGAGGCTCATGTTTCATAGTACACAATTCATACTGTGTAATAACCTTGCCTTTTAATATTTGCTTCTTCTCTTTCTCTCATTCTATGTGTGTGAGAGAGAGAGAGAAAGAGAGAGAAAGAGAGAGGGAGAGAGAGAGAGAGAGAGAGAGAGAGAGAGAGAGAGAGAGAGAGAGAGAGAGAGAGAGAGAGAGAGAGACTCTAGGACTTAAGGAAAGTATGCAGTCACTCCTAAATGGCTTTTCACATTTCATCTATTTGTAGTGTGAGGATATCTTGCATCTATATTTAACACAAAAAAGAAGCTTTTTAATAATTGCTTAATGTGTGCAAAAGCTCTAACATAACATTTGGAAAAGGGAAATTCTAAACAAATGATGACTATTGGCTTCAAAATTTCATGGTTTTCAATAAACAGAATCTCAAGGGAAACCAAAAGAATATTATTATTTAAATGCTAAACAATCCTTCTCATAGACGACTTTTACTGAAAAAGAAAACTTGTCAATAATCAAAAAGCAGAAAAGCCAGGTATTTTGAAAAAGTAGTGCATGACAGAGTATTGTATTATTCTGAACTTACTGAAGCTGAATTTATACTACAATATGGCAAAGCATGGAGAAATATAAAAGTATTGTGTTTGATCCTTAACATCTGATTCTCACCATTAATAATGACACTGGCATCTCACTAGACTAGCACTCTAGTTCTCAATAAAATATTGAGTAACTATGTATGTTCCAATGCATTACCTTGACTGAGACAGTCACTGAACCACACAGGCCTTCATTGCTCCATAAAAAATGAAGAGATTGGATAGGATAATCCTTGTCAAATCTAAAATTGCATGGTTACAGAAAATGCAGTAATTTGAGGAATTAAAACAGGAATTCTAAAATAACACTTTTGCCTAGTCGTAAATCAAAACTAGTTTTTTTAAATGAAGCGATGAGATGTATTCATCTTTTGAAATATAAAGTTAAAAAGCACTGTCAATACTGAAACATTATGGACTTGAAATGGGCATTGCTGTGACCCATCACTTACCTCTAATTACATGGCTGGAAGTTAGAAAATAATGTTGGACTGGGGAGAAGGAAAGAGAGGTAGACCCTTCTGTTTTACTGGACATTGAGAGTTACCATCAGTGACCCATGAAATGGATGTTTCATTTGTCTCGCGTTAGGAGCAACCATATTGTAAAATCTAAATGAAGCTTACCAGAATTCCTTTCTTCTGGCTATTCTAAAATGTGAATTCGATATACATATATATATATATACATGTATATATATATAATGCAGTTAAAAAAGGAGGTTAATTTTCCATATATTAATACTTACAGAAATGGAAATGAAAATCGGCCCAGCCGACAGAAGTGTAAACACACAAGTTGCTCTGGTGAAGGGCAAGCAGCTAGGATCCCCTGTGAGCTTATGTGTGTGATGGAAATCATGTTCTTTAGGCTTTGAAGCCTTCAGAGTCCACATTACTAAAGCAGAGTGTATCATACAAGTCTCCAAATGCCTCTTTGCTCCTCTACAGAATCGCTATCCATAGCAGAAAAGTTTGTTCCTTTAGCTGTAACCAGGATTCGTGAGGCAAAAGTTGTACTTCGGAGATTGGGGAGGGGGGTTGTTGGAAAAAGGGAAGATTTGAAAAGTTTATATTGCAAGGCAGACCATCATTAGAAAATGAAACTCACTGAAATGTTTGTTGCTGGTAAATGAGAACTCTCTCTACACCATCCCAGGAGTTAGCTTTCACAGATGTCAGCTGATGAACATTCATTGACACAAAAGTCTCAAAATGCCTTATTTTATGCCCAGTGTCAGTTGGTACATGACTTTCTGTGTATACGTTATGGGTGCCCATTAAATCCGAAAGGAAACAAAGCCCACTATTTATTGAGCAAATTCTTTTCTGTGGGAAATGCTGAACAATTACCACCGTTACTGGGTCCACCCTTTCCATCCACTCAATTAAAAACACCTACATGCTGCTTTCTGAATCCTAGACACCTGGAGGAGAGCAGAAGTCTGGCTTTCATGACAAGAAACATGTCAGATCACATTGGGTGAAAGAGGGAAGGAAGGGTTTTTCACTGGAAACCTTTTGCACACTGAGACATTTAACTGTGCTCTATGGACTATTAGCAGAGTCTCATGTCTTCGCTTCAGAGAAAGGATTTACCATGACTTAACGCAAAACAAGCCATTACAAATTCTATGACACAGTACGAAAGCCTGTTTTGATGCATTCAGTGCTTAAGAAAGTAAAATAAAACTGATGGAGAATTTCTAAAGCAAGATTTCAATGTCTTGAATTCCAGAAAAAACAAAATTCAAACACAAGGAAAAAAGAGGACAGTATTCTCCTCTCATTTATCTTTCTTTTCTTTTCTTTTCTTGTGTGTGTGTGTGTGTGTGTGTGTGTGTGTGTTGGTTGTGGGATTGGAAATCTGGGCGTGGGCACTGTCCCTGAGATCTTCAGCTCAAGGCTATTGGCCTGCCTTTTGAGCCATGCACCACTTCCCAATTTCTAGTGATTAACTGAAGATGAGAGTCTCCTATTCTTTTTTTTTTTTTTTTTGCCAGTCCTGGGCTTGAGCTCAGGGCCTGAGCACTGTCCTTGGGCTTTCCTCAAGGCTAGAGCTCTACCACTTGAGCCTCAGCACCACTTCTGGCTTTTTTCTATGTATGTGGTACCGAGGAATCGAACCCGGGTCTTCGTGCATGCTAGGCAGGCACTCTACCACTAGGCCAAACTCCCAGCCCCCAAAGTGTTTAGATAATCTTTGTAATTACAGCGCACCAAATAATGTATCATTCTGACCATGAGTAATATTTGTCAATTCCTCATATGTCATTCATTGTTAGTAATATTAGCATCAAAATTAATCTATTTATGATAATTCATTCATTCTAAATGATACTTTTTATATGGTGTGGATGATACTGGTGCTAGGTCATGACAGAAATCTAATGGACCACATTTCCAGTCACTCTAGTGTTGAAAACAATGTATTTATGTAAGAAATTGGGTAGGATAGGAGAGAGAATGTGGAAGAATGATGAAAGGCTGACATTACCCAAGAAGCAATGAACTCATAACCTGATATATGTGATTGTAACCTCTTTTTACAACCAATTAATAAGAAGGAAAGAAATAGTATATGTCAATTATACAAGTTAACAAATGACGAAAAGTTAAGTCACCTTATTAGATGATGATTTACCTGACTTTAAAATGCATAAAGAGAATGGGTGTATGAAAATGTGTTTTAAGACACCATTCTAAATCTCAATACTAGCATAGTTTTACATAATAAGTATGTCGGTTGTAACCTATAATAAGCAGAAGATAAAGAAAATTGTGATGTTTCAGAAGAAAATACTTTTTTATTAAAAGAAAAATAATTTGAGATTGGATTAGAGTCCAATAATGGTTCAATTTCATTAATATTTTAAGGTCTGGTAACTGTTTACAGGTATAAAAGAATATCCTGAGATGAGGGGTGGGTATGGGGCGAGGGAAATGGGGAACAAAACATGAAAAAGGGTATCAAGGTTTGTGAAGTAATGCACCTTCTGATGAATATAATGTAACCCTTCTATTAATTACAATAAAAATAAATGAAAAAAGAATATCCTGCCTCAAAATAAAAAGATGCTAAAAATTTGAAATGAAACTGTTATAGACTGGTTCTGTGCTTATATCCTAACAACTCAATCTCTATTTTTCTGTAAAGTTTTCTGATATTTAGGATTTGTAACCTCATCCCAATAACTTCTTGCTTACAATTCAAAGCACATCTCTTAGGAGATAACAAAGTAGTTGGAACTGCTGTCTGAAGAGTCCCATATTTCCTTGATGCTGACACATTAAATTATTTTTCTGAACATTTCTTGTTTACGTGTTTTCATGATTATAATTAATGCAAAAAATGTTTCTATTAAAATCCACGATTGTTTTTCAAATAATAAATAATATTTGAAATTATAATTATAAACAAAATTTGACCCAGGATTTTTGCTGTTCTCTTATTAAAATTTCTATCCTAGCTAAGATGTATATCTCAGAAATTTACAAATCTGATTTCTGAGTTTTTTTTAAATTTTGCATATTCAGTTGAAGGTAATATGTAGATATCATAAGTAAGAAAAATGTCAGATGAACATATAAATGAGAATAGGCTAGTAAAACATCAAAATAGAGCTATGGGAGCTTACTATGACCAACCATCTATTACACAAGATTGTAGTGGAGATAATTTTATGAAAGAAAAATTACCAATATAGATAGTCTCATCTATCAAGAAAGTGAATCACATGGAGACATAGATAGGTTCCAAATCCCAGGATATTATTCTCTTTCAGACTCTGTCACATATGAGCTCCAAATGTGGAAAAGTCATGTGGTCTAGTTAGTACAATACGGGGAAAAGATATTTGAGTTCTTCAAAGGATTGTGAGACCTGATTTTAATGACATGATGAAAACACTTGTAAATTGTAATCCACAGGATGTTACGATTAATTATAATTCCAGCCAAGATCTCAGGATGAGGACTAATTTTGTCTTCCTGTTGTAAGGAATTACATTTGCTATAAAAACTCAAGAGAGGCAAGAAATAATGCATATTACCATTCACTATTATCTTCAAGCTAAACTCTAGCGTTTTATCTTTTCAGTAGTGGTTATGAGTACATACTGATTTTTAAATATTTGATTTAATTAGCAAAATCAAGTACAATTACTAATTAAATTAATAAACCCTGAGCAACGCATTTTAAATGGTAATAAGGCACATAAACTCAATAGCCACAACCATATTAGAGTACAGAGTATAGGTCATTTTCATTATCATAAAAGTGTGTGTGTGTGTATGTGTGTGTATAGGGTTGGAAGATAATTTCAAGTGGTAGAGTGTTAAATAAAATATTAAATAAAACAAGTTAGCTCTAGAGGTGTAGTATTCCATTGGATGTGAAGGAAAAGGAATGAAGAAAGCATACACTACTACGGAAACTCAGGCCACTCCTGGGAATACGCCATTCATTTCAGACACGGACAGAATATTGTTGTCTTAACTAGGAGGTATGGCACATTCAAGGAATCACAAAGAATATAATATCCATGCAGAAGAAAGAAAGCAAATGATAAAAGAGTAAATGATAAACCAACTCTAAAATCTGTAGTTTTGTTTGAAATAAGGAACAATAAAATATATGTCTGGGGGCTAAGAAATGTGGTTTCATGATAGAGTGCTTGCCTAGCACACGTGAAGCCCCTGGATTCTATTCCTCAGTAACACATAAACAGAAAAATCAAGAAGTAGCACTGCAAATCAAGTGGCTAGAGTGCTAGCCTTTAGCAGAAGCCCAGGGAAAGTGCCCAGGCCCCAAGTTCATGCTCCAGGAGTGGTAAAAAAAATAAAAATAAAATAAAATAAAAAATGTATGTTCACCAGTGTCTTGAAACCGCCACCTTAAATATCAATTTTTTTTTCATCTTGAGAAAAGTAGGATAACATACTACATGTAGCAGACACTATCCTTGGCTCTTTTGAGTCATTCCATTGGTTTTCCCCTCATTACGTTATCTTGCTCACTTAGCAAGTCTTGAGAAATCTATTCCTTACTTGCCTGTAGACTGTGCATACTTGATTGTATCTTACCCCCAAGTCATGATGATTTTGGAGTTTTATCTGACATTGCATCTTTGCTTCTTGCCCTTTCCTCTCCACACTTCAGCATGGTCTTCCTTCAACGTTTGTATTTTAATGCATCAGTTGGCTTCTTGAAAAGCTGTAATAAGAGAAAGATCAGAAATCATTTGTTGTCTACTTTTTTTTCCTTTTTCACCTTTTTTGATTTATTCTGCCATTATGCTTATTTCCTTTCCTTGTCTGATTGCTTGAATCACTTAATTACTCTTTCTTTCTTAATTCCTTCTGATGAAAAGTTAGGTCATGATGTGCAATCTATTTCTTTCCTTCTCACAGACATTTCTAATGGGGTACATTTTCCCTTAGGCATTATGATTGTCTGTGCTTCATGAGTTATGATTTCATTTTTATTCAACTCAAAATATTTACTAGTTTAGCTTGTGACTCACTTTATTTTCCTATTATATTTAATACACATTGGGAAATTCTCCAGGTTTTTCCTCCAGTTTCTTCTTAAACTATTTTTTTTAGTTTAATGTGTTTATAGGAAGAAAAAATACATCATTTCAATTCTACTCAATGTGTGGATTTTTCTTTCACAGTGCATTTCTGATAGCTGTTTCAAATATGCTTGATTTATTTTGAATGTGTGTGTTTTTTTTAGGGTAAGTCAACAAGCTCAAATTTTTTGAAAGAGTTTTGTCTTAGTTTTAATTTACCAATGTTTCTGCCTGGCTTTTTTCATCAATTACTCAGAAAAAAATTGTTATACTCTCCGATTGTAACTGGAAATTTGCCTGTCTTTTGCTTTTCATTCTAACAGTTACTGTATTTTTTGTGATTTAAGGCTTTAATTTGAGGTGCATTTATATTTAGATTGGTTACATGTTCTGGGAAAATTGACTTCATTTTCCTTACATCCTCTCCCTTGGTTCTGCAATCTCTGTCTCTGTTTCTGATATTAATATAATGCCAATGTAAGAATGTAAGGAATATTCATTCTCATCCTTTTATTTTATCATAGATGCAGTTTTATAGATAAAGCACATTCCATGTAGACAACATATAGATTGTAAATCAGACATCGGCATTCCCTCACTTTGATCTTTTAGAATCATGCATTTTGCAGTTGGGTTACTTTACCATTAAGTTGTCTTTCTTTTACCATCTACAGCAGTTCGGATACATATGCTTTAGTCCACAATTGGAGGTGTCTTCAATATCCTGATCCTTCATTAGCTTTTGAGTCATTGCACTTCCCCGAGTCAAAAACTTTTACGTTCTTCCAGTTCCTTTTGATTTAGGCTGATATTCTTATCAGTAATGTCAAACCTAATAAACAACACTTTCTTCTACTATTGTGATCTAGCCTGAGTGAAGAGGCAGTCTGTTTCTAAGTGACCCTTCTCATCTCGTGGAGAATCTTGAACATAAATGTTTGGGGGTAGAGTGGTGATCCATTTGTTCATGGGGTGTGTGTGCATGTGTGCGTGTGCGTGCATGCGTGTGTGTGTGTGTGTGTGTGTGTGTGTGTGTGTGTGTGTGTTATAGAAGGAAGTTTTCTTTGGCTTGATCCAACTTTCTCTATCTCTTGTGCATATTCAGTACACTAGAGGATTTAATCTAGATATCTTGTAGGGGGAGAGGTTGAGGTCCATAGAATCCATAGAACCATGTGTGCAGGTGGCTAGACTCTTCTCAGGAAATTAATGTAAGGAACGGAGTCAATCTTATCATTGGAGCTGACTGAAGTTTGTGTTGTAATATGCACCCTTCAGGAGATCACATAACTTAAATTCTCTGAACAAAGCTTTCATGTTAGGGAGGAGAAAAGATTACAGTATATATTCTTAATATTTTTCTCAGTCCACACACCTTCCTTAGCTACAAAGAAAAATCTCTCCTCCTCCTTTTGACTTCTTTTCCTATTGATCCAGCTTCTCTTTTAAATATGTCCTCCATTTTAAGACTCAGATTTGTCTATTTTTCAGAGTGCACTAAAACAAGGGGATTGTTTTATCTCTTTAATCACATTATCACTAAAAAAGTTAGGGTAATTGTCACAATTATGATTCCAAGAACAACGCTCTACAGAATCGTCATAGTACGTACAAAGAAAGTGGGACCTCATCCAAAGTCATATTTCTTGAGCTCTGATTCAGTGGCTAGGCTGTGATCTGCGGCTTTCATATCTAGGTATTATTGTGGACTCAGTACAAGTGAGATGCACGTGTCATAGATACTCAGACACATGTCTTGCTATTAAAGATAAGGATCGCTCAGAGTGGGATGTTTTGGAAATAGAGGTAAATTGTGACTCATAGTTAATTTGAAACAGAAGCTGAAGCTCTGCCTCAGGGATGTCCTCCTGAGTCCAGAAGAGATTGAAAGGTGAAAGGATTGGGTAGCCCTTTGCAGTGATTGGTAGAATGACATTAATCCTATTTGTGAAAATTCTGCTTCTCATAACATGAGGTCCTCTCAACGGCATCACTTTCTATTACTGTGACATTTAGTCTCAGGTTTAAATGTATGAATATTGGAGTAGATATCTACATATATGGGCCCATATACTACAGAGAAATTCCTGAAATATGCAAAAGATCTAAGGAAGACATGTAGGTTTGGCTGATTCCAAAAGGCTTTATTGTGAATAAAACTGAGAAAACTTCAAAGGATACTTATCTTAATGTGTACAAACGCAATAATATTAAAGAAGGCAGTGGATAGATATCTGGCAAGGTACTCCATGTGCACAAGATACATTAAAGATAAATACAATCTGAAATGTTACTTCTTAATAAAAAAAGGCGGGGAAATGTGATGAACCTGACAAATTATTCAATGTCAATGTCCTCATCAGGGTTATGAACAGAGAGAAAATTTTCTTTATGATATTAATATTATCAGTGATAAATTTTACTTGCTTGTTATTTAGTTATATGTTGAACCATATTTACATTGATATACAATTATTATCTTATTATTTTGGTAAAATTAAAGTAAATAATTTTTGTCTAGAATGGAAATAATTATAAAGGAGTATTTTATTTGGGTTAAAATAGCAAGGATTTTTAGTTTCATCATAATGTTATATTTTCCATTCTCCCTATCATCCTTATGCATCAAAATCTTGCATTTTGCTTCTGCCTTTGACTGTCTTCTTGTTTTAGTAAAGAGCTAATCAGGAGTTAAAAGCAGTGGGAAGGCAGGCATGAACCTGAAGGTCTTAAGTAGAAATGTTGTACACTGATTGATTGCTAAATATCTCAAATAAAGTTCCAAAGTCTGATTTCATGGCTGAAGTGAGATATGAAGAATAAATAGTAGTAGACGTAAACATAATCATTCCAAAACTTTCCTATGCAATAAATTCTAGATTTAATAATTCTGATATGAAATTAATTTTTAAAATGCACAAGCTATTTTTATTGATATTGCTAAATCAATTCTTCTCAAGTACAGTTATGTGTCTAGAGTCACTCATCATTATTTTGTGACTGACTTAAGAATATTAGAGATCTTGTCTAAAGATCAAGTGCTAAGAATAGGAAAAAAGGGATCCTTCAGAAAAGCTGGTCCATCTATGAACAAAAGGTGGTGCTGACTTGAAGCTCTGTGAGAAGTTCAGCCCCTAGAGCTCCCTCTTGTGGGACAAATCCAAACAACAAAGACAAAGATGCAAGGTAACCAAGCTAACAAATGCAGACTGTGAAATCCAGATTCAGAAAGCAATTTCTTTCTTATCTCCTTTGATCCTGGAGAATGAGGGATCACATTGTTTGCTGTGAGAGATGAATACTATTCTTACCTTCCCTTTTGTCCTTTTTATTTAACAATGATTTTTTTTCTTTTTAATGCTTCTAATTTCTTTTTTTCATATATTTTTATTGTAATTAATAGAAGGGTTACATGATATTTGCCAGATAGGAGGTGCATTAATTCACATACATCGATACCCTTTCACATGTCTTGATCTCTATTTCCCTCCCCCTCATCCCCACCCCTCATCTTGTTTTTCCCCCTTCCCTATCAAATTTCAAATATCCAAATACAAATATATCCGATATATCAGGTAACAAAGTGGGATACTGTAACAATATGAGATAACCAAGGGACAGCAAAAGAGATGAGAGATAACATAGTACATTAAGGACAACAATCATTCATTATATGGCTTTTGTTTCTATATCCTAGAGGTCCTTTCATTTAGCATCATACTATATATCCTTATGTATCAAGGTTTTGCTCTATTGCAAATCTCTGCTAGTAGAGCCCAAGGTTTCTACTGATTATGACAAATGAGGGAAACCATTGAGCCTAAGTTCCTTTGAGTCTGGCTTACTTCACTTAATATGATTTTTTCTAAGTCTTTCCATTTGTTTACAAATGGGGCAATGCCATTCTTTCTGAGAGCAGCATAGAATTCCATTGTATACAAATACCACATTTTGTTGATCCATTCATCAATTGAGGGACATCTAGGTTGGTTCCATAACTTTGCTATGGTAAATAGTGCTGCAATGAACATTGTTGTGCTAGTGGATTTAGTATGTCCTTGTTTCTGGATCATTGGGTAAATGCCAAGTAGTGGAATTGCTGGGTCATAGGGGAGCTCTATGTTTAGTCTTTTGAGGAACAGGCATACTGCTTTCCATAGTGGTTGAATGAGTTTGCACTAACCTAGTAACTAATATTCTAATGCGATTAAACATCAAATTAGTTACTGATTTTAAGTGCACTTGGCATTTTGATTTAAATCATGTATGGTGATATCAACAGATGCAGAACAGATGGCTATTAAAAAAAATTCCTTTGGGGCTGGGAGTTTGACCGAGTGGTAGAGTGCTTGCCTAGCATTCTGGAAGACTCTGGTTCAATTCCTCAGTACCACATGGATAGAAAAGCCAGAAATGGTGCTGTGTCTCAAGTGGTAGAGCTCTGGTCTTGAGAAAGCCCAAGGACAGTGCTCAGGTCCTGAGTTCAAGGCCCAGGACTGGCAAAAATATAGATACTTTATTGCTGATAGGTTTTAAACAAAACACACAAGATAGGGCCCCAGAAAAGATGACCATAGCTGGTCTTACCAGAGAAAGCATGTGAGAAAATGATAAAGACATCATGGACTTTCTCAGTGAAGGAACGAATGAGGCACGAGAAGAGAGCGATCAGGCATTGATGAGCAAGTCTATTTATTGTAATAGGGCTCCACACATAAGAGTGATGCCTAGTTGTTTGATAGCTGGCTCTCAGGCTTTTAGAAGCAGGAGTTAGAGTCTCAAGTGAAAAGCAATACAGATAGATCAGGTAGATGCCTGACAGAATGTTGTCTGAAGTTTGCTTGTTTTGCATATCAAAGGAAGTTATTTTTTATCTCTAGGAATCTGGAGATACTGGAGGAAGCAATTTCTCCTGAATCAGCATGTCCTATCTGTCAAAACATCAGGTGAAGAAAGTAAAAAAAAAAATGTCAGCCCTTTTTTTGCAGTCATACTTTAGGGAAAATTGGTACACACTATAAATTAATGAAAAAGTCCTACTTCCTATTAACCACCGCAAGCATGATAATTTGTTTTTATTTTTATTAGGGTATACATCCATTCTCTGTCATTTAATGCCTGTATAATGCTGATATTTTATTTCTTCATATGAGTATAGCCCACGGTACAACATTAATTACGTTTTCTTAGGATGTATGCTTTTCCAAAGGCATTCCTTTATTTCTTTCACATCCTTCTAACAGCATCTGTGCAACTTTATTCCCAGATCACCACCATTATAAGCAAAATAATTTTTAAAAAAATCAGAAAGCACTCCCTCCAAGTTTTAGCAAGCAGATACACTCAGAGATTACTTTCAAACTCTTAGAGATGATTTATCTCTCTGGTCTCTCTTAAGTGTTGCTTTTATCCTTTGTCTTTGAAAAAAAACTTGAGAATTCCCTGGACCTAGATGTTAACCCTTCCATACTAGGTGAGGAAGAGTACAGAGACCAGGCAGGGATGAATTGAAGAAGATTTGACAAATCAGCCTGCACCTAAATTCACATGACCTATCAAAGAACAGTTGACTAATCCCACATTTTTATTTTCTGCAGATAAGATTAGAAGAATACAAATATGAGAAAAGAGCATCTGAGACATAGATTTTTAAAAGTATTTGACAGAGGTATAAGAAAAACAGTACAACAACCTCTGGGTTTAGTAAAATAACTGATACGAAATAATGTACCTTTCCCCAAAACATGTCCAAAAGCAATATGGAATATAAGCCAATTCCCAGCAGTTTGAATTTATTATTTATGATGCCAGTTAAACAAGGCTAATGTGCTCTGCAAAAGTGGTTATAGCTGCTCTGTGGTATTAGTAGAAATTAGTCAGATGGTAGCAGCTCAATGCAAAGTGAATTTGCAAAGGTTTCTGTAAATGACAGATTGGCTGACTTAACATGACAGTTGAGAGTGTCCAAGCTGTTGCAGTTTGGCAAGTGGGTTGTGAACCAAAGTCAGCATTTATCAGTGTAGACAATGGATTAAATCAGTTATGAGTCCACCTATTGCACAGAAATATCCTCCTCTATAGCAATTTCCTCATCTCTGATCCTACCTTCACCAGTTTCAGAGGAAACTGTTGGGGTCACTTTCATAAATTTGTTTAGCTTCCCCTCAGTGCTGCTTCCTTTCCTGACATCCTCTGCTCTACAGGTACCCTCCAGCAATGTAGTCTGCCCTCCAGGGTTGGTAATAAAATCAGCTTGCTGTTTCCCCAAGAATATGATACAAACAGAACTTGCCTTACAATTCTCCCCTGATCTGTAAAACAACTGTGTTGCTCAAAGTCCATGTAATTCCAATAGTTTGTGCATTAATTCATAAAAACATTCTTGTAAATACGATATTGATGTCTTTGTATGGGGGGAGGGAAATGGGGACCAAGACATGTGAAAGGGTATCAATGTATGTGAATTAATATACCTTCTATCTGGCAAATATCATGTAACCCTTCTATTAATTACAATAAAAATATATGAAAAAAACTTTTAAAGCAACAAAATAGAATTTTGTTTTGAAAAAATATACAGTGCATCAAACATTAGAGACATACATGTGACCCAGAATTTTAGGGAATGTTAGTTTGGGTCTTTGAAAAATTCCTCTTTGTTTGTTTCATTGCTTTGTTTTGTTTGAAATCTTGACTTGAACTTAATATCTGATGCTTTCACTTATTGGTTGATATTCAGCCACCTGAGCCATGTTTCCAACTCTCAATACTTAATATATATATATACATATATATATATTGTAAAGGTTATGTACAGAGGGTTTAGTTACATAACTAAGGCAGTGTAAGGCAGTGAGCACATTTATCTGTAAACAGTGTTACTCACTCTCTCATTTTCTCCCACTGTTTCACCCCACCCCACCTACTCCCCTCCCCATCAGACTGTAAAGTCCATTTCCTACATAGTGTCTCCTCTTGTAAATATTACTCTTGCATTGATTCATCCTTTGTCTTACTTTTTCTGTGATTCCCTTTCCTTTCCACAAATCAGATAAACCTATGTACTAGACAGAGATTACAGAAATAAAAAAAACAGTGGTAACAAGGAAAAAACTGGAGGAGAGAAAAAAAAAGAAAAGGAAATAACTGAAAACAACGAACTAAAAGAAATGCCTCTTGTTTCCATTTGGAATTCATTTTGATAATCATCATTTTATATGCTCATATGCACATAGCTGTTGACCTATGTGATCCTCTGCTAAGAATATCCTGAATATATTCTGGTTAACCTTTTTCTTGAGAAAACTCCATGACTGATTTTTGGGAAGACAAAACAGTGTTTATAGCATAAGAAAGAATCTAACATCCCTTCTTTTGAAACAGCCTGGCAAGAACATTTTCAGATTACCTAGAAGTAATTTTTACTTCCTTTTCCTTTCCTTTCTCTTTCTATGCTCCTCTTCCCCTCCTCTCCCCACCCTGAAACCTCTGCTGCCTGGGTATACAAACTTCGTCTCACTCTTGGAACTTGAAAATGTCATTGTACATTTCAGTGAATATAAAGTAAACAGAATAATTTCCATGATTAATTTTGTACTTGCAATATAGGACTTTGGAATCTGCATGCAAATATATGTGAATCTGATTCAGGCACAGATTAGAATGAACAATCTTGGCTCTTAAAACAAACATAAGGCTGTTCAATTCATGATAATTAGCTTTCTTCTGTCCTTTAGAGGTTAATTTTCCCCCAGTACTGTTCTGAAATATCCTAATCTGTTATTCTGTGCAGTTCCTGTTCTACCATCCTGGACCATGCCTCCAGCATATTTACAAGTGCTAGTGCCATTCTGAAAATTATTTGTAGTTTAATGAGGTCTCTAGACCACAAAATTAAATAACTAGAAATCCCAGATACTTTGGTAGTACATTACCCAACTACCCTAACATCTAGTTCTGTCACTGGCCTAAATAGTATATACAATACAACAAACTATACCTGTTTTTATAGACCACAGTCTTCCCTGAGTTTCTGTCTTTAAAGTAGTTGAGGCTGGCATAATAATTGCTGCATTATATTTAACTAAGCAAAATTCTACAGGTAAAATAAAAAAGGCATACTTCAGGCTTAAGTGCAAAATAAATAATTATGTGCATTCATTTCCCATAGCTGCTATTTATAAAGACCATAAACTAGATAGCTTAGAATACATCAACTCATTGCTCCTGGATCTGGGAGGACCTGTGTCTACAGCAAATGTGTTAGGATTGTCCCTTCAAGGACAATTAGGGCAGAGATTGCTCTAGACTGTCATGGTATTCTGTATCTCAGTCTTTCTGTTTTAGAGCTCTTCTATATGTATGCATGCCTATGTCCATATGGCCACATTTGTGAAGTTTCCAGTCAAATTGGATTATGACTCACTATAACGACTTTAATTTGATTACTTCTGCAAATAGGCCCTTTTCAAATAAGAGACATTATGAAGTAAAACAGAAGGTCATGGAAAGAGTTAGATTCTGGGAAAAGGGAAACAAAACAACCATCACATCAGAAAACCCTGCCTTCAATTGACTGAATGCCTAGTGCTTTCACTGCCCTGCTATGATGCCAGAGAAACAAGGAGACGGATTATGAGCTGTGGATAGGGATAAGGAAGATACTTTTTTTATGTGAAAATGATGCTTAAGTGAATACTCATCATGAGAGGTTATTTTTTTATTTTAAAATAAAATATCCTGAAATGTAGTTTTCAAAATTATCCCAACATGCTTATCAATTGAACAACCCATAGATTTCCTGGTATATTTTGATAGGATTAGCTAACACTAAAGTAAAGTTCAGCAGGGGGTAAGAAAGCACTTGCCTACTCTATTTAGTATATGGTAATAAATCCCAATTATTTTGAATTGACATTGTTCTGCAGCATGTAAACTTGACTCCAAGAACTTCTTTCTTTTCTCTGGTTAAGTACCAAAGACAAATGACTCTACTGAATTCTCAGGCAGAGCTCCATTTATTTAAAGCTCATCTATGCTCTTCTTTTGTTTCAGTTGAGGGAGAGAAAATGTACACCAACTCAATACTAAGCCTATTTTAGAGATTTTTAGAGGAGAAGTGACCCAATTCTGAGTTTTGCCCTGTCTTTTCATCTTTTAGAGAAAGAAATGCACCTAATAGGATTGATTTCTATTTATTCCATAAATCTGAACATGGTTGTCACAATTCCTACTTTTTTGTTGTCTTGTTTTTATTTTTATTTTCTTTTATTGTCGGTATAATGTATAGAGGGGTTACAGTTATTATCGTCAGGTAGTGGGTATATTACATCTTACACATTGATACCCCTTCTCATGTTTTTCTCTGTTTCCCTCCTCCACCCCTCCCAATCAAGAAACTTAGGTATCTCTCTACTTCTTTAATCCCAGTTCAAAGCAATTAATTTCCAAACATGTTCACAGTGCCCATTCCCATATGCCTTGCCTGATTCTTGCTTCCATAAATCTTTGAAATTACAATTAAAGCTAAACTTCCCTCTTCCAGTATAGAATGGCAGGAGAATATAACAGTGCATGACTTTAAAGTTTCTGTAGGAAGGATGTGAGAGAGGAAGAGATGCAGGGACGGTTTATGTGTGGAATTTGTTAAGCAGGAACAATGGTGACTTGATGACAGATTCACATCTTGGTCCTGAACTTTAATTAACAAGATCCTCTAGGAATGTCCTTCTGACCCATTCACAGATTATTCACTGCTAATCTTAGGGGGGTTGTTTTATTGTGATTTTTTTCTTTCTTTGTAAGCTGCAGGTTTGTTGCCTTGACATCCACACTCAAGAGTGATTGCTATCAAACCGAGCTAAATAAAAACCTACCAAGCACTTCTCAGAGTTTCCACAGTTTAAAGAAGCATTGGCATGCAGCCAGCCATCCCTCAATGATGAAGCTGTGAAACACTGCAGTGAGTGTAGCTGCACTTGCAAAAGAGGAGCTTATGGGTGCAGGAGGAAAAGTTACCAATTCGCAGCATCTTGGAGGGACAAGAGCTGGAATGAAGATTCACATTCTCCCCATGTGGAACACAAAGATGGGAGCCACACTTGTTTCCTTTATTTGGGTTGGTTAATTGGAGAGAAGAGTTTCATTGACTTTTCTACACTGACTGGCCTCCAACTACGATTCTCAGATCTCAGCCGCCCGACATAATATTTGTTATTAGACATGAGCCACCAGTTCCTTACTGGGAAATCATAAATACTTCTACTGAGAAGATATACTAGGATTACATAAATCACATTCATGAAATGGATTCAGCTAGGGTCACCAAAAACAATATAGCAATGGGATTTCATTCATAATTTTATTATTTGCCTCACATAAGTCTAGAAGTCTTTAGTTTGGGGATTCTGCTAAGATGAATGTTTGGAGTCTGAAGTAATAAATCTCCTTTTGATTTTCAGAGAACATAAAATTAATGAGTTCTAAGAAGCTGTATGATATTCTATTAAACCTGATTCAGTTTCATAGATGTTTCATATTTAATATTTTGTGGGGTGCAGTACAAGCGTTTATACTTCATACTTTGTGCTTTCTAAACAGGTGTTCTGATGCTTCATGCCTGCCTCTAACCCTCAGATCTACTCTGAAGCGGGAGCCTATGTTTTTCAGTCTTGATTGATGCAATGAACCGAATGCATAAAGTATATTTGCTTTCATCTTCCCAAAGTGTGATTGCTTTCGGGGTCAGCTTAGAGTAAGATATTAGCGCCACTTTGGTATTTCAATAAAGAGCCAATGATAATGAGTTACTGTGAAAGCCATGGAATTAGTAGATGAAGAACTGAAGTCCAAATTCCACTTCTGATCCTCCCACCTGTTGTCTGATGCAGGAATAAGCATTCCCTGCTAATAGCAAATTTACTTATACATTCAGGCATTCTGCCATGTCATGCAGAGAATTCCGTTAGTATTCCATGCATTTTCCCTGCCTGTTACCTGTGAATATTCTGTGTCAAAAAGACTTGGAAGTATAAGTTAGCAATGTAAGAGAATCTGAACCAAAGAGAGATGTACATTGCCAGGTAGGTAAAGCAGCATCCTCCCCACTCAAAGACACAATCTACCAAGGTACCTACAGGTTTTTAGAGGGTCTGAATTCCATTAGACTTGTTTGCCCAAAGTAGCATTCCCTACATTAAAGTATCCTTCTATCTCACATCAGTTTGTGCCCTGTATTTGCAATATGTACAGGTATTGTCTTTTTAAGGTATTTAGAGGAAATTTTAAGGAAATCCTAAGCAAGTAAAAAGAAAACTAGTATTCTTAAGTTTTCCCAAAATGAAATTTCTATGATTTACACCCTGGTGGAAAAAAATTACATACATATGCACACTCCCAGACATGTACTTAGATACAAACATGTATATATAGATATAGATATATATATATGTATGTGTGTGCCAAAAATAATTTTGAATACTATTTTATAACTTCATCATCTTAATATATTAAGAATATTGTTTAAGTTCTTTAATCATAATTTTGTAACAGTATATTTATAGCTACAAGGAATTTAACCAGATCTATACATAAGATTGTTAAAAAGTATGAAATTGTTTTCCATTTTTCCTGCATAACAATTTTTAGACTTAAGAAATCCACTTGTTTCTATTCTTAGTAACCATAAATGAAAGTCCCAGTAGCTTCTTTACAATTCACCAACTAATTCTTAAAACAGGTAACTTTTCTTTTTGACAAAGATTTTTTTTCCTATTGCAAAGAATAGTTTTCATTATTTTGAAGTCTTTGTTCATATAATTTGCTTTCTGAGAGGTGTTTTTTCACTTTTTTTTAAAAGTGAGAACTTGTCTCAGTATATAGTCAAAACTGACTTCAAACTCACATTTAACTGGTGCTAAATGTGTGTGCCTCTATTCTTGTCTTTTTATTAATTTCTCTTGATTTCAAAAGCTCTTTAATCCACCCTTTTAGAAATCACATGGCCTTACATATGACTTTTTTCCCTCATAGAACTGAGTAAGCCAAGAAAAACTGTGTTACATCAACAAAGGGATGTCAACAGCAAAATTTTATCTGATGACAATAAGATTGAAAAATTAAAATAGCTCAAAGATCTAAGAGTAAGGTCTGAAACTGTGAAATTATCTCTCAAAAAAATAGAGGAAATTTTCAAAACGTAGAGCATAGCCAAAATATTTTGGAGATCATCTCAGAAGTACACATACACAACGTAAAAGATTTACAAAAGAAACTGTATTTAAAAAATGTTTCTAACCACCAAGCATGGTGGTTCTTGTCTGTAATCCTAGCTACTCAGGAGGCTCTAACCAATAAGAGAAACAATACACCAAGTTAAGAAACAACATTCACAAGGTAACAAAACGAATGCAGATCCTTTTATCAACAAGGATTCATTTCCATTCCATGTAAGAATTCAAAGAGGTTACAATAGAACAACATAATCTAACACCAAAAAGTCTTAAAGGCCTTTTTGTTTCTCTCTTTAAGGATAACAGTCTCCATTTTAGGAATGGGGAAAACTTACTTGGTGAACTTTTCAACTTCCACTTCTTTGTGGTGGAAATCTATCCTCAACAGCTGTCTGCCAATTCCACACTTAGCAGCTGCTGGGTTTGCATTGCTATTGAGGTTGTAAGTAGGTGCCAAAGTATTAGAGAAGTAAGAAGATCTTTCCAAATGTTTGGGTATTGAACTTCAACAAGACATTTTCCCGTGGGTTTTTTAAATATTTTTTTATTGTGTGGGGAGGATATTTTAAACACGTGAGGTTAATTGGGGATGAGTCTCAGGTTCTTTTGTTGCCTGGGCTGGCTTTGAACCTTGATCCTCAAATCTCAGCCTCCTGAGTTGTTAGGATTACAGGTGTGAGTCACATTGCCCAGCCAGTCATGTGGTCTTTCAAACATCTAAAACTATGATATGCTGTCTGTTTGTAAGCAAATTGAATTTTATTTAGTAGTTGCTTTGTTCATCCACTGTGAATGTTGCCTCATTACTTTCATTATTTTTGGAGGCTTATGATATGAGTATCTTAGAGGGAAACCTGAGTGTTTTCAGAAATTTGGGATTAAATATTCTCTATCTGTGTAATCTGGAATATGATTCCCAAAATGTAAAATAAACTCAATGTCAGGTGAAGTCTTTTAGCTAAATAATGACTACGAGAATGCAAGAACAATTATTTTACTTTTACATATGTTGAAATATTTTTGTTTTTCATGTTACTTGCAAATGAAAGCAGAAAATCATGCAGGCCAGTCAAGCTCTCTGTTAGTGGGCTATGCACTCAGCAATAAAACACTCATTTTTAGCAGTCTTCTTTGCAGCAACAATATAAGTAATCTATGTAGTTGGTATGAACAAATAATATTTTTAGTGTGTGAAGTCTGAAAGCATTACATTCAAGTATGGAAAAAACGCATGATGAAAAAACTAGTGTTCTTGGCCAGAGGTGATTGATAATTGAGCAGAGAAACAAGAAATATTTTAACCTCACTGAAGTGTTCATATTTTAAACACAGTGCATTTTTGTTTTGTAAGAGAATACAATAAAACACTTCAGTATTCCAAACAGTTGAAACAGATACACCCTGCATTCTATAAATCAAGAATGCTGTTTATAGGCTCTGAAATATTCAGTTACAGTTCTTTCTTGAATGATAAGTGTTAGATTTGGATTACAAAAACAGAAATGTTCTTGTTTTGGTTAGATAGTTACCATCTTTGGAATACTATCTGCCTCACTATTCCAGGAACTGTTTTAAATGATTTCTTAGAAAACAGGGTAAATGATTCCTTTCAAGCTGTGGAAATGGCTTCTAGAAGGATCAGACTGGGACAGAAATAAAAGGAAACATAAAGTACAGCTTTATTCCTCTTGGTTCAAAAATTGAGATACAGCTGTCACAGTTTTGAGGTGGCTGTTTGCTTTTGTATTTTCACATGTGTGTATGTATATACATATAAGCATACATATGGACATATGTTATATATAATTTAGGTTGTATTTCACAAATTTAAGTGCTATTTGGATTCCATTAAGTTGATTTTTTTTTATGTTTTATTTGTGCCTTTTTTGTGTGCAGTTGCTGTCAAAATCAGTGAACACTCCGGTACTTACATGGTCAATTTTAATGTCGAATTATGTCACACATACAACACACAGCTACACACAAACTCACACACACACACACATGCACACGTGTGTGCGCACACACATACACACACACACACACATGCTTGTTCTGTACATGTTACATTAAAAAATGATACACGCAGGGTGTAAGACCTTATCTTTTACAGGCCTAAAATATGTAATGGAGTACCAATTGTACTATCTGGAATTTAAGAAAATGTTGTGAATAAAAAGGAGATTGTATTAAACAAATACAATTAACATTGGATTCTACCCTGAAGGGATATTCTGTTCTATACTGGACTATAATTGCTTTTAAGATTGTTTTGTTATTGTTATTTAGTTAGTTGAGGAACTCACAGACACATATGTCTAAGTGCATTCCTGCATTATGCAAAAATTTTATTCCTCAGATAGGCATAGCTACCTACTATATTTCAAGTTTATTTCCTCATTCACTATATCTTTTTTAAAAAAAATTAAAATCATTGAGGGAAAGTAATTTTCTCTCCTTTTCCATATCCTCATTATATCCTAACATAATTGATTAATAGGCAAATATTATAAACTAAATGAGCAACCATCAAAATTTGTAAAATGATATACTAAAAGTATATTTTAGATATTTTTGCCAGACTAAGTGATTATTATTATAGTTTAAATCATCATGTTGTCTTTCTATAGTGAATGGTAAGTTTGCAAAATATACATAGATCAAAAGTTATAACTTTAAATTACATTCATTTTTCTTTACCTGAGATGTACAATGTAGAAACTGTATCTGATAAGATTTTTTAGTTCCTTCTATAATAAAAAATAGTTTTAATTTGAATTTCTTTTATGATCAAAGATATTGAGCAGTTCTTCATGTTTCTGTTGAACATCCTTATTCTCTTTTCAGAGAAGTCTCTAAGTCTTTATCCCACCTTTTAATGGGATGGCTGTTTCTTTGAGCGTTTTTGTTTTTTTGAGCGGTTCAATTTTTGGAGCTGTAAGCTGTAGATATATTTTAGATATGAGAACCTTGTCTATTGTATGGCTAGAGATGATCTCCCACTCATTCTTCTGATTGAGGATAAGTGAAATAAATGACAGAATACAGAAACAAGTGTTTTATCTTTGTATTTGTTGTTTTTAACCTGTGTGATTTCTTTTCTTTTTTCTTATCTGTCTTTATTTTTCTCTCTTTATGGTTTATATCATGTTGTTACTATATCTGATTTCTGTACCTGGTATATTATATAATGTTTATTTGTTTATTTACAATAGGGAAGGGAACAGAAAAATCAATATGATTCACAGGTGGTGGGTGCAGGGTAACTGGGAAAGAATAAGAAAGGGTATCAATGTTCAAGAAGTAATGTACCTACTATATGAAGAATGTAACTGTAACTCCTCTATATATTATACTGACAATAAAATACAATTAAAAAAGAAAAAGGAAAAGCTACTTCTATTTGGCACATAGATTACAAAACTATGTATGAAATATTGTGTATAATGAGAAATGTTTATGAAGTCAATTTTTGTGCTTTTTTTCTTGTAGTAGTATAAATTTGATTTAAAAAATATTCATCTCAGACAAAGGCCTAAACAAAGCTTAGTTCCAATGATCAGGATTACTCATGAATGATACTTAATAGTTAAACATTTTCATTGAATAATTGTGAAAGCTGGCTTTGGTTTACTTCTATCTTTTGGCCACTTAAATGGGGTAACGTTTCAATTATTCTTCCTGAAATTTTGGTTCACATTAAATTAGACTCTTAGAAGACACTGAAGAGCACAGGAGACTTACTTTTGCCCAGGACTTTTCTGTAGATTCTGTCTGCTTTTGTATGACTATTGTGAGAAGGCCAGTATTCTTCGGAGCAACCGGAACCTATTCTTTTTTTCCATATATTTTTTATTGTAATTATTAGAAGGGTTACGTTATATTCACCAGACAGAAGGTGCATTATTTCATAAACATTGATACCCTTTCTCATGGCTTGATCCCCATTTCCCTCCCCTCATCCCCACCCTCATCTTATTTTCCCCCCTTCCCTATCCTATTTGAAATAACTAAATAAACATATATACACTATATCAGATAACAAGGTAAAATACTGTAACAGTATGAGACAACCAAGGCACAACATATTCTTTTAAAAAGATTTTTTTTAATTTTATTGTAAAGCTGATGTATTGAGGGGTTATAATTGCATAACAAAGGTAATGAGTACACTTTTATATCTATTCTGTTTATCTAAGTTCTCTTTAATTTTTCTCCTAAAAGTACTTTTTATATATTTTTTTCTCTTTATTTTTTTATGGTGCTGAAAACTTTATAAATACTCTCAAAGAAATCATCGCATTCAGTCTTTGTATTTGTGTATCAGATAGGAAAACAATATTTAAATACTAAGTGATAGTGATGATGGTAATAACTGCCAAGAGATAAAGTAAAGCAATATTAACCATCTTTCAGCAATAGTAGATATTTTACATACATTACAAGTTAATTAAAATTTCCATGAGATGCTGTGAGGTGGTTGCAATTTTTTCCATGCAACAGAGGAGGAACTGAAACTGCAAATTTGAGTAACATATGTCCATATTGAGTAAACAGCAGAATGCATTGAAGTCACTCTGAATATGAAGTCAGTGGTACCAGCCTCTCGCAGTAATCTTGACAAATCATATCTCATCTGAGTCCAAATATTAGAGTCTGTTTTCACTGTTCTTCAGTTTTACTGGTTTGGTTTTAGAGGATTCCCTGTGATTTCATGTTCTCTTTATTGTTTCTGTACTTCAACACTGACTATGTGTGAATGGAAGACCTTCAAAGCATGTATCCCATGTGACCATCTGTTAATTAAGAAGCCTCTGAATATGCTCTAGTGCTCATTCTCCATCTTTCAATTGCCCTTTCCTTCAGGCCTTACTTGAGCAATAGCAAATGCTGGTAAGTCCTCATTTTCACTCAACGTGGCCCATACCAAGTTGTTTCTCTCTTTCAGGCTCTAGGTTCTGATTTTCTTGCATAAAATGCCTTCAGGGAATTCATCCAACTATTCAAATGCCTAAGCAAACATAGAAATAAAAGTTTTATGACCATGAAGAGATTTCAGACCAAAATAGAACTGCAGAATTAGTATTCCATTCTTTTCTCTTTCACACTAAATCTGAGGCATATATTTTACTTAGATCATGCAATGTCTTAGCGGGGTAAAAATACTAATTTCCACTGGCATTGGAATAGTTCAATTGAACTGGTTTCCATCCTGGTCTTACTGTTTTATGTCCCAAGGCTACATCCCTTTAGTATATCACAAGTAAACTTCATCTTGTGAACACCTGTCTCAGATTTGTTTGCACACATGTGCGTGCACATAGCACACACACATACTTGCATCTGCACAGAACAAATTCTCATTTAATTTAAAAAATATTTATTGCAGAGAACTGCCATGAAATTACAATTTAGACCAGCAAAGAGTCTAGATCTTTTGTCACATGTTTCTATCCCTACCTGCTACTCAGGCTCATCCCCCTGCTCCTTTCATTCTTTTAATAGCAATGGACATACCTTACTGCATGTTGGGAAATCTCTCAGTACTTTTTCCAGTGTTGTGCCTGACAGACTTCTCAAAGATGTTTATAGTAATATTTTTCCTGAGGGAACCCCAATCATTCATCAAAAGTAATAAAATCTTTAAGTGAAAGGGAAATTGGGAGGTAAAAACACTTTATAGTCTCTGAACATTTTGAAAATAGAGTAAATTTAAACTTTAGTCTCCAGTCTTATAGAATAAACTCCTAATTTAATTTCCACAGCAAAGCCATAGGCAAACAGGTGTTGGAAAGAATTCTAATCCCTTCCTTTTGTATCCTGGTCTAGGAAAACCCCAAGCAGTAAGTGATTATCTGGGCTTTTTAAGTCTGTGTTAGGCAGGTTTAAAGGTAATGGTGGCTCACTGTAGGAAGGCTGGAGAGAGGTCTATTATATAGTACCATAATTTTGATTATGGAAGATAGAAATTTGAAAAAAATACTTTACGTAGTTTTACAAAGTTATCATTTTTTAAAAAAGGAGTATATGAATACAATGAATCATACTCCTTTCAGAATTCTTACCCATCCCTCCTGGACCCATCTGTGTCCACACTCTTCTTCATTTTCTAGGATATACATTGGAATCTTAACTGCATTTTCTTCCTTTCTCTTCATTTGTCCACCCATTTCCCTTGGTCCTACCCCCTATCTCTTTCAAGTACCTACTTCATAAATTTTCATTTTGCTGATAGCTGACTTTGCCTTTCTAAGAAATTACACTATTTGATTTCTCCCTTGCATCTACCATATTTCAGTTAATACATTTGCAAACACTTGCATACCACCCAATGTGTTTACTTATAAATTTCTTGTGTAACAAAATGACTGAAGAAGTAAACCATCTCAGCTGAGATTACACATACACAGAACTCTACCACAGACCTCAAGTATAAACTCTTCAAAAGATAAAACAGTGGAAATAATATCACATGACAGATTTTTCTTTACATTGAATAATGTTATAAGGTTGGGTTTCCTTTATTAATTTGTTTCCATGGATCATGGTTTACAGATAGGAAAGAGAGAAATAGATGCATAGAAGCAGTTACCACAATCTGTTTCTGAGCCATTTCCAGACATCATCTGAAATAGAAACCCCTAAACAGGAGGCAGGGAAGTCTGTGCTCTTGAGATTTCCAGAGTGGCTTTGCCTCTGAAAGATTCTGACTTGGCAGAAGTTGTCAATTAATAGTGCTGCTTGGCCCAGTAATGTAAACCTCAGATCATTTGAGGTTGGCCCTTCTCTCTTTAAAAATGCATCTTGTACTACAAATTAGTGTAAACTTTGAAAATTATCTTATCCCTCCTGCCTAATTCAGATTTACATTTACAGGAAAATTGAGCAGAAAACGTGATCTGGGAAATACTACTCATTGGCAAAGAGGCATTAGTGTTCTGGGCCCCTGGCTTAATCATGCAGCTCAAACTACAGTGTGCCAGAGTCACTGAGACTCTATCCCTGAATGTCATACAGAGTGCCACTACACAGATTTTGCTTCTAAAGAAAATGGGTTTTATGGTATACTCACATGTCAGCCATGAGCATGACATGAACAATGTTCTAGAATTGTGCTCAGATTGATCCCTGTCTTCTCTCACATTGCCCATGCACACTAAGTTCTATCACCTAAAACTATACAGTGAGCTTTATTTTGCTATCTTCATTTACACATGTAATCTACTCCACAATTGTTCATCCTCAAACATTCTCTACCTCAGTCCCCAATTCCCGTAACTTCCACAATTCATATTCTAGACCTATATGTGTATATAAGAAATGTACATACATGTATATATGCATGTTTAGATATATGATTATCTTTTAGGCCTAGCATCTACATATGGGCCAAATCATGACCTTTGTCTCAATGAACTTAGCTTACTCTGCTTTACATGATGATCCTACTAATTATTGGCAGGGGTGGAAGACAGATCCTATCTGAGATATGGGTACTGAAGGGAGAGGAGAGGAAGAACAGAAGTAATGGGGAGAATGAGTGAATCTGTACATGTGTGAAAGGGAACAAAGAAGTGTGTTGAGGCTGGTTGGGGAAGCAGAAAAAGGGAGAAGGACTGAGGGATGAATCTGGCCTATTCTGTGTTCTATGTATTTATGGATCCATCAAAATCAATAGTCTTGTGTAACTAGTCAGTCCCAATTAAAAAAAGGTAACTTAAAATAAAATGTACCCAGAAGTACATCAGAGATTGTGCATTGTGCTCCCAGCTTTGGATGTCTACAGGAAAAAGCAGTTAATGTAAACAATCCTCACTCGTATTTATTTATTTTAGTTACCAACTCTATCTAAAAATTTCCATAACACAGAATATATTTTAGGGTAAGCTTGCCAGTCTATTCCATCCATCAATTCTCCAGCAATAAACTTTGAACAGGGAAAGATGTTATGTAATCTAGAATGGACATATTTCGAGTTAGAATGAAAAAAATCAAAGTATAGATTCTTACTAAGCAGATGTGCTTAGTAAATTTCATGAGAATATGAAACCTAGAAAATTAGGAGACAACTAATTCCCAATGTAGTGTGCAAGATAATAATGGAGTGACTATTCTATTCTAAGATATTAATAGTTACTTCCATACAATTTGAGGAGATAACAAGATAATTTATATATGCTTTATTCTATGTATTGAATTAGCCTAATAAAATCTCACTTCATTTAACCATAGATTCAAAGTACACTCTAAAATCAGAATGAAGCTGAGAACTCTTAAAATAAATAGAAATCCACAAAAAGGTTGTTCCTGAGCCTATTGTGAGCAGAACATATATTTCAAATACAATGATTGGATGGATTGGGTAGATAAAGAGCTTCATTGTATTAAAGGAGATTCTACATTGTTCCCCTGTGTATCATGTAGTTTAATTTACCAATAGTTGCTGAGGCTTGATGAAGAGAATTCTCTCTCCCTGAAATGACCAAGAAAACTGATCAACTTCTTTTCTTTGATTATTTTTGTTTTATGTTTTTAGATTGTTAGAGTAAGAGAATCATTAATTCTGAGACATCAGACAGACATCATTTAAATTATTCTTGAATGAATTACTATGTGGATCTCTTCTGAATCCCACTTATAGGATGAACTAATATAGGGAATTAAATTCTAAATTTATTCTTGTAAATGCAATATTGACTATCTGACTAGAAATGTTCTGCAGTATAGGCCACTCGAGGACTACAGCTTGTACAGACGAGGAAGACAGTCTATAAAGTTGTGGTTACTCTTTAATGTTGATTAATATTACAGAAAAGTATCATGGCAGGACTACCTAAGCAAGGAAAACTTGACAAGGTTACCTTCATAATAAAATTCTTTCCTTCATTGACAATCTAATTTAAGTTTAATATTGAGGTATAATCTAGAATTTTTTTCTACTTCTAAGTGGTAGTTAACTGGTACACATATGACTTGTGGTTATACTACATGAGTTGGTATGTCCTGGGAAATTTCACACTTTAATTCTTACAGAGTAGGTGCTTCATAAGCAAAGTTTTACATGGCCAGCTATAGGAAATAGCTATAAATATTTGTTTTATAATTGATGGTTCTGGAGATATACCACTGAAGTTTACATCCTGATGTTGGTACTTCCTATCTCTGAAGCCTACATTTTCTCTTCTATAAATGAAGTGGAGATAGTTGTATCTAATATGCAAAATGCTTAGCTCTTTTGCAATGATGTATCTGTATTTATTTTAAAAATTCACTGAAGAAATTAAGTTTATTTCATGTCCAGGTTAGTAATACATAGATTCTGCCTATAAATATTTAAAGTCCTAGAAAATAGCAAATAGCTAGTTAGTAAAATACGGAGGCACACATTCACCAGTATTGGGAATTTGGGAATGATCTTGCCAAAGAGGCAATGATTCATAGTTTATGTATGACTCAGGTAATAAGTTAAATTTTGCATCATTCCCCTCATTGCATCATTAGTCAGCTGGACACTATGTTTTCATCTTTATAATCTATTCTCATGGATCTATCTAGATGCATAGCCCAGGGAATAATGTGTAGGAACAAAATGAAGCATTCTTGACTTTTTATGATACGTATGCAGTCAAAGTCCCTGCTACAACGAGCAGTTCAATTTCATCACTCACGGCACTCCTTTGTCCGGTTTTTATTGTTTGTTTTTTTTTTGTCGTTCCTGGAGCTTGAACTCAGAGCATGAACATAACACTGTCCTTGGACTTTCTCAAGGCTAGCACTCTACCATTTGAGCCACATCGACACTTCCAGCTTTTTTTCTACATATGTGGTATCAAGGAATCAAACCCAGGACTTTGTGCATGCCAGGCAAGCACTCTACCACTAGGTTAAACTCCTGGCCCCTCATGACTTTTTGTTTTCATCAGGAGCTCCTTTCTGGTTGTTTTGATGATGAGGACATTTTACTCATAGTCAATTATTACAGATTAACACTAGTTCAGATTAAATGTAGGAAAGCTCAGTTGTGGGATCCTTTAAAACATAGTTCTTCCAAGTTCTGCTCTAACTGGGTTAGGTACTCTACCATATCTGGTATTTAAAGCAACTCTCTGGAGTATCCACTAAAACGTACGGAAAGGGTGCCAACTCCTAAAAAGAAAATAATTGCAATATAAATTGAGTCCAGGTGAGCTGAACCTAGTCTCTACATTTAATGATGAATCCTATCTTATGTTCAGGTAGAGACGAAATTGGATAAAGGTCAGTGAACTACTGAGATGTTTTGGGGTCTCGATATGATATAATTTACTGTTTAGATTTACTTAACTAAAATGTCTTAAGTCAGGTGTCCATAGGATTGTAAAACCACAAGTTAACCAGATGGTTTTATTTCTTGTATTTGAAAGGCAATATAAGACTCATTAAGAAATGGAAAGACAGCTTTTGTAACAAGAAGGGGAAGAGCATAAAAACATAAATTCATTTACTTAGTTCTTGGTATTGTTTGCTTAAGAACGTGAAACTCAAAATGGCATTAGGCTGTTTACAAGTTTTTAAATGTGTTCAATTCATTCCAAAGGAATTGTTTGTAAGTTGGTTTTGAAATTTAATTTTTATAATTTCCAGCAGAATTTACTAATTCTGAATCTTAAATGCTTTTTGAGTAATACAGCTAATTTAGTTTTTATGATTGTATATGTTTGAATTTGTATTTTCTCTTTATGGTGAATTTATTTTCTTTAAGTAATTTTACACAGGGTTTGCTAATCAACAGAGCGAACAATTTAAGCAGAACACAAATTAAAAGATAATATGATAGCATCAAATAAAACTAGATATTGAAGAAATCAATAGCATTATAAAAAGTAATTATATGTAAATGTTAATATGTGTAGATCATCAATTATTTACCTGTCCATCTAGCTGTATCTATGTATGTATCATTGCACATTTGAAAGTTTGATGATGTAACATCATTAATAACAGTAATATGAATGGAAATTTTCATATGATCTCATGATTGTGAACTGTAACATGGAAACATTAAAAACTGAGCAAGCTGAAAGCAAAGTGACATTTCATTGAAAACACAGAATGTTTTTGCCTTTAATCACTTTCCTCTTAAGAACTATACAGATTAGCAAAAAGAAAGACTGATGTTAAAGATAGACACGTATTGAGAGTCACGATTTTAACTTTCTGAGGAGTAGAGAATGTTCGCATAAAAAGTTAATAGATAATGAAAAGTAATCCTGGTTTCACCTTCATTCATCTTAACATTTTCTTGTCTCTTATTCTTCCAGTATGTTCATATGGTGATCTAAATGTACATTTAATTCTCAGATAATAGCAATCTACATTTAAGGATGCTTCTAGAAGGTTATTTCCATTTTATTTTGACTTTTATGGCGTTCATGATGTTAAATTCCTAGCTGGAAAGACATATTTTAAATTAAAAAGCTCTTGGTCTTATGAATTTAAACAACATATTTGGCATATTTTACTTATTTTCTTTTTGACTTGGAATATGCTATTATGTTAGCAACTATGAAGATAATGATTTACATAGTGGTACATAGTTGAAGTTCAATAACTAATACATAACAATGAAAGGTTGCCTAGTAAAGGACACTTTTCATGCTAAAAATGGCTATGTGATGTAAAATTATTTTGTTTACATGTTGGAAAGCAATAATATGATAATCCCTTTCATTATTTCACTTCTAAGATCATTCTAATTATATGTGCTTTATCTCGTCACCAAGATTAGATGAAAACATTTTCTTGAACACAGTACCTCATTTGCTCTATCAGCTTTCTTGGCCACAGTTAGTGATTTTCCCATTGATCCATGCTCCAGTTGAATATTTTGAGGGTTAAAAAATAGGGATAGTCTCATAGACTTTGCTGCTATGGTTGGCTTCAACACTCAGTCTCCAAATAGTGTTAAGTTGGATTATGATAACCATCCAGTTACACACACACACACACACACACACACACACACACACACTGTGTATGCAATAATTCCATCAATTAAACATCTTGAAGAGATTAACAGCATTAACAAATTGGAAAATTTTAGGCTGTGATTCATCTGCTGAGCATAAGATATTGAATAATACTTTGAGACCCTTAGGAGTTAAAATTACATAATGAAATGACACTATTTCCTTGAACTTATCCATATTTTTGGGTTATTCACACCATTACTATTCAGATAATGAACTGTTAAATTTTATTACTATAAGCAATATTCAATTTATTGATGTACCTACCATACACCAGTGTCTCTCCAGAATGTCAAATTACAGAACAACCTTACATTTCTTGTATTATGGTGAACTTTCAGAAGCTGCAGGCTTTTTGTTCTTCCATTAGATCTCAACAATCTTCTTACCAAGAAACACTTTTCTAGTTCTCTTTGTCAGATTATTTTTTTCTTTAGCCAGATGGTACTTTTCACTGCCATTTCAGAATAAATGGTTTCAGGTTTCTCACTGGCTTATACGTTAGATATCCTGTTAACATCATTTACAGTTCATACTCTTCTCATCTTCCATTATATCAATTCCATTAGTCATACCTTATTTCAGATACAACATTTTGTCTATGTAGCAAGTCTCATAAAGTGATGCTCTTTCTGAATTAGTCACTGCTTTATACAGAACTATATATCAAAAATAATTTATTCTAAAATATGTTAGAAATAATTTGAGAAGCATGAATTATTGAAAACAAAACAAAACCAAAACCTTTCACAGTCACTGCACAAGAAGGTCACAAATGCGTTGGAGATAAGCTATGTTTAGTTTTCATTGTGGCATGTCAACTATTGAAGAGAAAGTAGAGTCTATCAAAAAGTCTCATACATATGCTTTTCAGTTTTAAGAATTGCTATATGTTGAACAGGTAATGTTAAGTTTGACTTCTATTTCTTTAAAAATCACACAAGATTATACTATATTGCAATACTTTTCAGTAAATGGAAAATGCATTTTTAATTAACCTCATTCCTCCAGAAAGAGTTTTTATCCTTTTGACAGGTTCCCAAACCAGATGTTCAAGTCTAAAGAATGATAGACTCAAATGGGCAGAACCTAAAACCAGTGGAGGGGAAAGATGGTCAAAGTGTAAGGACAAAATCTGATCAGCAGTTGACCCCAAATCAGTAATTCCTCAAAAAAGTCCCTACCCAGAGGGAGTCACAACACTGATGGAATATAAAAAGTTTACCTGGCATCATTGGTGGACTGCTTTATAAATTCTAGTATGCTGTTTGGTGTATTCAAGAAACATCTATATAGTATATGTATATATATATATATATATGTATAGATATATAGATAGAGAGAAAGAGAGAGAGAGATAGTTTAAGAGGAGATGAAAAAATTCTAATATTGAATTGACATTTCATCATTTAATGAGTCAGAAATCTGCTTTCTGAAGGTTTTAAATTTTATTTGTAGTTGATTTTCTTCTGGGACACAATATTTAGCATGAAAATTTAAATTATGGCAAGATATCCTGTATCTTAAATCACCTGTTTTCTTCCAAATGTTAACTAGAGCTTTAGCACTAATATGTGAGGATAAATAAGCTATTTAAACTACCTGAAAATAATATACACGTTAAAAAATATCTACCTACTAATCCAGTAATGTCACTTTAGAAGTGACATTATGCATTTACGTATGCTTATGATTTAATTATAGAATTGCCCTTGAATGTGTAAAAGATTAGAAATCAACTAACAGGACTCTCTATTAAAAGTACCTCTCCTCATGAACACACATAGTGATGATGTTCTTGATTCAAATCAGTGCAAATTGTTTTTTTTTTTTCATTTCAGTCCCCACTTGGTGGATACCCACATGTTCAAAGTATGAAATATATCGTTGAGTTTCATAATACTGTGTAATCTCTTGTCTGTCCCAGCCCAAATCATTTCACAGTATTAAATATTGTGTGTTGGTAAAACAGATGACAGCTTCTGAATTTACCGCAATTCTAGTTTCAGAGTGAGATATGACTGCTAAATGTTGTATTAATTATTTTGAGGTATAATGGTAGTTTCATTTGTTCAAGGAAAATGCAGCTGTTCCCATGAACAGTAATAGCTTCCAGAATACTGAATGCAAAGTTAGCCAAGCACATAGCCTTTTTTTTTTTGCCCTCAATTTTGTGCACTTGAGAAATCGTACCAGTGGCTTTAAGCAGTAAAATACTTTTCAAACAAAGCAAAACTCAAAAGAAACACACTCATGAATGCAACAGACAGAAATGACAAAGGATCTTTAAGGTTCTGGACAATTATGGATAAAATCCATGATTATACTATGATTAAGGTGGTTCATTGACAATGCAGGAGTATATTCACAGGTAATCAGGGGAGATTTTTTCCATATTTTTATTGTAATTGTAATTGATAGAAGGGTTGCATTACATTCACCAGATAGAAAATGCATTACTTCACAAACATTGATACCCTTTCTCATGTCTTGATCCCCATTTCCCTCCCCCCACCCCTACCCCTCATCTTGTTTTCCCCCGCTTCCCTATCCAATTTCAATAACCAAAAGCACATATATACAATATATCAGATAACAAGGTGAAATACTGTAACAATATGAGACAACCAAGGGACAGCAAAAGAGACGAGAGCTTTGTTTTTATTTTTTTTTACTGGAATTAGTTTTGCGATTAATAAAAAGTGAATCTTACAATGGCTTCCTCAAGAACAGCTGCATTCTCTATTGTTTATGGAACAGTCTTTCGTGATTTTTGGCATAGAAATAGAAATGAGTGATTTGCATAAGTGGAATATTATTTTGCTCTGTTGATTGTTTTTCTCTCATTTTCTTTTTCTGTATACTGATTATTTGTATTATTTTAATGATAAGTGACTTTCAAGAAGAGAACAACAGTGCTATTTTTTCATACCCCCCAAACAGGCTAAAAATATGTTCAAAAGAAATTAGTATTACATTAGTTTTTTGTCTGAAATTAACCAGAAAGCACTCTTTGAATAAAAGTCAAATTGAGTTCAATTTGTGAATCTATGCAGAGGTTATATAATATTAACATACAAACAGTCCACATCCTTTTTTCTTTTCAACTTGAGTTCAATGAATCTTTTTAAATTTTTTATTACTTTTAAGTCACTGTACAAAGGAGTTTTCATTTAACAAACTGCTTTATGAATACAATACCACCTTGATCTGTGTCACCCCTTTAAAAATTCTCACCTATCCCTTCCCCATCCACCCCTCCCACCACTTTTCTTAATTTTACAGTACATTGAATTATTGACTGTATTTCTTCCTCTTCTCCTCTTCATTTCTCCACTCTTTCTGCATTGTGCCTTAACCACTGGTTTTTTATTACTCCATCTTCAGGTTTTATTTCATTGAACTTTGACTTAGCCTTTTTAGGGCATTGCAGCTTTTGAATTCTTCCTTGAATCTACTGTACTTCAGTTATAACATTGTGTACCCTTGCATATAACCCAACATATTTACTTACAAATTTATAAGCTTAATCCTTCTTTCACATTTGTGAGAAAACATGAATCATGTTTTGCTGGGCCTGACATACTTCACTTAGTATAATTCTTTCAGCTCTTCCCATTTCTTTGCAAATGGTAAAATATTATTCTTTCTAATGCATGAATAAAATTTAATTTTGTATTGCTTCATTTTCTTGATTCATTCATCCATTGAGTGGCAACTGGATTCTTTACTTGAGCTATGGTGAATAGTACTGCAATATACACAGTTGTGTTGGTGGCTTTACTATATCCTGATGTTTAATCTTTGGGATAGATGACTGAATCACAGAGTAGTAGTTCTATACTTAATATTTGGAAGAACCTCAATAGTGCTTTCCAGAGTAGTTGAACAAATTTACATTCCCACATCAGTGTATTAGATTTCTTCATCTGAAACCAATTCTCATAGATTTTATAAAAGAAATATTATTTTTGAGGGCCTATTAAATTTTCAAATTACCTTAAAATCTAGTAGTTTTATTCATAATTCACCTGAAACTTGCAATGAACAGTTCACTGTTTCTATTATATAAAACAAACATTCCCTTGGGGAGGGAAACTTAGATTTTAAATTAAGTTCATTACTTTGTGGTTTATTTTTATTCATGTTAAGTCTCCCAAAGTTCATATATTGAAATACTAATCCAGAGTTTCTCATAATGTGACTATGTTTAGAAGCAAGACTCATGTAGACATAAGAAGTTAAAGTGAGGTTATCAGAGTAATTTGATATCAAAATGATAAATTAGACAGACATTCCCACACATGTTCGCACACACATCTAAATACACATGTGTGAACGCGCACGTGCGCACACACACACACGCACACACACACATATCACTAAAGATGTTATGAAGTGGCACTGAAACATTGAAATAACACATCTATTCAAGAGTCAAGGAGGTAACTGGGCAGACCTTGCTTTCTCTGCTATCAGAGGAGCCAATCCTGATGAAATATTGATGACTGGCTTTCCTTTCCCCTGTGAGAAAATACACTGGATGGTGTAAGTTTCTGTGTTTCTCTTGGCAGACTTAAAACTAAACAAAACAAAACATAAATATTTACTGCTAAGTAGTATGTTTTCATCAAAAAGCTTATAAGTGATATCCTCATTAAGAATTCTATCATTCAAGGAATATAATACATCATAGTTATAATATCCATATGTTAGGACTATCCAACATACCTGGCCTCTGGCTTGGCAATAATGGACATTTTGCACACTTTTCTTTGTGCTACATTTTCATCATATGTAAACTAGCCTCCTCAATGACTCTTAACTCACAAGGTCAGTTATGAGTATTAAAATACATGAAATATGCAAAGTCCTGTCCATACTGACTTTGGAGGCCATAAAGATGACAGTCTGCCAAAATAATCTTTCTGTGGTCAGGGAAAGAATGTGTAAGTAGTTACCTGATGAAAGTCAAGGTTTGGGAATTGATACTATATGTCACAGCAGATGGGGAAATTCTTATCAATATTTTCCACCATAACTGCACTCAAAACTTCATAAATGGAGGCTGGAAATGTGGCCTACTGGCAGAGTTCTTTTCTAAGATGCATGCATTTCCAGGTTTGATTCCTCTGAACCACATAAACAGAAAAGGCTGCAAGTGGCTCGAGAGGTAGAATACTAATCTTGGCCAAAAGAAGCTCAGCAACGGTGCTCAGGCCCTGAATTCAAGCCTTAGGGATAACATATACACCCCATGCCAAAAGACACACATTCCAAAAGACTAGAAGATGCATCAGTTATCCGTCTAGAACTGATTGGAGTCCTAGCAAATAGAGTGTGGACAAACTGCTCATACAGAATTGCAATGACTACCCCAGGAGCACAGGCAGGGAAAAACAAACCCCATATTCCCATTACACTTTTCCCTATCGTCTTTGCTTACCTTTAACTTCCCTCATTTCTACTGAGGATCCCCAGATATGCCATCAGTCTTCCATACTTCATGAGTCAATTTTTTTGAGAGTATACATGCCTGCACCTCACCTTTATTTCAGCTGCATGTGGATCAGGTTTTATTCAAAGCTCACTCATTTAGGCCTTGAGCACAAAAGCAGCAAAGCATGTGGATATGATCATTACTTTCCTCTTGACTAGTGTACTTCTCCTGATTAACAGCTACTATGATGCTGACTTATTGAAAACACTCCTAAGGTACATCCATATGGAGTTAGTCCCACCGGTTTCTATTTTCTTTCAAGTTGTGCTGATCTGAGATACTGGTTTTAATCAACCTGCATTATTATTTATTCATAAAAAGCAGCATTTTTCAATATGTAAAATCTTATAAAAAACAAAATTTCTTCTATATGCATAAATCTAGCACAGGGGTTAATAAGGATGAGGTGCCACATGAATAAAAGAGTATATTGATTATCCTGAACAAGAAAAGGGAAGAAGGATATAAATAATCATGGAGGACTTGGTATTCTTGAAAAACCTTGCATCAAAGGAGAGAGTAGACCAGAGAATATGGTTCAGACAAGGAAATTCCAGGCAGATAGAAAAATCAAGAGTCTAATGCTCACAGAAGGGGAGAGACTATGTGCTGAAATTACAAACAATTCAATTGGGTTAGTGTCTGGTGTATTTGAATGTGAATCAGGTACATTTAGATAGCATATTTCAAGCCAAGTGCGGTGGCTCACTCCTGTAATTCTAGATATTCAGGAAACTGAGATCTGAGGATCAAGGTTCAAAGCCATCCTGGGCACTAAAGACAATGAGACTATTATCTTCAATTAATCACTAGAAAACAGGAAGTGAGGCTGTGGCTCAAGGGATAGGGTGGTAACTTTGAGGTGAAGAGTTCAGGGACAACTCCAAGGCCAAGCTCCATGACCCACACACAAAAAATTAATTCCATTTACATTATGGAACTTAATTAATTTAAAGATATGACAATCAACTTTAATTGCTACAGATTTGAAAACAACCATCTATGAGACTACATTAATCTGTTAATAGTGTAGCCTTTAGAATGGGCACAGGAGTATATGTTATAAATGTCCAGATATATCAAAACCAATTACTCTATGGTTAATACAACTTCAGAATATTTGGTTCCATAAATAAAAAATTCTGTCATTTTTGAACACTTTGAATATAGCACTTACATGAATATAATAGGTTTTATGTCTAAGATTCTCTCTTAATATTTTCCTACTGAGTTTTATAGATGCTGACTAGTTATATTTATGTCTTTTAAAATTTGTTGGAAACTGTCAGATTTATGCAATGTAAACAAATGACTATTAATAAATTAGGATCAAAAGATATGATTGATAAAAGCACATAGAGTATTTGTTTATCTAAGCATTCATTAAGATCTCTCTGAAAATCTCAGTGTAAACTGTAATCAGGAAATAAGCCTTGTGTTAAAGCTTCAGGGTGCCAAGATAACTGAGAGAAGTTAACAAAGAAATTTAGTCTATAGTTTAATTTAACTATGAACACTTGTTTAAAAAATATATACATAACCCATTTAAAAGAAAAATATTCTTCTGAATCCCCAGAGGTACATGACTTCGACATTGGAAAACAAACATATCATATATTCAAAAAGACATGGTTTTCAATGCTTCCAAACGAAAAGACTCATGTAACTTCATCTCTTTGTGTCAAATGTATAAAGCTCAGAAACTTAATGTTACCCGAAGACAACATTGTGAAAATGTCATAGAACTTGAGCATCAAGTAAATTAATTTGTATATTCCTCAAACAAAATAATACATTTCATTCTCCAGTATGAATAGAAATTATGCAATTTCCCTTAGGAGTGTATATATGAACTTCATTGTTGGATTGTACTGGATTTAAAATGTCATTTTCAGTAGAAACAAGTCAATCATCAAGAGAAAAATGTAATGCTACTAAAAATTGATATATTTTAAAACATGAAAAAGAATAACTTGACTCAAAAAGTGGCAAAAGCAACCATAATTATGAGTTTCTTTGACACAGATTAGAGGTAGGTTTCCTTTCTCTCTCTGTTTCTGTCTTTCTGTACCTTCACTTTTTTCACATAATTGTTTACAAATCTGGGAAAGATAGCAATAAAGAGTTTGAGACTATCATAAAATGCTATATTTCTTCTATATAAATTAATATATGTGCAAATATGCTGTTGTTCAATTAAAGATGATAAAATATGCACATTTTGTTGTATAAAATATATTCATGTAAATGTGAATGACTGCTTAATTTTTAAGATATTTTTTCCAATTTTCTGAAACATGGAGGAGTCATGGACAAAAGAGTGCATTTTTAATTTGTTCAAGTCCAGGACTTAATACAACCTTGACAAGAAATGTAACAAACTTGGTGCTCATGGCTCATGCCTGTATGCCTAACTACTCAGGAAACTGAGATCTGAGGATCCCAGTAAAAAAATCAGCAGTCAGGAAAATCTACAAAACTCATCTCCAGTTAAATACCAGAATAGCCTTGACCAAAAGAGCTCAGGGATAGAGCCCACGACATGACTTCAAGTCCCACAACTGGGGAAAAAGAAAATGTATTTTTGTAATGTTTATCTACCTGTGTTATTGTTCTTATCTGACACCTATAACAAAGCATATATTAGCAATGTTATGGATACTTTTTTTCTTTTCTTTTTTTCTGGATCATGGATCTTGAACTCTGGGCCTTGGTGTTATCCTTGAGCTTTTCAGCTCAAGGCTACCTCCCTACCCCTTGTGCCTCAGCCACACTCCCTACTTTCTAGTAATTAGTTGGAGATAAGGGTCTCTGGCTTTTTGTTTCCCAGGCTGGCTTGGAACCTTTATCCTCAGATCTCAGCCTCCTAATTGGCTAGGATTACAGGTGGGAGCCACAGTGCCCTGTTGTTGTTATAAACACTTTCTAAGAAACTCATCTTTGGTCAGTTTTGTCAGTGTTGAGTATCATACAGTATAATTACCCGTTATATAATATAGGACACTATACACCCTGTTGACATGCTTTGTAAATAAGACAGTCTATCCCTCCTAAACAAAGGAAAAAATTGAATCAGCGACAGGAGAAAATGCTGGTTCAGCACAGAGACAGATGCTGATAGAACACTGGGATCTGATTTTGCAATAAACTTTCTAGTAAAATAAGTATAGAAATATTGTTAGAAAAAGTCCAGAGCTGGGCGTGGTGGCTCAAGCCTGTAATCCTAGCTACTCAGGAGGCTGAGATATTAGGATCAAGTTTCAAAGTCAGCCCAGGCACAAAAGAACCTGAGACTCTTATCTCCAATTAACTTCTAGAAAACAGGAAGTGGGGCTTGGCTCAAGGGTAGGGTGGTAGCCTTGATCTGAAGAGCTTAGGGACAGTGCCCAGGCCATGACCACCAAAAAAAAAA
This sequence comes from Megascapheus bottae, assembly GCF_031878675.1. NCBI lineage: Eukaryota > Metazoa > Chordata > Mammalia > Rodentia > Geomyidae > Megascapheus > Megascapheus bottae. The sequence continues at coordinate 18,913,957 of NC_143522.1, forward strand.
AAAAAGAAAGAAAAAAAGAAAAAGTCCAGTACAGCAGATATGTATATCAGAAACAGTTAATTCACTTTATCAATCACTAAATACTGTGCATAGTGTGATGCATTTGCATATTCTATACATTTACATGACTTCCTGAACAGTGGTTTGTTTATACATAAAGCATCACCACAAATGTATTATTGTGTATGGTCTCAACATTGGATAACCCGTGATATCACTGACATATCATACATATTCATCTTTACGCTTGATCCTCTATGGCTAAAACATTATGCCTCAAATGAAACCCTTGTCCATAATCAGTGAAAATTAGCATCATTCCAAGGAATGTGGAGCACCCTTCCCCCACTTTTCATTCACATCATTAACCTTCCTCTCTGTTTCCTGCCTCCTTTACAAAACCACTGAATGGAGACTGGCAATTGTGTTTCTGAGCCACTATCCTCTACCATTCCCTGTTTGTCTATAAATTGTGAATTCTAAACCATGAAATATTCAAGAAGCACAATGCTGATATCTCTCCTCCTAGAGACTTCTGTTTTACAATACAGATTGTTTGCAACTGTGTTCCCTTTCTACCTAATGGGTGCCCTAGGGGAATGTTGTTGGCTTTGAGATTTCAACCACATATTTTTCGACAAATGACAGTGTTGAAGCCAATGAAATCTGATAGCAGCAAGCATCATTCTGTGATCTCTGAATGGAACAGGTTCATATTTCTCTTCCCTTTGGGGTATGAAGAAAAAGGACACACTGGGATGTGTTGAGCTGCAGCCACATATAAGCAAATGATTTCAAAAGGTAGCAGAACATTTCATGTTCTTTGGAGTCAAATGGGACTACTAAACTGTCAGGCTTAGCTGTAGTGGTAACGGGTTTCTCTTTGGGGACGACAGTACTCAAGTCATTTGCTTCCCATTTGGTTTGCTGCTGCAGCAGCCATAACTTCCAGGTGCTGCCCTGGCCTGCCAGAGAGAAGAAAGCAGAAATAAATCACCTTGCTCTACTGGGTTCTCAGACCAATAGCAGGAATTAATGTTGTGTCCAAAAGATCAAAGTGCTTCTCAGGACCCTGGGAAAACCCATGCATCACTTAGGGTGCCAGATAGTGTCTGTACAGAATATTCAACAGCTAGGTAAGATGCAAGATGACAAGAGCTAAGTGAGAAAAATACTAATAAGGAAGTAGGAGTATCTTCAACATTGGGATTTTAGTTATTTCAATCATAAGTTTATCTATGCTAAGATAGATATATTCCCAGATCAGTGTTCTATATTTAATATCTGTTTACTGAGATAGTACTCTGCCATCCATTTAGTGTAATATTGCACAAAATACACCTTATGACACCTAAGAATCTACTGTGGGAACTAAGATAAGGAAATAAAAGGTGTCAGACTATGTATTAGATGATAGGTTAGAAAGGATAATTCATAAATACAAGGGTCTTTACAATCAAACTCAGGATAATTGACAGGTACCAATTCATGGACTCGGGGCTATGCAGTGACTATGAGCTTTTGTGCTCAGGGATAATACTCTACCACTCTGATAAAAAAATCCATTTCTGTCTATTTGATATTTAAATGGAAATAAGAGTCTCTCAGATTGTTCTGTCTGGGCTGACTTCAAACTTTGATCTCCAGATCTCAGCTTCCTGCGTAATGAGAATTATTGGGGTAAGCTACCAGTGACTATTTTACAAGTTAATTGATTTTTTTTTCTATATGGAAGTAAAAATAAGCCTGGGGATTCAATCTGTGCTCTGGATATGATATGAGAAGAGATGAGATGGCAAGGTGTAGATTCAGTAAAAAAAACAAAAACAAAAACAAAAACAAACAAAAAAAACATCAGGCTCTTAGCAGGAAATGATGTTCTGCCTCATAATTTCAAGTTTGTGCTTGAGGTAACACTGAAGACACTGAGAATAATGGAGAATGTGCTAAGTCAGAGTATTTGCCAAGTAGAGAGCAAGTTGGAAGAAAATACAAATTGCTATGGTGAAATATAAAAGTATACAACTCAGAATGTGAAATTCTGAGTTGCCACTGCCAAAAAATCTAAGTTTCCATTTGACTTGTAATTTGAATTAATTACTCCTTTTGTGTACAAAGACACAATCTGAGATTCAGAATATTTTTAGGATAAAGTATCAGGATACTAAAACAGTTGATTCAAATTACTCAGACCAAAGATTTTGGAATTATGTAGTATGAAACATATGTATCTTTATATACATGTTTATATTTTACTGATGCCTAGTAGTTTATTGGTTAATTTGCAGAAGGTTCTCAATTTAAATGGTTGGCAGAAATATTAACCTGAAATCCTATAAAAAACAAACTCTTGGAAAATGGCTAGAAGGTAGGAATTCACTAATAAGGGAAGACTAAGGAAAAAAGAGAAATACATGCTTTATTAAAATGTGAGAACTTTCATTAAGGAAACACTAGAAAAATGGTATGATTCCCAATAAGTAATATTAAGTGTACTTTAAAGCAAGGTGACTCATTGAAGGACTAGGGAGCTGCTTCTAATTTAAATGCAAATAAAAGATAAAATGAAAGTTTAAAGAATCTAAGAAAAACATCAATAAGGACAACAATGAAATTGAGTTTATACAATTCTGAGAGGTACTTGTTAGATGCTTATTTCTAAATATTGTTAACCCATTCAAAAAAAGTATAGAAGTTCTAGAATCTGGTAAAAACATGATTGTCTCTTTATCTGAAAGTAAAAGGTTTGCATGTATGATCAGTTAAGAGGACATGATACTGGTTTAGGATAAGTCATGGCTGTCTATGTAAAAGGAAGGATATGTAGAGGTAGAAAAGACAGAGGAAGAACACTAGGCAGGTGGGGATGGCAAAAGATTGGCAGAAAGATTAGAAATTATGAGGAGTTGATCCTCAAGCTCTTCAACGAAATTGAAAATGAAGGTTCCTTACCAAACTCATTCTATGAAGCCAGTATAACCCTCATCCCCAAACCAGACAGAGATTCATCAAAGAAAGAGAACTATAGACCTACATCTTTGATGAACACCGATGCAAAACTTCTCAACAAAATACTGGCTAACCGTCCACAACAACTCATCAAAAAAATTATACACTATGATCAAACTGGATTCATCACAGGGAGGCAAAGCTGGTTCAACATACGCAAATCAATTAATATAATTCAACACATCAACAGGAGCAAGGACAAAAATCACATGATTGTCTCAATAGACGCGGAAAAGGCATTTGACAAGATCCAAAACCCCTTTATGTTAAAAGCTCTGGAGAAACTAGGAATCCATGGAACATTCCTCAATGTAATAAAGGCTCTGTATGAGAAACCCACTGCTAGTATTATACTTAATGGAGAAAAGCTAAAGCCATTCCCTCTAAAATCAGGAACGAGACAAGGATGCCCACTCTCTCCACTCCTCTTTAACATAGTACTAGAATTCCTAGCCAGTGCAATAAGGCAAGAAGCAAGCATAAAGGGGATCCAAGTAGGGAAAGATGACATGATTCTGTATTTAAAGAATCCTATAGACTCTACTCCCAAGCTCCTTGAGCTGATTCAAAGCTTTGGAAGAGTAGCAGGCTATAAAATCAACCCTCAAAAATCAACTGCCTTCCTTTATGCCAACAGTGAGAGGAACGAGGCAATGATCAGGAAAGAAACTCCTTTCACAATAGCCTCAAAGAAAATAAAGTACCTAGGAATTAGCTTAACTAAGAATGTAAAGGACCTTTTTGACGAAAACTTTAAAACCCTAAAAAAGGAAATTAAAGCAGAACTAAGGAAATGGAAAAACCTGCCATGCTCCTGGATTGGAAGAATCAACATTGTGAAAATGACAATCTTGCCAAGAGCTATCTACAAATTCAATGCAATACCCATCAACATACCAATGTCATTCTTTAAAGAAATAGAAGAGGCAATCCAAAATTTCATATGGAATAATAAAAGACCCCGTATAGCAAAAACACTTCTTAGCAGAAAGAACAGCGCTGGAGGAATTTCAATTCTAAACTTTAGACTCTATTACAGAGCTATAATTCTCAAAACAGCTTGGTACTGGCACAGGAACAGGCCTGAAGACCAATGGAATAGAACTGAGGACCCAGATATTAAACCACAGACCTATGGCCACCTAATCTTTGACAAGGGAGCCAAAAAAATAGAATGGAAGAAAGACAGCCTCTTCAACAAGTTGTGCTGGCAGAACTGGTTAAGCACCTGCAGAAAACTAAAGCTGGATCCTTCTTTGTCACCTTGCACTAGAATTAACTGCAAATGGATCAAAGACCTGGAGGTAAAAGCTGACACACTGAAAACTCTACAGGAAGGAATAGGAGATACACTAGGCCTCCTTGGCACAGGTCGAAACTTTCTTAATAAGGACCAAGAATCACAACAAATCAGAGAAAGGCTGGATAAGTGGGACTGCATTAAACTGCACAGCTTTTGTATGGCAAAGGACATAGCTAGTAAACTAATCAGGAAGCCTACAGAGTAGGAGAAGATCTTCACCAACCAAACAACGGACAAAGGCCTCATATCTAAAATATATCAACAACTCAAAAAATTGAATCACTCCAAAACTAACCTCCAAAGTAACACCATCCCATTAAAAAATGGGCCAAAGACTTAAAGAGAGTCTTCTCTGAAGAAGAAACAAAAATGGCCTATAGACACATGAAGAAATGCTCAACATCTCTGGTCATAAAAGAAATGCAAATCAAAACAACTCTAAGATTCCACCTCACTCCAGCTAGAATGGGCAGGATCAGGAAAACGAATGACAACAGATGCTGGAGGGGATGTGGCCAGGAGGGATCACTACTACACTGTTGGTGGGAGTGCAAACTCGTTCAACCACTATGGAAAGCAGTGTGGCAGTGCCTCAAAAGGCTAAACATAGAACTCCCCTATGACCCAGCAATTCCACTACTTGGCATTTACCCAACCACCCAGAAACAAGGACATACTAAACCCACTAGCACAACAATGTTCATTGCAGCACTATTCACCATAGCAAAGATATGGAACCAACCTAGATGTCCCTCAGTTGAGGAGTGGATCAACAAGTTGTGGTATTTGTACACAATGGAATTCTATGCTGCTGTCAGAAAGAATGACATCGCCCCATTTGTTAGGAAATGGAAAGACTTAGAAAAGCTCATATTAAGTGAAGTAAGCCGGACTCAAAGGAACATAGGCTCAATGGTTTCCCTCATTCGTCATAATCAGTAGAAACCTTGGGCTCTACTAGCAGAGATTTGCAATAGAGCAAAATCTTGATACATAAGGACATATAATGTGAAGCTAATTGAAAGGACCTCCAGGATATTGAAATAAAAGCCATATAATGAATGATTGTTGTCCTTAATGTACTATGTTGTCTCTCATCTCCTTTACTGTCCCTTGGTTATCTCATATTGGTATAGTATCTCACTTTGTTATCTGATATATTGAATTTATTTGTATTTGGATATTTGAAATTTGATAGGGAAGGGGGGAAAACCAAGACGGGTGGGGAGTGTGGGGGAGGAGGGAAATGGGTACCAAGACATGTGAAAGGGTATCAATGTATGTGAATTAATGCACCTTCTATCTGGCAAATATCATGTAACCCTTTTACTAATTACAATAAAAAAATTAAAAAAAAAAGAAATTATGAGGAGTTGAGGAAAATATTCTATTATGTGTTTCAGAGATTCTGGTTTTCACACCTTTGGATTGGGAATAAATGTCTCTTGTTTATAGCCAATCAATCAAGAAAGCCCCAGGAATCTAGCATACCACACGAACCATTCATTTATTACCGCATACAGCCTAACAATGACAGAAAGAATTCTCTTCCAAGAAGTTTATTTGTTCAACCAGACGACCTTGCCTTTGGAATCAAACTGCTTTTATTTTACTTTGATGGTTTGCATCATCAGAAACATCTCCATTCCTTTTTTCTTTAAAAATGATTTATCTCCAAATTTTATAAACAGAACATGTCTGCATTTGGCCTGCACACGAATAATTTTGATAGAGTAAGAAATGTGTATGTGTATACTTGAGATGGCTTTCACAAAGATGAGTTGAATTTCTTGGACTTTTTTTATCCAATCTATAGAACTTAAATAATAAACTTCATAGTCTTTTATATTTTTTCCAACTTTTCACTTATCTGCTCATGCCTGTAATTCTAGCTACTCAGGAGGCTGAAATCTGAAGATCAAGGTTCAAAGTCAGTCCAGGCACTAAGTCCAAAGTCCATGAGACTCTTATCTCCAATTAACCACCAGAAAATGGGAAGTTTCACTGTGGCTCAAGGGTAAGGAAGAAGTCTTGAGCTGAAGAGATCAGGGACAACCCACAGGCCCTCAGTTCAAGTCCCATGACCAAAAAAGAAAAAAGAAAAAGAAAATAATTGGATAGGAGTAAGAAGGAAAAGGATAGAAAACAATAAAATAATGGAATTCCTTTAAAAATTAACAAATAGCTGTGAATGAAACCAAATGATGATGAAGAATTCAATGGGATACACAGGCATCTACAATCTATATTTAAATGTTCACTTAAAAAAAGAAGGGTTATCTCATGTTATTATAATATTTCACCTTGTTATCTGATATATTTTATATATACTTAATTGGATATTTGAAATTGGATAGGGAAGGGGGGAAATCAAGTTGAGCGTGGGAGGGGGGAGGGAAATGGGGACCATGACATGAAAAAGGGTACCAATGTGAAGTAATGCACCTTCTATCTGGTAAATATAATGTAACCCCTCTATTAATTACAATAAAAATATATGGAAAAAAGAAATGTTTTAATTTCTAAAGTACCATAGCTCATCTTAAAAAGCATTGCATAATAAAAATAAAAATAAAATGTGAAATATTTTTAATTCAAGAATGTTTCAAGGTTTGCCCTAACAGTTTGACTAGCATATCATAACCCTGAATTCTTTCATTGGATGACAAAATGCTCTGCAGTGTCCTTTATTTCTCTCCCCTGATGAGTGTGAGCTGCTTATCTCAGATGCACTGCATTCCACCAACCAAAATCTTGAGAATGCCTTTGAGAAATGTGCAATAAATAATCAAACTTGTCTGTCATTCAAAAGAAGAATGTGATAAAATGCATCGTTAGCATCATTAAATGAGTGTCTATTATGTTACAGAAGAGTAAGAACATGTGCCCTATGCAAGAACATAAAGTGTAATGAGATTTAAAAAAATAACTTCCATTATATTCAGAAAGTGCTTCTTATTGTTTCCATCCCTCAACTTGTCTCCTTTCCCCTTTCAGTCATTCACATATCCTAATTCCATCTTCAAGGAAAATTAACTTTATTTCAATGATGTGATGATTTTAAAAATGGCCTGCCAATGAAATGCCTAAAGATGCCTCATTTCTCTAAGAATAGAGTTCATTTTTGTATTTTGTTTGAATTTCAGGAGATAGCTGCAAGGTCCGTATGGCATTGAACATAATTATGGACTAAATTGTTGACATCAACCTAAAATTTCTTAGAAAGATTAGATGCAATTTAATTCAGTCTTTTCTACTTAGTTCCTTGACCCCTACTGGGAGATGTGTCTGCTTTTTTAATGAGGCTAAGTTTATGAATCACCCACTTGACACTTAATCATGTAAATTAATAGCACTTGATAAATATGCCTTTTGCAATCGCAATGATGACTAAGCTGTGTGTTTTGTTAACATGGCCATTTATAGCTCACTAATTTTGGATTGGAAAGAATACAAGTCTATTTGTTCTACAAGTTTTTTCAATGTCATTGCTCTATCTTTGGGTTTGAACCAATTCTAGCTCCCCATGAATATTTTCTATTGAACATTTTAAAATTCTTATATATCATATGCCTTGTCTATTTTAAACATAATATATATTTAAGTGTACTGTATATTTACTGCGCAATGCAGAAACACTCAGATAAATCTTAACAGAATGTCTTTCGGCTATAGCTATCCTGTAGGTATTTTAACATTACTACAGTTTTTCTCCTCATAGAATAAATATAACTGATATCTGACACATCAATGTAGATAATTAATTTTCTACTCTTCCATTGAAAAAGCTCATAATTCCTAGGAATTAATTTGGCTCAATATTTTTTTGATATTTGAACACTGATTACTTCCTGTAATTTATCTACTCCAAAATGAAGTGATTTTGAGTCTGGAAAGAATATCTTCCCTTTGTATCCTGTCCTGTCATTTTTCTACTAGATTCATGAGGGCAACATAGGCACCTGTCTCAGATTTTTGGATCCTTAGGAATATCTGTTTACAAGATCTGCACCGCTTATCCTTTTCAATTTCTCTTCTCATATCTACAGATTGTTTTAACCCACTTGTGACTGCCATTACTCTGTTTTGTCACTCACATGCACTTTTCTCCAATGAAATCAAACCCGCTATCAAATTTGGTCAAATTTGACAAATTTGAATTTGTTCAAACCAGAATTATATCAGCAAACATATTCGGTCATAAAAGTTACTCAAAAGGTAAACCAAAATGTACTAATCTCTGCTCAAACAGAGATCACATGAGTTTTATAGAATGCATTCACTCTCTGGACATTATGTTGAAAATAAACTTTACAACTTGCAGGTGGGGTTTGGAGGGAGAAATTGAGTATGATTTGAGGGGTGACATTGTTCGTAAAGAAATCTACTCTACCCGACATTTGTAACCATAAACCCCTTGTACATCATCTTTGTAATACAACATTCCAAACACAAAACAGAGGAATACATTGCAGGGAATACTGGTGGTTACCTGCATTTGAGAAGTGGCTGTCCCCATAGGAAAGTAAGCTTTTGACTTTCTTCATGAGAAGGGTTAGATTGGGTTATAGGAATGCATCTCCTTTAATGCTGAAAGGCTTTCTGCTCATTGAGAAAGACCATCCCTGGAACATAAAGCTGAGATGATTATCAAGTTTATGCCTAGTATCAAGAGAAAGAAATTAGCCTGATGAAAATCGAGTACTGACAAAAATATTCCTGAGGAACGAAAGCTTACAATTCTTGTAGAAAATATACTTTTCCTCTAAAATTAGTAATATATACTCTTATAACTTGTGTTCTTCATAATACTAGGAGCTCTCACCAAGGAGATTAGGGAAGAAAAAAAATAAAACAGCTAGAGGTGTTCAAAACAGAGAAGAAAGAAATCACATTTTTATGTACAAATTTTCTGAATTTTTTAAACAAAATATGATAAAAATATGCCAACTCAGTAAAGGTCTGTGATAAAAAGCAACATAAAAATCAATAGTGGTCTAAGGTATCAGTATACCTGTATTCACAGTACTCAAGAAACATAAGCAGGTGGACTTAAATTTGAAGGCTGATTTTTAATATACAGCCAGTTCAATTTTGGCTCAAAACACCAAGGTCTGGAATGTTAATTAGCAAAGCCCTTACTTAGATGCAGAAAACATTCAATTACACAAGAGCACACACAAATACACATACACAAAACCTTCTACACAGTAAGAGCAAATATTCAAAAGAAAATTAAGAAATTACATTCATTAAAGTGTAGACTTTAAATATATTAAATACTGTCATAGATAATAAGTATTTAGTAGCACACTTAGCCAAGCAAGTAAACTCTGTATAATGGTAACTATGAAATATTGATTTAAAAGAATAAAGACTCATATAAATGGAAAGCAATTTTGTTTGCATGATTTGAATTCTTTAGAATATCTATAGTAGAAAGTACAGACTCAGTGAAATTCAAATTAACACATACAATCCTAAATGATTATAAACTAAACCATACCTTAAATGCAAAAGAAGTCTTCACCAGGAAGAAAGGTAGAGGTATCATACCACCTGATATCAAAATATATTACAAAGTTACAGTCATGAAAACTGCAGTATGGCACAGAGACCCATGTAAGGAACAATAGAAAAAATAAAAGGCTTAGAACAAATTTGTTATTCATTTAGAATTTGATTCATGGATTTATTTATCATTTATGGACTGTGCCACATAATTAGTCTGTGGGTAGCATCCATGTGCCCTGATTGACTAGAATCAACATAAATGAGCATATGGAATGGACAGTATATTTGTGTCATAAACACAAATTCTTGATCAGCTTCTTTTCAAGTGGGCCAATTTCTGGGCAGGCAAGGAGGCTCATGTTTTTAGTCTAGACTACTCTGTAGGTTGAAATCAGAGGTTCAAAATTTGAAATCAAACCAGGAATAAAAGTTATTCAGATCCCACCTCCACCAACTAGCTGAAAGTAGTGGGTAGTGATCTAGCCACATGTATAGATCATAGTACCAGGCCAGTACCAGGCAAAAATGAGATTCTATCTGAAAAATAATTAAAGTGAAAAAAGACTGCAAAATAGCTCTAGTTAGAGGGTTTGGAGTTTCAAATCTATCAACTCAGAACAACAGAGATTAGATTCATGTTTTCAGCTTATTTTTCATATAGTTTAGATGCAATGTATAGTCTACATAATACATGCAAAGAAATCGAATGTGTAGAAACTAAAGAGAATTTGGGGGGAAAAAGGATAATGAGCATTTTCTCATATGCTTTTCTGCCATTTTAATCCCTTCTTTAGTCTCCCTTTAGTTCCCTTGCCCATTTAGTGATTTGTTTTTTGGGCAGGGGATTGGTTTCTTTTTTTTCAGTTTTTTTTAACTTTATTTTATTTATTTACTTATTTTTTTTTGCCAGTCCTGGGCTTGAGCTCAGGGCCTGAGCACTGTCCTTGGACTTTCTCAAGGCTAGAACTCTACCACTTGAGCCTCAGCACCACTTCCAGCATTTTTTTTTTATACATATGTGGTACCAAGGAATCGAACCCGGGTCTCCGTGCATGCTAGGCAAGCACTTTAACCACTAGGCCAAACTCCCGGTCCAGGGATTAGTTTCTTGAGTTCCCTATAGATACTGATATCAAGCATTTTTCTGATATATTATTGGTAAATAAATTTTCCCAGTTGGTTGGCTGTCTTTCTACTTTAGCAGAAATGCAAATAAAAACAACCCTAGGATACCACCTTGCCCCAATTAGAATGGCCGAGATTTTGAACTCAGACACTGCTGGTGGAATTGCAAGCAAGTTCAGCAGTGCGGAGGTTTCTTAAAGAACTGAAAACTGAACTTCCTATGATCCGCCATACCACTCCTGGGCATCTATCCTGAGAATCATAACTCAGGATATGATAAGGACACCTGCTCAGCTATGTTCATCTCTGCACTAGTCACAATACCCAAGTGATGGAAACAATCCAGATACCCTACTGCAGATGAATTAATACACAAAATGGGGCATATATATATATATATGTATATGCACAATGGAATTATACATAGCCAACAGACAAGATAAAATAATGGCATTCACAGGGAAGTGGATAAATCTAGAGCGAATCATGTTGAGTGAGACAAGTCAAGAACAAAGGAACAAAAGGTGCAAGTGCATGGTAACCTTAATATGTAGCTATTAGATCCAAACAGTACAAGAGCGAAGACTTAATATTTGTGTATAACTCTATAGACATGTTTTATTACATAGATTAATATGTATCTATGACATACAAACCCTCAGTCTAATTTTAATTATGTTTTAAAATCTAAGTGCCAGTGATTATATGTAGAAATTCCCTTTTTGAATACTTGTTTGTTAAACACGTCATTTGAAATATGATGTAGGGCCAGGAGTTTGGCCTAGTGGTTAAAGTGTTTGCCTAGCATGCATGAAGACCCAGGTTCGATTCCTCGGTACCACATACATAAAAAAAAAAGCCGGAAGTGGTGCTGAGGCTCAAGTGGTAGAGCTCTAGCCTTGAGAAAGTCCAAGGACAGTGTTCAGGCCCTGAGCTCAAGCCCAGGACTGGCAAAAACTAACTAACTAAATAAATAAATAAAATAAAGAGTTGAAATATGATGTAAAAATCACTTTTAATAAATTCTTTAATATAAGAAAGGTAGATTTCCCTTTTTCCAAGATACTGTCCAAAAAGAAATGTACTTATCACCTGACTTATGTAACTGCAACCCTTCTAGGCATCACCTTTTATAAGAGCAACAGAAAATTAAAAACAAACAAAAATAAGTATATTTGTACTTTGGTGTAATAATAGTAATTTCCCCTTTCTATGAACTCATCAGGCATTAGACATTAACACTACCTCTAGTATTACTCTTTAAGTAAACCACAGAATAGCATTTGTGTGAGCTGCTGCTTGGAAATAAAGCCACAGATAAGAGTCCAGGATAATTGGAATATTTTAAGAGCCAACAGTTCTACTCTACCATCATTGGATAAAATATTTATTTTATGCTTGGCAGTCTGGAGTTAAAGTCTTTGTTCTTTCTCAGGTTTTCAATGGAATATTTCTAATGTCTTGGGCATACCAATAAAAATACTTCTTGGAATCTAATCTGACATGCCCTAATGTAGTCATAATAATATTAGTATCCCAGAGACATGATGAATATATATTTCTATTATCTAACCATTAGATTATAACCCTGCTTTCAAAGAATTATTATTCTATTCTATTAATCTTTCTTTTGAACACCATTCTGCTTCAAGGCTAAGACAATTGAAGTAACTTATGAGCTCAAGATCTGTTTCTTAAAAGATGAGATATCTGTATTCATTGATCTAAATTCAAACTAAATTAATTCTCTTAATTGAGTTCCTGCCTTTTCTATCAGAGAATACATTCCTTCTAACCTTCTAAAAATGTATAAAGCATGGACAAATAATAATTATGGTCCAAGTAAACTATAGTTACTTATTATATAATAATATTGGATTTTAATGATTACTATATAGGAAAAATCTTATCAGTTCATAAAAATACTTTTAAAAATTCAGTTTGTTGTTTCGAAGCACTGTAGTTTTACATATATTTTAAACATTGTTTAAAATGCAATATTTATCTAACTGACTTTAATTTTATCTTTGCCGGTCTGGATATGTTTTCAGATAGATGTAAAAGGAATTAAAAAGTTGAGCTGATGTATTGGTTATGATTCATAGGAAGACTAAATGTTCAGGTTAAAACCCTCAGGTTATTTCAATTAAAAAAGCAAAACTCTATTGGAAGTTGCATTTTAAGTAAATAATTTTGTATTTTTTTGTTTCTCTAAAATGCCCTAAGGTACAAATGTACATTATACAATCTATAAATTGTCATTTTGAACAATGGAGTAATTTGTGAAATCACAGAGTGCCACACAAAAAATAGAATAAAAATGGATAACCTTATAAAATCTCAACTAGATATACATTTGGGAAAACAAAATTGTAAAGCATCAGTTAGTGATCCTCAAAGTTATCTTATAGTAACAAAATTTATAAATAAATTTAACCACTAACATTCAATAGACTCAAGGAATATTTGAGAAAATAGTGGTTAAAGTCTTTTATCTATACTTAATTTGATCACTCTTTCTTATCCAAGGAAATGCATAATTATTGACTCCCTAATACATGATTGGCAGTATAATAAATGATATTTTATCATTCATTCATCTTCTGTAGGTGATGTTATGTAGGATTTATAAATAATCTTTTTTTACAATAGCTTTTTCCTACAGAAGACCTTAGTATTGCTAAAGGGATTTTTCTTTTTTATTTTCACTTGCTAGGTCACTTAACTTTTCACTGCAATTTCTAGGTCTACCCTCCATTGACTTTTCTTGGCTTTTTGGAATGGAGTTTAAAACACCTTTCCTCTGGTTTACTCTAAAATCTTTCAGATACTATGGTCTGAACCTACTTTACCCTCATCACCATGAAATATTTTACTGCTGTCATTATAATGAGAAAAATTATGATTTTTGAAGTAATTTCACCAAAAAGGGTTGAGGAAGGGAAGAAGGAAGGGGGAAGGAGAGCAAAGAAGGACAGGGAAAGAAAAAAAAAGAAGAGATAAAAATTAAGGAGGTGGGAGAAAGTGGGAGAGAAAATTAAATGCATTGTAAGATACAGAAAGAGAAAGTTCATCTTTTTAACTCATTCAGAATTACATAGCAGACCCTTTGACTGAAATAGTTTCTAGCTAGATGCCTTCATGAATAAATGGTTATACATTTAAAAAGGCTCTGATGAAACATTTTATCACCAATTTATTAACTTAGCCAATGCCAATGTACTATATATTGATTAATATCTAAGAGAGTGAAGGTTAATAGTGATAAATACATAATGCTGAAGGTTATTTTAAAAAAACCTTCATGGATATGGGATAAAAAAAGATATTATTTATTTAAAGCCATTGAGTATCAGACCTAAGGCCTCTATCCAATAATGAAATCAATGGGAAGCCACAGTGGAATATAGTAACCAGGATAATTAATCTTAGATTTCATCCATGCTCCATGAGAATAATGTGTAAAACAAGAGAAATGATGCTCATCTTTGCCCTTAATTTAAAACAACAACTTGGATTATAAAGAGTGGTTCTACCATGTTTTATAAATGCATTCAGGAAAAAGAAAACTTATTTCTATTTTGTTTGTATTATTTTGGCAGTAGCCAAAGGCATTAAGTCTCTTTGAGTAAGATTTTAGTAGTAAATAGAAAGAGAGACGGTAACTCTATTTCTCTCTGTCTCTCTCTCTACACACACACACACACACACACAGATCAATACATATATAGATATATGTATTTATATACATATAACATATTATAAGAAGAAACCTCTTTTCTCTCCCTCTTGGATATACAGAATCTTTCAAAATAAACACCTGCTCAACATCATCTCTAACACAGTTAAAGATTAGATTTGGTGCCAGTCATGAGCAAAACCTGTCTGTGCTAATTTCATTTGAAGTGTTGGCAGCAACATAGACTGTATCAATCATGACCACCTCCTTAAAAAAAAAAAGCAACATTTTACAGTGCTTCTTTATTCAACACTATTTTTGATAGTGTAAGGTTTTAGAACTTTTTTTTTGTATTTGATCTTTATTGTTGTAAGGATATTACAATCAAATGATTGACTTACAATCTCTATAATTTGCAGAAGGTACATATTATAAGCATTATCTTTCATTAGAACTTTAACTGGGTCAAACAGAGGAGTTCCAGAAGTAGCAAAAATTATGCCGCCACCATCTGGTTCCCACTTCTAGGCAATGAGATTCAGACACTGTTAGAAAATACCAATCACAAAGGATATTTATGGTGTCCCTGTCATTTTTTATTAGCAGAGTAATAAACTGGTAAAAAAAAGTTACTCCTTTAAAAAATAGAAAACACAAGCTCTTAGTCACCACAGCAAGTTAATATCAGACTGCCCTATTACCATATCAAGCTATTATTCTGTTCTGCTTTTAGCATCTTTATTGACTTATAGATTGTCTCATTGGATGTAACTTAGGTCTTTCTGTCAACTAACACCAAAATAGTTATGGTTCTGACATCAGACTTTTCAGACATAATCTTGGAAGACTTACTGGTGAATGTCATCTTACTGTTTCATGATGGGTAGATGATTTGTCATGTGTCATCATCTGAACATCTATCATCACAAACCTTTACAAAGGTAATGCCTTTTCCTCAGAAAAGCTTTTGAATATCCTATTTATTCTACTTTCTTATCTTCTGTGATTATTTCATGTAAATAATTCTTTGCTTGTTTCATAATCAATATCTTACTAAAATCATTTATTTATTAAGACATTGATGATTCTTAAAGTCACCAATCAAATTTTTCAATATAATTTGAAAATAACTTTAAAAAATAAGTTGTTTTTTTTTAGTTTGTATTGTGTTCTGCATACTGTGGAGATGCTGGAATGTCATGGAAAGGAGACTGATTGGGCATGAAGCAAAACAGATAATAGTATGTTAGCAAGTAGATAGAATAATCATTTTAGTTTAGCTATTCCTGTAAAGTATTTCAGTATGGTAATACTTCTTCACAGTAAAACATTTTTAAATTCCAAAAAAGTATTAAAGCTAAAAATGAGGTTTGAGCACCCAATAATAGCCAACATAATCAGGGATTGGGAAATGTCTATATATTCCTTAGCAAGCAATATCTAAACACAAAAAGTATCAAAGCACTTACATACTATTGAGGTATCTTTTGACTCATTTGGTATTGAACACTTACCTATATAATAAAATAGTTACCTGTATTGTGTTTAATTATGGCAGCATAACTTTGTAATGTATGATTCTGTTTATATATGCATATATATTTTTTGACTATGTCTCTCTTAATAAACTAAATTCACTATCATTAATAATAGTAGACAAGTTCTCTCCTTTCCGAGAACTTCAGGTTGAGTGTTTATATCAACTTTAAAGCCAGAAGGTAAAATATTTTAGTTTTAGTTTATTCTTTGCCTAGGTTTATTTGAATTGTTGCTTGTTTTGCCTGGAGCATTTTATGTGCTATTTAATGGTATGGAAAATAAGAATGTATTCTTTGCATTTTAATGAATGTACAAAGTCTTCAACAGCTGACTGCAGGCTTTTATGGCTGTATAGTTCTTGCAATTTGATACTATTCCACTACCCAGACATCAAAGTGTCCTTGAGAGAAACTGACACTGGCTGCATTCCTTGAGACTCACTATAGAGCATGAGCAAAACCCCACAATCATCTGCTTATTGCTGAGTTTGTTGTTGAAAGGAATAGACCAATTTATTTAATCCTCTCAACATCTTCTACTGAGTCCCTACTATGAAACACTAAAGTCAAAATAAAAAAGGAAATTGAGAGAAGCCTTTGTGACTGAATGCTTGTTCTTAAAAGTCCAAAGAAACAAGAAGAAGGTAGCCTCCTTTTGATTCTATGTGTCAATTTGCAATTGGCCCTCATTATAAATAGCTCACAGGGCCCAGAACTGGTCTTAAAGGAACAGCATTCATGTGAAGATAAATGCTTTGCAGAATTAAAAAAAGAAAACTTGTTTGCAATGCACAATGTTGTCAAGATTGCCCCAGAAATCTTCTGCATTATTAACTACCATTGCTTCAACAAGTTTTGAACTTGTGGCTGGAGGGAAAGGGAATCTTTTACTCTTGCATAGCCCCTTTTGTTCTATGAAGGGAAAAATGAATAAACGTGTTTTATCTTACATTTCTAAACTGTAGAGGGCAAAATATACTACAAAAGATCTGAAAACTTTGTAGAGGCATGTAAATAACATTCCCATAACAAATGCATATTTCTGGGAAAAAAGGAAAGGAATGAAAATAGCAAAATAATATAGCAAAGTATCAGGTATACACATGTTAACCAGAGAATCAGCAAAATGTCAATAAGAGATTATTAGCTGTTTCTCAAGTGTCTCAAGTTTTATGATGTGAAAAAAGTATTTCCAATTTATATTGTTTCATTTATGCAAACTGGAGTTGAGAGGTGGCTTAACTCTATGAACTTTTTGTAGACTGCATGACTTAAATGTGTTTTATTCTCTTTTAATTTATCAGATTATTTTTACAAACACTGAATTTTTTTCTCATAAAATTGCAGTGCTCAAAATGTTTCAGACACCATTTTCCATGTTTAGGTCTATGATTTTCCAACAATTCACCATACTCTTTACCCAGACATATTATTTCCTACAGTCAGTTCATCATGTGCTATCACAGATAACCATTTGGGATTTTTCTTCTTCCTTCCCCGTCCTTCCTCTCCCTCTCTTCCTTCCTCCCTCCCTTCCTTCCTTCCTTCCTTCCTTCCTTCCTTCCTTCCTTCCTTCCTTCCTTCCTTCTTTCTTTTTCTTTCTTTCTTTCTTTCTTTCTTTCTTTCTTTCTTTCTTTCTTTCTTTCTTTCTTTCTTCCTTCCTTCCTTCCTTCCTTCCTTCCTTCCTTCCTTCCTTCCTTCCTTCCTTCCCTCCTTTCTCAGTTATGGGTCTTTACCTTGCGGCTAGGGTGCTGCCCTGAGTTTTTGTGCTTAAGGCTCAGACACTTAATCTACAGCACCAGTTCCTCTTTTCTGGTGGTTAATTGGAGGTAACAGTCTTAGGGATTTTTCTGTTCAGGCTCTCTTTGAACTATGACCCTCTCAGACTCCTGGGTAGTTAAGATGATAGGCATGAACTACCAGTGATTGAACCATTTTTCTTTCTTTCTTTCTTTCTTTCTTTTTGTTGCCAGTTCTGGGGCCTGAATTCAGGGTCTAGGCACTGTCACTGAGTTTTGGCAATTCTAGAACTCTACCACAACACCACATTTTGACTTTTTCTGTATATTTGGTACCAAGGAATCGAACGCAGTGTTTCGTGCATGCTTGGTAAGCACTGTTCCACGAGGCCACACCCCCTACCCAGCCATTTAAGATTTTTAAAATGGATTTTACACAATAGAAACTTACGTCTCTGTTCTGAATGCTGAGATGCTCAAAGTCTGAGAAGTCCTTAGGAGATTCATGGTGTGGCAAAGGCTCATTCTTTTGCTCTTTGATAGTGTCTCCTTGATGCCTCTTCCTATGTCAGAAGGAGACCAACCAGCTTCCACTGACCTCGATGAGGGCTCCATCTTCTTGTCTTTCACACTTACCTTAAAGCCCATTGTTTAAATACGGTAACATTGGGGATTTCAGTTCGATCATTGAGATAGGATGGCAGACACAAGAATTTAGAACATAGCAACAGGTCAACAAATGAATTTTCCGTATATAAACTTTGCTGATCATTCTAATTTTCTGTTTCTGTAATCTTTTTTTCCCTCTCATTTCACCTTCGATAGATTCCATCTATCTCCTGTGCAGACTATATTGTTTTCTATTGCTAGTAATCTGATTCAATATATCTAGTCAGTTTTACCATTTTAGTTTTCTGGCATATAGTTATCATCCAGAAGGTTATAATTCACTAGTCACAAGATTTGTTTTTGTTGTACCAATTCAGCTTCTTTCTCCAAATAAATTATAAAAAGTTTTGAAGGTGTGACTAGCATATTACAAGTTCCTAAGGTACATAGAACAAGTCAGTTTACATATGGGAACTTAAGAAACAGGATACATAAGAACTGACAGGATGTTTCTTGCTGTTGTTGTTGATGATGATAATGATAATGATGATGATGATGAGGAGGAGGAGGAGGAGGAGGGTGTAACATGTGACGTGAAATGCAGCTTTTATCATAAGGCAACTGGTAACAACAAAAACTAGAAATGGCTTTTCAAATTCAATCTGATGCATAAATTTTATTTTAATACCTTCTCATTAAAAGACCATTCATTTGTACAAACAGAATTAGCAGAAGATAGTCCGAGCTTATTAGTAAAGAATGGTAGATAGTTTTATTCTATTTTATGCCATTTCTCAGTTAATTATATTATTTTATCTAATAAAAAGTAAATATTATAGATAGTAAATAAAATTGCTACAAGTAGGAAAATTACAATGTAAGAATAACTCAGTCTTCACTGATTGTTTTAACAGTACTTGTGTAGGTAAATAGTATTCTAAAGTCATATGCACAGGGCAGTGTCCAGCCTTGCATCTCATAAATTTATTTATGTGCAACATTAATTCCAGCCTGTCATAGACCCCTGAGTTGACTGATGACTGACTATAGTTATTAAACTTTTTGGGGGGGATCATGGGGCTTGAACTCTGGACCTGGGTGCTGTCTCTGAGCTCTTCAGCTGGTCTACTGCCCTACTCCTTGAGCCACTGCCCCACTTTCCATTTTTATTGACAATTTGAGTTTCACAGGCTTTAGTGTCTGGGCTGGCCTTGAACCATGATCCTCAGATCTCGGCCTCCTGAGTAGTTAGGATTGCATACATGAGCCACCCTGGTAGGCCATCAAAAATATTATAATAATTTAAGAAGCACAGAATAGTGGCTTCAACCTATAATCCTAGTTAGTTGGAAAGCTGAAATCTGAGAATAGTTCAGAGCCAGCTTAGGCAGATAAATTCAAGACTCTTAACTGCAGAGACTAGCAAAAAGCCAGAAGTAAAGGCTTGACTCAAGTGATAGAGTATCTTTAGATATTCATTGATATAAACATAGACCATATGAATTCCAGAGTACTCTTTGCAGCCAAATATGTATAGTGGCTACTGTAGGACCCTATGATTAAAAAACAAATTGTTCTCAAAATGGCCATGTTGTGATTTCCCCAGTTTCAGTGGAACTCTTGAGAGCTACCCCTTTAGAACTATTTTCTCAAAAGGAACTAGGAATCCAAAATGTATTTCTCCTCTGTCAAGGGAGCAAAAGCAGACTTTTTGAGGACAAAACATCCAATAATCAGGGTACATTCTTGGAGCTAGGAATGACTCTTCTTGGAGCTAGGAATGACTCACTATATTCTGTCCTTCTGCCAGCTCTATGTAACTCTAGTAGGTGAACTGTCAATGGATTCTATGATAAGGTGCAGAGCTGCAATGATAAACTACATGCTTCCATGGCTATTTTACTGTAAAAGGGTCATGGAAATTGAGAAAATGATTCACAGAATCCTATTATTTCAATTTAGTAGTTGGAGAGTGAGATACTGGCATCTCTATAGGTAGGCAGGTTATTTCTGGTGAATAAATACTACTGTTTCCTTCTGATGGCAGAATTCAAAGACATCAACCTGACGCAAAGTTGCTAGTCTTCAACAAACTACTACCTACAAACAGAAATTCTCTGGTTAAATCCCTTTGAAACAATTACCAGAACATTTATCAAAAAGAAAATTAGGACATTGAAACATGTCTGGACTATAAATTTGGCCCTAGTGGAAGAGTAGAACAAAGGAGATGGGACAAAATGGCAATTTTGGTCATAATGATATATGAAAATGTGTGTAAACTGAATAAATAAAATGATGGGAATGGACATGAGGGAAGAGCAGGATGAATCAAAGAGTGCATCTTGGCAATAATCAAAAGGCACTGTATTCATGAATGAATGTGTGAAATGAAGCATCTATAAATGGCTAAGTGAGGCAAATAAACATGAAATAAAATGCAAACTATAATGGTTTACTGTGAATTCCATTTTTCAAAGAGCTGAAAATATCTTGAAAAATTGACTTTCCAGGAAAAAAATAATCATGATCTTGACTCTCAGAACTTTCCTGGGATTTTTGTAATAAACTCATGAATAATCCACCACACATTTTACAATTAAAACATGAAATCATGCTAAACTTTGGTTACTTTCATTTTGTAAATATATTTGATACAATCTCATTCTTTAAAAAAATATTATCAAGGTGATTATAGAGGGGTTACAGTTACATTCATAAAGTAGTGAGTGCATTACTTCTTGAACATTGTTACCCTTTCCCATGTTTTTCTCTCACTTTACTTCCTCTTACCCCTCCCAAATTATAAAGTTTGTTTTCAACATATTGTTGCAGTTATACTGGTTCCTCCTTTGTCCTTTGTCTCTTCATCTGTTAAGTTTTATAAAACCTCAGGTTGTCATTTTTACCTGTAGAGATTGATGGCAAGGTCACATGACATTAAGATATTTCCAATAAAATTAGGAAAAGATTTCATGCTGGTTGTCTGTTTTTTCACCGAGTCATTCTCTGGGTATCTCCTTTTGTATGAATTGTCAAGAAAAACGTAAGACAGACAATCAATGTGGCCTATGCAGTTATAAGAGACACAAATTCCTGTGAACATGTGCACTTTTATCTGATATTGTCTATTGTTTATATTTTCTGCAACCATTTTAGACACAATATACACTGAATTACCAGGGTGAATCTCTTGTGGCCATTCCATGTTTTAAGATTTCAGAAATGTAAAGAAAACTGTCAAGTGTTTATGAAATATTTCATTTTTCTGCTTTGACCCTGTTAAACTTATAAATATTATGAGAGTGCTTATATAGAAAAAAAGAAATAGTTAAATATACAATAGAGACAGGAGATGCCAAATGATGACTGCTTATAACACTTTTCTAGATTTCTAATAATAGGGACCCTGCTGAGCTATGTGGGTTATAGGACCACTCTTCTTTCTCTGGATTTTATGAAAATGCGTTTTACAGGTGACTCAAAGCTTAAAAATGGCAAAAATAAAATAAGAGAAGAAATTGAGGAAGGGTGAGTGTGAAATATTTCAGCAATATTCAGGAAAAACAAGTGAGAAACTGATGCCTTTTTCTCACAGTACGCCTGGGGAAAATCCCATGTTTCAGTCAATTATACTTGCTGGCAATACTTAGATCCTCTACAACAGAGAAATGAAATTTTCTTAATTTTTCACGGAACTGGGTACTAAGCATACACTTCAATGTAGCAGGAGGAGGCCTGGGTCTTGGACAGGAATGTCACACATCTGTACACAGAGAAACTATGACACTCTGATCCCTCCCTCCCTTTCACCATTTGTAAGTAAGTGCTTATTAATGTCAAACTGACTTGGGCACCTGTGACATGTGAGTGAGGCTGACCCAAGAGAATTAGTCAATCCTAGAAGCAGTGGAATGTAAGGTTTCACAAATACAAGACCTTCCTCCCCAAAACAGCATCCATGGAAACACACACACACACACACACACACACACACACACACACACACACACACACACCAAAACGAAAAAACAAACAAACCAATAAAATGGTAGCATTGGACCAAGTCTCATCTTTAAACTAAGTTGACAACAGGGAATAAATGTCTGTGTATGTGTCTGAGATGATAGATAGATAGATAGGTAGATAGATAGATAGATAGATAGATAGATAGATAGATAGATAGGCATACATACATACATACATACATACATACATACATACGTACATACATACAGGGAGGGAGGGAGATAGCATTGTTGCTGAGATTATTCGATATGTCTTAGTGGCCTAATTTAACCAATCTGATCAGGATACATTCTAGTTCTCTCTCCATCTAGTATATCAGAAGTCATTGTCCTGCATTTGTATTTTGCACACAATAATTATTACAGGAGTTTTTTGAAAAGCTGATCCAATAGTCTTTTGTGGCACTCTAGTTTATAGATATTAAGGAAGTTTCATTTATTCCTCTTTACTACTGCAGCATTGTACAATGTCTTAAAATAAAAAGTAATATGATTAAATTTAGTGAACTGGTTGGCTTAAATTCTGTTGGACCATTTTTGGATTTTTCCATCTATCTATCTATCTGTCTGTCTGTCTGTCTGTCTGTCTATCTATCTATCTATCTCTCTATCTATCTATCAACATATATGTGTATATATGTGTGCACATATATATACATATATACATATATGTATATGGTGCATGTGCTATGTGTTTATGCACATGTATAACATACATATGCATGCACGCATACATGGATATATTGTGTATGCATACATAAATAACAAGCACAAGTGTGCTTGCTAGCATAGTGCTCTACCATTTGAGTCATACCACTGGTCCTGCTTTCTGCTAATTATTGTAGAGATGGAATCTAACAAACATTTCTTCCCTATCTTAAAACTGAAACCTTCAGATTTCAGTGTTTTGAATTGTTAGGATTCATAAGTATGTCACTGTCTCTAAGCGTTATAAACAAATATATCATTCCTACTTTTCACCCTTAAAATATGCTTAAAGTACCATAGAATAGTCTGAGGACTTGAACATTTTCAGTAAATTATCCAATGATTGTACTGAAAAGAAAATATGACATTTTAGTGCAATTTACCCTCATACTATGTCACACCATAATATATAAATGAGAATAAAGAAAAACTGAGTTCAGATAACTCAAAAGTGAAAATTTAATAGTACAAAATACACTCTGACCTTTTTCTTCCTAAGTAACATAATTGTCTAGTGAGCTCATGTTTCCAGAGATGCTTCTGACATCTTTATTACATGTACCTTTGTCCTGCATGGGATCTCTTCAGGCCAATAATGTCTCTGTTTAATAGTTTTGTTAAATATGTTCAATTAACAAGTGCATCTCAAATGATCCCCAGTTTGAAAGCACTTCTGAGGTGATATTTATTTCTGTCTCTATGATTTGAGAAAATTTTAGAGATTTCATGAAGGGAAATAAATTTCAAGCTTCAATTTTTATGTTGTGATCAGTTTTCCTTTCTTTTGAAGCTGTGACCAATCATATTTCTCTTAAATGAAGTCGTTGCATAGCTATTGACCCTTTCTTTGTAAAGGAACCTTATAAATAGAATGGTAATACTGCCTGTTCACAACTTTTGTTTTTTCCCTTTTAATTGCATTTTTATTGCAATTAATAGAAGAGTTACAGTTATATTCACCAGATAGAAGGTGCATTACTTCACACACATTGATACCCTTTCTCATGTTATTG
Organism: Megascapheus bottae; assembly: GCF_031878675.1. NCBI lineage: Eukaryota > Metazoa > Chordata > Mammalia > Rodentia > Geomyidae > Megascapheus > Megascapheus bottae. Next base: position 18,938,222 of record NC_143522.1, read on the forward strand.
TCCCCATTTCCCTCTCCCACCCCCTACCCTCATCTTGTTTCCCCCCTTCCTTTTTCCATTTCAAATAAACAAATAATCATACATACAATATACCAGACAACAAGGAAAGATATTGTAACCATATGAGAATAACCAAGGGACAAAAAAGAGATGAGAAATAACATACACCACTTTTTATGGATATAGTTTTATCTTTTCTCAAATATAAACACTCATGTCTGAATTCTACTTCAGAATATGACCTTATTTGGAAATGAGATCCTTACAGACAGAATTAGTTAAGATGAGGTCAGAGTGGAGTAAGGGAGGTACCCTAATTTATTTTTTATTTGTACCCTTTTGAGAAGTTCATTATGTGAACACGCAGAACTACAGGGAGAATATCATGCAGTGACAGAATAAGTTACAATACTTAGGCACCTACAAGCCAAAAATGGCCCAAGGCTCCGAGAAAGTCAACTGAAGCTACAACAAGGCAAGAAATATGTCCCCCTTGGGTTTCAGATGGAGCACTGTGAACACTGTAGTTTGAGATAATGAATGTCTGTTGATTTAAGCCACCCACTTCGTGGCACTCTGTCATTTTAGCCTTGGAAACTTAAGCACACCTCACCAGCTGAAGAAGCCAGAGGGCAATGGTGTGACTGAGATCTAAACAGGCAAGGAGAGACCAAAAGGATGACATTGAACAACTGCTTAAAGAATGTCCATTCCAGATACAGCCATGGTAGTTGTGGGTCTCCACTAGGTTGAGATATTAGAAAATGTAGGAATCAGCTTGTATGTGAAAAGAGTAAACCTGGGACAAAAAGTTGGGCAGCCCTTAAACCTATGGGTTGTCCATGGCTATGTGAAAGATCTTGTTGTACTTTTTCCCTTGTGTGTCTGTTACTCATTGAGCAATTCATACAATAGATCAAGAGGAGGGGCAGAGACAAATGGCAAAAAAAAAGGTGGGAAAATACAATCAGACTAGCATCACATGTGAAAACGAAACCAGGTTACACGATGGGATATGTGTGTTGATATAGATGGGGAACAGAATGGTAGCAGGGAGGACACTGATTACAATGCATTGCATTATACTTATAATCTTACATGTTTAATTAAAATCCCTTGGAGCAATTAAAAGTCAATACATTTATATGTATATATATATATATATTCAAGTGAGGACTACCATACATATGTTCTTTTATATTTCCACAATGAATTGTCCTTCTTCTTTTCTGCGCTTTCTCCTTCTTTCCCTCCCTTCCTTTCTTCTGTTTCTCCTTTTCCCTACCAATCCCCTTTCCTTTGTCCACCATTTATAAAAGATGCAGAGACTGGCATATGTAGTCTACATCTGTAATTCTAGCAATAGCAACATATATCAGGATCTGTGGGCAACCCATGAAAAATATTGCTAGGTCACTTCTCAAGTAGTAAGCTAGAACTAGTGTTAGATCTATAATCCCAGCTATATATGACAAGTGTGTATGCGTGAAATACAATGTCAGAGAGTCCTAGTCAAACACATGGACGATTTTATCTAAAACAACGGAAGAAAAGAGGAGTAACTAAATGCTAGAGGAGTAACTAAAGTGGGACAGTATTAACTAGCAACTCTGAAACCCCACTCATTTAAACATTGTCTGAATTCCTTATTACATTTATTTTCAGCTATGCCTAATGAGCTCAACGCATTTGTTTCCAAAAATGCATTTTCTCAAATGATCTTAACTGGAACACAAACAGCCTTAAGAATAATAAAAAATAAATGGCAAAGAAAAGGGAAGTCAGCTTTGGATAAAATACAAATTTAAAAGAATAAGACCAGATGAGCCATGAACAGTTTAAACAAATGTATTATTAAAGAAAATGGCTAAATATTCAAACTCATTAAAACAAGCGCTACCATTATTTCTTTTCTCCCTTTTAAAATAACTTTTATGAATCAGTGCAAACCACACTTGAGCTGTTTTATCTGAACGTGTTCGGTTTGTAAATATAAGGCAACAGACTTAAAACCAACAAGAATGCCCTATTAAAAAAAATCAGGCTAATTGGCAAAATGCCCTTTTTGCTGTTTCACCAAATTTGGAAGCCCCAGCCAAGCTTTGGATTTATGATACTTTTTATCTTTCATCACTGTCAGGTGGCCTTCATCTTTGTGCCCAGAATCCAATTCTCTGTTGACTTACAAAGTCTAAATCAGACCTTGAACTTGGTCATGAGAGGACATTTGACAAAGAGTGGTATGGGGAGATAAAAATATCTCTTTTTTATGGAAATGTTTACTCTGAAATGACATGTAATGCTTCTTCCTCCAATTGCTCACATGTTAATTTCAACTTTGTTTTTCTAGCCTTCTTGTCCCCCCAGCATGAATGGCAGGTATATTAGCTAAGTTTGTCAGGTCATTTGCTGGTCCCCCGCCCCTAGGGAAAACCTAGGAAGGGCTGATCTCATGCTTACAGCATGCATGGCAAGCTCAGACCTCTTTATCAGTCAGCGCCTGGGAAGGCCAGGAGTAAGCTTGATGATAAAGTTGATCCCATCACGAATGAGAGCATTGGTCTGATTCCAGTTGCATGGCTTATGTTGAGAGTGAACTTTTCGACGTTTCAAATCTGCCGTATCAAATTAAACAGAATAAAGCCGGCTGTTTGCCCGATTATTTATAACATCACAGGAAACTTGGAATGACTTATTAAAGAATGGAAACATTTCTCGTTCTTTAGAAATAAGCTTGCTGCTGCCAAGATATACAGCAACTCGCTGGGTATGGGAATGGTGCAAATGTTCCTAGTTCCAAGGTAATTCAAATATACCTGGGTTGGCTTAGATACCAGATCTGAGAATGGGGATGAACAGTCTGTCAGTCAGGTGTCCCCAGGAGCTCTCTGGGAAGCCCTTGTGTTGTATCCACAAACAGCAAAAGCAATAGGAGGATTTGATCTCACTGCACATGTTGAAGACACTAAGCTAAGGTAAAAGGTGTATCTTAATAAGTTCCAAGGATTGCAGAGTGGTTTTAGATTCTTTTGCTAACTGTGGAAAGCAAAACTCACTGGTAAAAATAGTCATGGGATTAGAAAATACAGTTATTGTATACATAATTATTTTTCTTGTGCAGATCCTAGGGCTAGAACTCAGGGCCTGGGCATGGTTCCCGAGCTTCTCAAGTCTAATGCTATACAACTGTAGCGAGAACTCCATTTTTTTTGGGGGGGGAGGAGGGTAGTTTATTGGACATAAGAGTCTCACGGACTTTGCTTTCTCAGTTGGCTTCAAACTAAAATAATCAGATCTCAGCCCCCTGAGTAGCTAAAATTACATCTGTGAGTCACCATTATCTGAGAATACTTTTTTAAATTTCCATTTGCATTACTGACTTTGTGGAATCTCTGTAAGCAATTTACAAATGTTGAAAGAGATAAAAGTTCTTGAGTATCCAAAAGTTTATCATCTGTAATGATTTTATTAGTTTTTAAATGTATTTCTCACTTGATTTTCTCTTGTGACAAAAAAATATCCAGTCAAAAAATTGTTTAGCAATATGTAATTAGTAAAATGTAGTATTTTTCCATACAAAATAATACTGATTAGTAATACATATTAAATTAAATTAAGGTATATATGTGTATATACACATATATGTGTGCATGTCTCTCTATATAAATATGCACACATAAACATTTACTCATGTCTGTATATTTGACAAGCTCATATTAAATGTCAGCATAATATTTAGTAACTTAAGTATTCCATATCTAATTGAAAATATCCTTCAATGTAAACAAATAGTTATTTTTTTTCCTAATGAGATGCCACACTGAATATCTTCATATAGAAATTGTTTCCTCTATCTATGAATAGTACTTGAGGATGAACTTAAGAATTGAAATTTTTTGAGTCTGAGAAAATCAACACCTTTAGGATTCTTCATATGTATTCTCCAACTGCTTTCCAGACAGTTTGTGCAAATTAACCTCCTCTTGGGAACATATGTCATTCCCCTGAGTTATAGGTTGCTTAATTAAGATCTGGTCCCCTATTCCCCTTAAATTATTTCAATATATTTTGTATTCTGGGACCTTGTATTTACTCCAAACTTGGTTCAGATAATTTATTATTCCATGTTCAGTGTTGTTACAAGAGATGAGAGTGTATTTATACAAGCATGGATATTTGTTTACATATTTATTCTTTTATAATATTTTGGTTCCCTAGAGTGTTTTTCAGTTACACTTTATTACTGTAGTTTACTTTTTGATTATGTAATGATATGATTATGTAAATATGGCCAGGCATGGTGGCTCACACCTGTAATCCTAGTGCAAGAAACTACAATCAAAGGATCTCAGCTCAAAACAAGCCTAGGCACTAAAGACCTTGAGACTCCTATCTCCAATTAACCAGTAGAAAATTGGAAGTGGTGCTGTGGCTTCAGGGATAGTGCCATAGGCTTGAGCTAAAGAGCTCAGGGACAACGCCCAGGCCCAGAGGTAGGGTGATAACCTTAAGCTGAAGAGCTCAAGACAATGCCCAGGCCAGGAGATCAAGGCCCACAACAGACAAAAATACGCATATTGTAAGACAGACATTACACAATGTGCTGAATGTCCTGAATTTTCATAATACTTGCTGACCTTGAAAGCATCTGAATTAAATGCATATTAGTGTGTGGGAAACTGAGTCATATTTTCTCATTCTCTTTGTGTAGTCCTAATTGAAATACCAATTCCTGATGTATACAAGATGAAGAGAAATTCTCATTGTAACTGAATGGCATCTCATAATCAGAACAAATGTAAACAAAAAAATAAATAAGTAAATGTTATAAGTAAACATCAGGATACTAAGAGAAGATATAAAAACAAAAGAAAATCTTAGAGATGGAATTATTGTTTCAGGTGGTACTGTTGGGAGCCAGGGTTCATGTAGGTATTTTCTTTGTGATGAAAATGACTTTATCTTTTCCAACCTGTGACAACAAGCAATGCATCAGGGACAGAAAGCAAAATGATGGTTATCATCTATGACTCATTCAGAGTGACTTTCAGGAATACTCCTTTCTTTTCTTTGCTAGATATATTTCCTCCAGGGCAGACAGAAGTATGCACATCTATTCCTCAGCACATCACAGGATTATTTAGGTACTATTTACCCTTTCAACATCCACATTCTGTTGTTATCCTTGGAAAATCATAGTGACAGTAGAGATCTTTTGTATGTAACTAGTTTAAGGCTCACTAATAATTATGAAATTAAATGTAACACTTAAAAATCATTCTAAGCTTCTTGAGTTTTTATCATGTATTGTGAGAACATTGCTCAGGAAATAAATGAAATCCAGTTCTTTATTAAAACAGTTATTAAAATGATGTTCCACTTATAGTTATACCCAATGGTATACCACATATATATACATATATATATATGTCCAATGGGGTGTGTGTGTGTGTATGAATAAATCCATATGTGTGTTCTAAATAGGAGTTAGAGTTATGGGCACAATCAACTTTATAATTATAAATAATGGGTAAGTTTTATTTGTCTAGTAATTCTACTTTTTGTTTTATGGTTTCTCCATTGAATATTTCCACATATGATTCTTTTTAAGTTCCAGGCTTATAAAGCGATATTGTGTTATTTGATATTTTTCACAATTTTTCATTAAAAGCTTGATTACTTGGAAGTCATTATGAAGCAGAGTCATTATGGAACTCATGTGAAGGTTGTCCCTGTTTGTATTTCTTTCTTTTTTTTATTTAATTTTATGGTTTGGGTGATGTAGAGTGGGGTTACAGTTACATAGGTAAGACAGTGAGTACAATTCTTTTATAACATTGTTACCATTCCCATGTTTGTCTCTCATTTTCCCACCCCCGTCCCCCACCCCCACACCAAGTTGTAAAGTTTATTTCCAACATATTGCTTTGTGAGTATTTCTATTAAACTGGTTTGCCCTTTTCTGCTGTCTTACCATTTTATTGTTCCCCTTTCCTTCCCTAATTTAAATAAACATATATACAATACACCAGATGACATACGGTGACAACAAGGGATAAAACATGGGGAAAACAAACAAACAAACAAAAAAGAAAGAAATTTACATAGTACCTTAAAAACAACAACCACAAAGAAAACCCTCTTGTTTCTTATCCTGGAGTTCGCATTGTGTCACATCATCTTATATGGTCATATGTAGTTATTGAGCTATTGCAATTTAGGAAAATCATAGACATATACAAATGAGGGAAACTATGGAGTCTATGTTTGTTTGTTTCTGGCTTACTTCAATTAGTATGATTTTTCCAAGCCTTTCCATTTCCGTATGAATGGGGCAATGTCATCCTTTGTATGGAAGTGTAGAATTCCGTCATGTATATATGTATATATGCCATATATTCTTGATCCATTCATCTACTAACTAAGGAGTATCTGGATTGATTCCATATCTTAGCTATGGTCAATAAAGCTGTGATGAACATATTTGTGCTAGGAGCTTTAGTGTGGCCTTGTTTGTGTTTGTTTAGGTAAATGCTCAGGAGTGGACTGATGGATCCTAGGGTAATTCTATGTTTAGTCTTTTGAGGAACCTCCATACTGTTTTCCAGAGTGCTGAGCCAGTTTACACTCCCACCAACAGTGTAGTAGTGTTCCCTTTTGACCATATCCCAGTCAACATATACTGGTATTTGTTTTCTTGATAATGGCCATTCTCACTGGGGTGAGGTGGAATCTCAATGTGGTTTTGATTTGCATTTCTTTTATAGCCAGAGATGTTTGTTAATTGACCATATGGATGAATCATTTGCAAACTGATCTCTTTTCCTTGTGGTAATTTCATTTGATCTTTATACATGAGGCAGGCACTAAAATGTAGATTTTATGTTATATATTTTCTGTGTTTATATTAAGCTCTTCAACTTGGTCCTTGTAAACAATACTTACCAAAGACATATGAGAGAATAAGAAATACAAATTAATCAGTGTGTGTGTGTGTGTGTGTGTGTGTGTGTGTGTGTGTGTTGCAAGGGAACAAGCCTTTGCTAATGATAAGAGCTGTTAGAACTTTGTTCTCCACAAAGGAAATGTACTTTTTGAGAAAAAAATCTGTATTCTGATTTTAGAACTGTTCATTGTGGTATTCAGTGGCCTTTATCTCAAAAAAATGATCCATTTGCCAAAGAATTATATTTTGGATGAGCCAGTTCCTGTACCCTTCACAATGCTTAAGCTGAGCATTTAAAATCATACACAACAATAGAAGAACTTTCCAATATCCTGGCTCACTGAAAATATGAAAAATACCATCAGATGAAATAAATTTACTTGAGGTAGAGGGGAATTTATTGCAAAATAGGATGTTAGACTTTACTTAAAAGTATTCTCTACTTATAGCATTTTCCCTGTTTATTATAATACAGTTACAGTGCAGTAATGTTTTGCTTATGGGCAACCAATTAAGCACCTGCAGACACATAAATAGCTAGTTTATAAATAAACAAATAGAAACACATATATGTAATGCAAAGGCAAATGTTGCTTGGATTTTAACTGAGAAAGATGGTTCCACATTTTTTCAAAAGTCATGTAGTATTTCTGGGACTCAGAGAATTATGTCAAAATAACTTATCTTTTCTGTTATGCTGAGAGATTACTCTAAGAAAAATGAAGCTACCTTAAAATGAAGGCTCAGATCTCTGCTTCTGACTTTGATTTTTTTTTTCCCCATTCATTCACTCAAGCACATGGAGAATTGTTCTGCAAAGTCTTCTCATCTATCTGAAATTTACAACCACCAAAGAAGGAAATACCTGCGGCTTCTTTCCTAAACTTCCAGTGATTAAACTGGCAAGCCATGGAGAATGACTGAAGTTTGTCAGTACATCTTCATAGATTTTGTCACACTCTCTTGTCTTCCATTTCTGAATCATTTATAATCCAGCTTTTTTTTAATGGTGCAATATATTTCTTATAAGGCCTCTGAGCTACCAAAGTCCCTTAAAATAATTTATGAATCTACAAATTATTTACACATTTCAAATTTACCCTCATCTATTGAAACATGGTGTATCCATCTGAATTCTATTTGCATAATTGATAACAGAGTAGTACTTCAATACTGTGATTTTCCCCACTTGAGACTTGATTACAGTGTTTTTTTATTTACTTAGATTCAAATAAGGAATAGACAAGAAATTTAAGTAGCTTACAGGCTGGACTTAAAAATTTATCAAAACATTTCATGATCCACAGACCCATCTAGAGTTTACTAGTACTTTTCTTTCCAGATATAGTCCTCTGAAACCTACTATAAATTGTTTGTGGTGATCATTAGTGGAACAAATCACCCAAAAGCAGGAGCCATGATTTCAGTGCTTTTGTCATTGCAGTGGTTTGCAGTGCAGTGGAATTTCCTAAATGATGATGAAATGTCAGAAACAGTTTGACTTCATACTCAGTGAGGGTAGTTTACTGCTTGGTAAGGATGCATTTAATTGGCTGTCAACTTCATATACTAGATAGCCAATCTTACTCGGAGTTTCTCTGCTGTTACTCAAGGGACCAAACAGCCATTCTCTAACATGCTAACTCATCTAAAGAATAAGAAACAGAAATAATCAAAAACAATGAAAACCAAAAACAATCTTTGTTTACACATTTTAGCATTAATTAATTCTACAAAGAAGCTTCGTTATTATATTCACACATATGATCATATAATATATTGTGATGACATTTTGTCTTTTTTTTTTGCCAATCCTGGGATTGAGCTCAGGGCCTGAGCACTGTCCTTGGGCTTTCTCAAGCTAGAGCTCTACCACTTGAGCCACTTGTGGCTTTTTTCTATGTATGTGGTACTGAGGAATTGAACCCTGGTCTTTGTGCATGCTAGGCAAGCACTCTACCACTAGGCCAAACTCCCAGTCCGAAATTTTGTCTTTTTACATTACTTCTTAACATTTATTTCACCTCTTCCTTCTTTTTATAACTTTGAAGTGGCTTTTATTATGCTATGTGTTTATGTACATATAGCAATACACAATGTATATGATATATATCTATAATGTTTATACTTTCTCCTGCTTGTGATTTTTTCATCTCCCAAATAGTTCCTCTTTTAGTACATTATTATAATTTTTGGCCTAAGTTCCATAAATAATTGAAAACAGGTTTTTTATTTGTTTTAATCCTTCTGTGCTTGACATATCCACATTAACATAATAATCTATATTTTCATAATTTCCTATAATTCTACTCTTTATGACTGGATAATATTTCATTATATATGGGTATGATATTTTATTTATTATCATTGGTTGTTGAGTACCTCTACTGATTCTATATTTTAACTAATATAACTGGTGATACTGTAAATATTGATTGTCACTAACTTCATTTGATTAAATCCTTTTTTTCATGTACTTTTATTGTAATTAATAGAAGGATTACATTATATTCACCAGATAGAAGGTGCATTGATACCCTTTCTCATGTTTTGATCCCCATTTCCCTCCTCCCACCCCACCCCTCATCTTGATATCCCCTCATCCCTATCCTATTTCAAATAACCAAATAAACATGTAAAAAATATATCAAATAACAAGGTAAAATACTGTAACAATATGAGATAACCAAGGGACAGCAAAAGAGATGAGAGATAACAGTACATTAAGGACAATCACTCATTATATGGCTTTTATTTCTATATCCTGGAGGTCCTTTCATTTAGTGTCATCCTATATAGCCTTATATATCCAGGTTTTTTTCTATTGTAATCCCTTTCTAGGAGAGTCCAAGGTGTGTACTAATTATTACAAATGAAGAAAACCATTGAGTCTATGTTCCTCTGCATCTGCTTACTTAATATGATTTAATCCTTAATTAATAATTTATTCTCATAAGCAATATATTCACCTGTCCTTAACAGTATTCTTCTTTATTCACATATCTTTAGGGTGAGTCAAAACCCCAAATATATCTCACTTTCTCCTATCCAATTCATATATGGAGAGTTCATTGCAGGGTGTAAAGGAAAATCTTCTTTACTTCCTGTATACTGGTATGAAGTTGGTATAAAATGTATTGACATAAAATCAGAATCACATTTGCTGTTAAATTTCTCAGAAAGGTAATTAATAGTATATTTATTATGCTCTAAACCCTCTTCAGCCTCTAACATTTTTCTGTCATATCACACCCATCCAAGTAACAATATGAAAGTAAAAATAAATAATATGCAATTCATGTATATGCTAACTATAAGCACATGATATATTGCCTCTGAAATATCGTCCATTTTCATAGGTTTGGTGGTCTCTATCAGGAGAACAAATCTAATTATTTTCTCTATTATGCCATCATTTCTTGAATGTATGACAATTTTACATGTCACATGTGAAATAAAGAATAGTTTTCAATGTACTGAGATTCAGGACCAACTAGTATTGTGGAATAGAGAAAAAGAATGGCTTCCAAAGGTTCATGTGATAAAGTACTAGTCCCCATTTTGACTCTCTAGGGAGGTAGGGGAAATTTAAACAGTGGGACTAAGTAGACTAAAAAATCACCGTGCGTACACTTGGAGGCAAGGCTCTAGACTTTCTTCTCTTTTATGTCCCAGCCAGGAGCTAAAATTTGTTGTTTAATTTAAGATGTACTCTCCCAAATCTAGAAAAATGGGCTGGATTGTTCCTGGTTTCCATAGACAAAACTGTGAGCCAAAATAAACCTATACTCTTGATGAGCTGGGTATTGTGGTTGTTATCACTGACTAACACAACCATTATTGAATCTTAGTTTTGCTGTGGACTGCCTGTATCACTTTACACAGGCTTCATTATCTATCTCAACTTTAATTCCCTGATGTAACATTGGAAACAGAAGTAATTGTCCCCACTGAGGTGCATGTGAATTATCCATCTCACCAAGAGGCAAATACGTTAATAAATCACAGGTGAAAACTCTTTCCTCTCAAGTTTCTTCTGTTGTATGAACACATCTACACAGTGCACGGTAGGCAGTGAGTTGCCTTCACCCAGATTTTTTTTTTATTAAGCAAACTTTGAGTATAAGAAAAGGAAATAAGTTCCTGTGCATAACCGCAGAAACTTGAGAAGAGCTAAGTGGTGTAAGGAAAAATTGATAGATGCAAATAAATGAAATAGGGTTTTGTGTTTCCTACTGAATGAACCAGGTCTTCTGCCTTTCTCTTTGCTATTTTAAACATGGGGTTTTGTTTTATGACTGAACAGTCTGAACTATGATCCTCTTATTTATGTGTCCTAAATAGCTGGGATAAAAATAAATATTGGATTAACTTAGAAAATGTGACACATGATTCAAGGGACATTAAGTCATGAAGCTATCTTGTTTGAATAATTCTCAAATTTTTTGCATATACTGTGCCTTATAATTAGACTGAACTTTCAATTCAGAAATTCAAGGCTCATTTACTTTTTTACCCCTGATTGGCCTTTAACTTAGATTCTCTCATCCTGAGTAATAAAAAGGGATAATATATTATTAAGGTGTTGGATATAAAGTTTAGAGCAGAAGGGAATCTGAGAGGCGAAATTGAAGGCCTCCAGAAAAAGAGACAATAGTTTATTAAAAAATTGCTTTGTTTCACACATGCTTAAAATATTCTAAGTTTAGTCAAGTGTCCCCCACCCAAGATATTTACCAATTTTCTGAAGAAGCCCTCTCTGATTTTTTTATCCTAATAAAATAATCTGTTACTTCAAGAAAAGGAAAATTGCCATTAGGAGGAAATAAGATAAAAATTTCCTGTATTAAAATATAATTCTAATTCTTGTTTGAATGAGATTTGTTGTTGGTTATTAAACTTGTTTGATAAGTCATCCAAAGATAAACATGATGAATGATCTGAAACTTTTATTTTATTTTAAATAAAACATATATCATTTATAGTGTTGTCTATAACATATCAGATCTGCAACCAAGTTTTTGTTAAACCATAAAATTATCTCTTAGGGAAAACCCAGACATTTTAGCCTAGTGTGAGATTGTGGAACACAATTAAAAGAGTCAGGGAGTCAAGAAACTGACCTTCTTTTAGATGTCTTAAATTTACCTTGGAAAAGCATGATAAAAGTTGAAAAAAGTTGGATAAAATTATCTCATATTTTTCTTTGATTATATGCATAAGACAATATCAGATTAAAATGATCTCAAGCCATACACAAAAATGATATTAACATTCTACTTATGAGACCATTGCCTTCTGCACACACACACACACACACACACACACACACATATATGTATATATATATGAGACCTTTGCATCCTGAACATATATATATGTATATATATACATATATATATATATAGTACCCTATTCCTCACCCAAGGACTCTACAGAAAGTCACTCTCAAAGCCTCTGAGCATAGTTTCTTCCCAGAAATAACAATGTATGTCCTTGGGCCTCTTCATTGTCTTTGCTGCTTCCCAAAGGAATTCAACAAAAGCAGAAGAGATTAATGAGAGAAGCTGATGCTTGTAGCATGTCACATATACTTGAAAACTAGCCAAATTTAAAGTCAAATTAGGAAGTAACATTAAACTTGGAAAAGTTAGTCATAAAGAATGGGATGGCAACTAAAATTTACAGCAGAATAAAATGTTAAGGTCTCTAATAAATGTCCAAGGAGAACATATACTCCAAAGAAAGTAGACTCAATCCAAGGTTATCTAAGATATCAATGAAATGTTTTTATTAAGTTCTAACATTAAAGAATGAATAAAAAGAATAGTTTCATAATTCGCATAGGAAATTTTACTAAACTGAAATTGTCAATAATCTCCTAAGTATCATATGCTAATTATGGGATCCTTAAAGTCATGGTAGTATAGTGGAATTATGAAATGCATAAAAATGGCAACATACATCAGAATAAACAACGACATCATACCCAATACAAAATCAAGACTTTTTTCTTTTCTTGACTGTTCCCATGAACTGAATCTACCATATGAGAGCCAGGCCCATATGAAACCTTAATAGTACTTGGGGCATAGGTAAATAATAATGATAAATTGTCAAACAAGAGTAATTAGCCAGCACTACATGGAGAATAGGTATTTGTGGAATATCTATTATTTCAATAAAATAAGATTGCCTCACTCAGAGGGCCTAAACAATTGAGAAAATTGGTCCATATGATCATCTCCAAAATTCTGCAAAAGTATATCATAGAAAGGGTAGATGTTATATGTAATAAAATTTAAGACTGTTTAAATCATATAAAAATGTGTCCATCTCTGATACTTTACATATCACTTAGGATAAAAATATTTACAGCCTTGCATTGTACAGACATCTCAAGTTGAAATTCTCATAGCAAGAATTTGCAGAAATTCATATGGGAACTGATGAATATTTGAAGGTTTTTCTGTGACCAATTACACATAGAAGCATGGATACAAGTGCGCACGCACACACAAACACACACACACACACCTTATGCCAAATCCTTAGTTGAATTCTATCCACTCTTTATGATATGAGTAACTCAGTGTGCAAAATTACTGAAGAGAAATCAATTTACCTGTAATTATTGTCAACTCTGGGTTAGCCAAAGTTAAAAGGTGACTTTTTCTGGTCGAATGATTTTTGGTTTCTACAGAGCCACGTTTCTGACAGCTTTTAACTTATAAAGGCATATATATTTGTTCTAATTGTTTTGGGTATCCCATAATGATCTTGTTTCTGAGATCATTTCTATAGTCTTCCTCTAATTACTTCCTTTGTCCTTCCCAGGTATCTAATGTATGATACACACAAGAAAATTCCACAGTACTCTGTGTGTGTGAGTGTATGTGTGTGTGTCCCATGCTTTATAAGACTCTAGCAGTAACTGAAGTAGATTGATACTGCTTATCATTTCTGCTGTATTTCTTCTTACAAACAGCATCATGAACAACAGTTGGAATAGGGAGATATGAACAAAATAGGGTAAAGATATGCTATAGTTTAGAACTGAAATATTCCCCTATTTAACTAGGGGATGGATATTTGTTCCTCAGTGTGATCCTCTTTCTCACAAACAGGAATGGTGGCCTTCACCAAGAAGTGAATTAGTCAACTTGTTGGTTTCAATCTCCCAGTCTTTGTTGTTATGAGAGAAAAAAATATCTTCCTTGTCAGCATCATTCATTCTACAGCAAATCATTGTAGCAATTCAAACACAGTAAGTCAGGAGTATAAAACACATGTGAAGAAATAAAATATTCCAGGTTTATACCAACACTTATGCATATATCTCTTTCATATCTTGAAAAAACATGTGTCTGTAATTGCATCCTTTGTTACAATCAAACACAGCAGCATTTGATAGTTTTTAGTCTTTTTTTTACAGTAGCCTATTCTAGGAAGAAACAACTTTTGTATGGGTTGGGAACCACTGGGTGAAAACACCCCTGTTATGTGTACATTATTCTCACCCCACTTTGAATCTATGGGTTCCCAGGGCATGGATTCTGTTCATATGTGCAGAGTACTGTCATGTCTGACTTTGCAATACATTTCTGGGGTCAAGTGCATTCATCCTTTGTCTGGATGGCAATCTAAGCAGATGCTGTCATCATTGAAGTTTGACATCCATCACTGGGTGCTGGGTTGTGGCCATCAGCAAATGCAAATGGTTACCATTCACATTTTCTTCTATGCTTGATTATAGGCCACAGAGTGCCCCTTCCCTCCTTTCCAATGACAATTTACAGCTTTTGGATGATAATTGTTCTAAAACTGAAGCTAAAAATGATGATGAAGACAATAAATAAAAACATCCAATTAATTCTTGATAATCATAATTGTTCATTTTCAATGAATGTCCTGCTGAAATCATTGCTTTTGCTCTGTATTCTCTTTTGATTATTTTTGTATGTAAATCAACAATAATATACTCACATCATCCATGGTTGCCTAGAACTTTGGGCAAATATCAGGAAACGGATGATCAAGTGATGTAACTTCAAAGTCTCCAAATTCTTCCACATCTTTTCTTGAGATACTGTGAAATCATAGCCAGGGTGTTGCTCACAGCAGGAGACTATCTATTGAAAGGAATGGTGATATTGTTAAATAGAGCCACCAAGCTTCATGATCTTATAAGTCAGTTCTATGTGAGACCTGCTTTTACACTTTGTAAAGTGCTGCTGTTCAACTCTGTAAGCTTAACAACCTTTCCATCATTAGCATTCTTTTGTTTGAAGGTCAAATAAAAAGCAATTTATTTTCCTCCTTTCAAGTTTTTTTTTGTAACTAGGTATATGTTCCTGTAACAATACTTTCCATGTCTTATTAATTAAAAGATCCATTGAAGTGAGTATTGTGAGCCAGAATACAGATGATTCCACATTTTCACAAGAAAGCTTTTTTTTGTGCTACATTTTTACTTACTATTTACTTTAACTTCCCATCTTTCTTGGAATCAGACATGCCCCCTGTATCCTAACTTCTCCATCATACTTTTATGTGGTTAGGTTTGATATTTTAATTCAAGAAAACAAGGATATTCTTTTTGTTCATTGTCTTTTTAAGTCTTGTAAATATTTTTAAGTTTGAATATTTTTTGGCCAAAAAGAGAGATTTTATTTCAGTGTCCCAAGTCCAATTACATTTCTGTGAGATCAGTGTTGACCTTGAAGTTAACCCAAAAACACACATATACTTATTTATCAAGGTAATGAACTGTCACTGCCCGCCACAACGACACGTCACTTTGGAGGCTAACTGGGAATGATCACAGACTCAAATCGCTACAAGCAGTCTTTTATTTCTCTCTCTGCCTTTCTCCTCCTTTCTTCTCCCTTCTCCGTCTTTTCTCTCTGTTTTCCCCCTTCCCCGGAAACCCCACACTATTTATATCCTTAAGCAGCCAATCACAGTAAAGGTCATCTGCAAAGCAGCAAACAAACCTGGAAGAAATCTAGCAATCTACTCTATCCACAAGCACGGAAGAAACAAATGAACAAATGCAAAGAAACTTCCTGGTCACCAATTACTGACTCATTGGCGAGCTGCCAGGTGCCATTTTATAATCTTACTTCCTCAGGAGGCTGAAAGCAATGGTCTAACATCTCACCCTTTTTTACTTTAGAAAAGAAAAGAAGAAAGAAAGAGAAAAAGGAGAAGTCTTAGGATATGTGGGGCTACCATCACATCAGATCAACTGTGCCTGTCTTAGGTGTCTCCAAGCTTGTTAGTCTTCTTACCCGTCATGGGATCACCAACTACTCTTTACTTGGCTCCTATCTTAGGTTGATAGGCTAACAACTGGGACTTACCCGTCTCTGACTACCATTTAAGCAAGCCAGACCTAAAGGGAGGTACCTGTTTCCATGGCAGCAAACGCCTGTCGTATTAGCATTCGCTGACTACGTTGACTTTGCATTATTTTATACAAGCAGTATAGACATATTACAACACATAAAAAAACAAACCCAAGCCAATCAATCCTGCCCACCTTTGACCAAATCCCAAAACAGTCTCAAACAAAGATTTCCAATAGACAAGGAGAGACAATCAACTCCCCAGTGTCCCAGCTATCCACACCTTGGGCAGGGTCCAGATGGTGGTCGTGGAGAGCAGGCTCTTGTTCCTGGGCACCGTCAGTCTTCCACCAATCCAAGTACCTTGGATGACTTGGGCTCCTCCCTGTATGGATGGAACTTGGGAGAGGCTGGGTCCCCCTATAGCAAAATAGGCAGCTACCCAAGAGGTGCTCTTGGGTAAATCAACTCGTTGACTAAGCATAACAATTCTAGTCCCCAGTTGGATTTTGATAAAAGATGATTGAGCCACAAAATTAGCTTTGAGGATCCTTGACATCCAGTCCAGGAGGGTGGTCAAGATTGTTCAGGTTCCCAGCAGCGTGGTCCTCAGTGATGTTGATAGGGTCATGTATCATTGGCGTGTGGATTCATTCTGGGAACCGTACTTGTGCTAAGTAGAAGAGCCTTCATCTTGACTGACATGCTTCTGAGGAGCCTCCACCGTCTGATGTATGAGTCTCTCCGGCACCCAAAAGGGACTGTCAGCATCCTATGGAAAAACACAAACACTTCTTTGCCCCCACATGAGAACAGGGTCTGGTCCTTTCCAGTTTCCAGAGAAACTGGAAATACTAAAGGTTTATGACTATAAGGATTAAAATGTTACAAGAAGCAAGGCTTTTCTTCCTTCCGGAGTAAGCTCCCTAGGAGATGAGGGATCAGGATCCCCTCATAATATCTCAAATAAGGGTTTAAGTTTTCATGTAGATAGCCCCAAGGAGGGCCATAGTCAATTAATATCCCCTAAGAGATGTTGAAAATCATTTAAACTAATCGATTTATCTTTAGTAATTAGAATTTTGTGGCTTAATACATGTATACATAATTTGATATGCCAAATAAAAAATGGAGGAATCTGATTGTACCTTTTCCTCAACTATACAAAGTCCATGACTCTTTAACATATCCAACATCAAGGCAAAAAGTTGTAAAAGTAAATTTAAATTAGGGTATACTAATTAAACTTCATCCATATAATGTATTACTGTTATGTCAGGATAACTTTCTCTAAGGGGCTTAATTAAGGCTGCATCAACATACACCTGACAGATGTGGGGCTGTTAGCCATACCCTGAGATAGGACTTTCCATTGAAATCTTTGACAAATCTCACCAGATTTTGATCCTCAAACACTGGAAAACCCCACCCATCCTCCATTTCTAACACTTCTATTCTTTTAGCTAACTTGGGGATAGATCGGAGGAGGCTGGCTGTTGGCTCCTCCCACTGAGGCACAGACTGCTGAACTATGGGCGGTGGCTCCCTATCTTGCAATTCTGCACTGAGCACAGGCTTTCTAAATCGCTACCACTTAATTGTTCCTCTTCCTGTTTACTCAACTCTCTTGTATATCTCTCCAAGCGTCTCTGCGCTTCTTTCCACCTGTCGTTTACCTCTTTGTTTGGACGAAAGCGAGCACTCCCGTATAAGTTGCCACATAGGAAATGTTCCTCGCTGAAGATCTCCCTGTCTTAATGCTTTTTCCAAATCTAACTTATGTAAATCCCACGGTGGTACATTAAGAAGTCCTTTATTCAAAACCCAGGGACTTACTTTCGCTATCATATCCACGTAAGCCTTAACCGTGGATTCTTTTACGACAGTACCGTTAGCTTTAAGTAAATCTTTTACTTTAACCATCCAGTTCTTTCTGAACCCATTATTCACATTTAACAACTGTACAAACTTTTTCTTTGACTACAACATCTGGTTCTTGGACTCTCCTGAACCCACTATTTCCGGCTCTTTCTGAACCCACTATTCCCGATTCTTTCTGAACCCACTATTCGCGGTTCTTTCTGAACCCATTAATCTCAGTTCTTTGCCAAACCCCTTATTGCCTCACCCTTTCTGCTCTGGCCAGAGACTTCCGCAAGGTTCCTCAATTTCCCCACCATGCCGGAGTGACCTGAACTTTGGAGGTGGACTGGGAATGATTATTGCCTCACTTTCCACAAGGTTCCTCAGTACTTCCCACCTTGCCGAAAAAAAACGTCCCTATATGGGCCACCACTTGTCACTGCCCGCCGCGACAACATGGCACTTCGGAGGCGGACTGGGAATGATCACAGACTCAAATCACTGCAAGCAGAGGTCTTTTATTTCTCTCTCCTTTCTTCTCTTTCTGCCTTTCTCCTCCTTTCTTCTCCCTTCTCTGTCTTTTCTCTCTTTTCCCCCTTCCCCAGAAATCCCACACTATTTATATCCTTAAGCAGCCAATCACAGTAAAGGTCATCTGCAAAGCAGCAAACAAACCTGGAAGAAATCTAGCCATCCACTCTATCCACAAGCACGGAAGAAACAAATGAACAAATGCAAAGAAACTTCCTGGTCACCAAGTACTGACTCATTGGCGAGCTGCCAGGTGCCATCTTATAATCTTACTTCCTCAGGAGGCTGAAAGCAATGGTCTCCAACAATGAACCATCAAAGGAAAGTAGAATTGATTTTGAGAGTAAAGATATTTGTGACAAAAATTTTCGTATTCTGGAGGATGGTGACTGGAAAGTACCTCCTTTGCTTCTAAATAGATTTTTGACTTTCATGCTACCTGTGGATGAACACGCTAGGGTATGAAGGAAAAAGCATCGAGCTGACTACGTATAGCTGAGCAGGATCACAGAACAGTCTGCAAAGTTAATCTAACAGGTCAATGATGCAACTATTAAGATACAGGCTATAAACGGTGTGGATCTCACTTACTGACTGGGATGACAATCTTCAGGCATGAGATTTATAATCCTTTCATTTAAGAGCACATATTATGATTTCTTTAAAAATAAAACATCAGAAGGGGTATCAATGTGTGAGAAGTAATAACCCCTCTACACATTACAATAAAATAAAATACTAAAAAAATGCATATGGTCAGTCTATTTACTCACAAATTTAAATTGAGATACATATTTGAGGAATAAACATACTCATCATCTTCACTCCATGAAGTCTGCAAAACAATTCAACTGTAGCATTTGCCAGCTAACTTACAGTTCTGTTTTAATCGGCCGGCTACAGAATAGAATCTGCTATAAGGCATTCACCCACTTGGACCACACCCTACGCAATATTTGCTTTTGCCCATTTTTTTTCAGGTAGAATCATAAGATTTTGGCCTTCTGGCTTTTAATTGTAATTAATTGTAATTCTTCTAGCACCACTGTCTAATAGTTGAGATGATAGGCATATGATATTACTCTTAGATTCACCCTGAAGCTTCCATGTAATTCATCAGAGATTTCTTCCTCATATTTTAGTTTCAATCAAGAAAACTCTGGAATTCATTTTTTTCTGGCTAACCTGTTCCACTTGGATATCTACATGGATCTATGGGAAAATCACATTTGTCTAATTGACATATGTAGGAGTTGTCTGAAAACAATATATTAGTTCACACTCCCGGGTCCGAAAGCCCTCAAAGGCTGTAAAATGAGTATCACTCTCCACCTTTTATGTTATTCTGTGCTAGGCTTATCCATCCAAATTGGGGCAGATTTTATTTGAGTATTCAATACATTCACTTCCAAGTACCAACCGATCCTGCCTTCTTAAGAGCTGTTTCTGAACATATACATCTTCCGTTATCAAGTCTGTCAAGACTTAGGTAAAAGAGAATGGTGTCTTCAATTGCCACCCTTTCTCCACACACCAAGCCAGGGTGCATTTTCACTTTCCTACCTCACCCATCTCGGAATGATCATCACTTGCATCAAAATGACATGGAGCTGCCATCAATCAGTGGTCTTTCTCTGTAACTGCAGCAACTGGTGGTACATCAGTGGCGGTGACACACACACACAACAAAACAGAATGACACAAATCAGACTTGTTTTTCAAAGTAGGTAATTGTTCTGATATAATTCTTCTCATGCTTTCAAAAGCAGGCATTTTCTTAATAAAAAAAAAAACTTAAGAGATGTTCCTCGATTTGCCTCCATATTTCAAAAAACAGAGTCACACATTGATAGATCTGAGGTGTCCTCAGAAATCAGATCTGACTCCTTTCATTCTTTTTTTTCAGAAGGAAGACTAAGACTGTTAAAGTGATGTTGCTTACAAACAAATACTTGTGGTGCTCAGTGGCAAAACACCTTTGAGTAGTGACTGCAATATCCTGGCTTTGATCTCCAGAACTTCCCCCCCCCCTAAAAAAACAAGAGTTTACAGTTTTTTTTAAAAAAAAAAACTATCTGTGGAAACAACCTACTAACAGAGAGGAAACAGAAAACATTCTCTCTTCTCTCCTCACTAAGCTAGGCTGCCTCTTCATTTTCTGGAGACTTAGTTAATTCCAAATATATCCAGTGGAGGAGAAAATGAGGCAATTTGTCGCTTGCCTTCACTAGATTTATAACATAAACATTGAGAGGCTGTGGTGGAATCTGTAAGGTGGATAAAGCTTCCAGGGGACATTACTCCATGATGAATGCGCATAGAATGAATTACAGGGAAGGAATGTTTATTTCATGAAACACCTGGATTTATTTCTTTAATTGAACCATGCTCTTGGCAGTGTGTGTTTGAAACAGTCAGTGGTTCCTGGGGCCTGTATGGCTTTGCTTCGAAGGGCCCAGTCACAACTCAGCAGAGAAGATTAGGACAATATTGACACCCTCCCAGAAACACACTTGATGCGCAGAATCTGCATTCACGGATTCAGACCACCATGGAGTAAAATTATTAGAGCACAGAATACCTTTCCAGAGCAGAGACTTTACCCCCTCTATAGTCCTTATTCAATACGTGTAACTATGGGCCATGTGGCAGTTATGTCTTATCACACATTCCAAGTCATCTAGAGAGGATGGTGACAGACAATGGGAAGAGCTATGTGGGCAAACACTAGGCTCTCCTCCATAAAGGCCGAAATCATATGCAGATTCAGGTGTCCATGGGAGTTAAAGAGCTAGTCCATGAGGAACAACTGTAAGGTAGAATGACAGGGATCATGGCTGGTTTTGCATAGACAGAAGTGTGTTTTGTTTTGTTTTTCAGTCCCACAGAAGCAGCCCAATTATCCTTCTAGCCTCAGGTCACTTCATGTGCAGAGTTATATCCATATTCATGTCATATTCCCCAGCTCTTCACATTCTGACCATTCATAGATTTAATCATCCTTATGCCTCATCAGAAAGTCCAATCCTGGGGATGGGGAGTTTGGCCTAGTGGTAGATAGCATGCATGAAGAAGCACGTTTGATTCCTTGGTACAACATACATAGAAAAATCCGGAAGTGGTGCTGTGGCTCAAATGGTAGAGTTCCAGCTTTGAGAAAGCTCAAGGACAGTGCTCAGATCCTGAGCTTAATCACAGGGCTGGCTAAAACAAAAGAAACAAAACTCCAATCTTCATCTTCCACATTTCATTTCATTTCTCAGTGAATCTTCTTGGATTTTAAACTCTACCAATATTGATGCAAAATATGGCTCTGAATGTTGAATAACAACAATAATAATAATGATAATAATGGCTTGTTACTCAATAAATAAATCAATGACATTTTTTCACTCAATAAGAAAACATATTTTCAGTTTGGATACATTTTGGACAGCCAAGGAAACAATGTATTTGTTTGACAATAGCAGGAACTCTCAGAAACCTTCATCAGCTTCAGACTCTCCATTACACACACACACACACATGAGAAGAACAATGTTCTGGAGTATTCAGGGTTACGAAATTTCTAGCCTCACATGCCAGAGTTAGAAAAGACTCACACTAGAATTACCTTTCCGAGGCCAGTGCTTCTCTTCATTCACATATTTACCTCTCCAGGACTCAAGGAATTCATGGTGAGCAATTTTTCATACACAGCCAATCCTGACCTTCTCTCTATGGAAAAAAAATATTCTATAGGCCTTGCCAGGTTATCTCCTCTTAGTGGACCACATTTATTTGCACCCTAAAGGTTTTGAAACACATCTACAAATCCCTGTGAGGTGTATTCTTTGTTGTTTGGTGACCCAGTGATAGCTTATTCAAATCTCCCAGGATTCCAACAGAGACAAATGGCTCGAGGCTTTCTGGGTACTACACGGTGCACTAAGCCTGATAAAACATGTTTGTGATACAGGTTAAACTTTCACAAACAGCCTCCCTGCAGGATTACATTGAGCTGCTTCAACGGGAGTATAGGAGGTGATTTTAGATATACATGCACATTAAGTTTTGAAAAAGCTTTTAGCAAACACAAGCAGATGAAGAATAGTCATATAACAATGCGCAGCCAGCAGCAGCCTTAGTAAGGTGTGAGGTGGGAGATTCAGATGGAGAGAGCTACACAAATGTAATAATACATGGTGTTCAAATACAAATGCATTCCCAACGTGAATGGCGTGAGATAAGACTAAATACCACTCACAAATTCATCCTGGGTACTTTTGAAAAAAGAGTGAGAATGTAATTCTTCACAAGTCAAAACAATATCAAAAGGAATGTCGCAATTTTATTTATTCCTTTTATTTTCAAGTATACATTACTTCTTGAAGTATTTTCAGAATCTTTTATAATGCCCAGATTCACACTGAAACCTCATTCTTGGCCTTATTATCAGTCCTAGAAATATCGGTTAAATGGAATTATTGGTTAAAGTAGTTAATAATTTTTAACTTAGAAATTATTTTTGTTCATTAGTTGAAGTATAGTACCTAAGCAGTCTGGGAAAAAAAATACTGCTTATTTTCTTGAGCAAATAAGTCATAGGGCTGAATTGTCTTCCATAATATGAAGACACTTTTGTATAGTAGAAAGCTTCCACAATAAATTCCACTTCATGAGTTTCTTTTTTGTCAGTAGTGAGGCTTATCTCTGAGCCAGGGTACTCTCCCTTCGCTTTTTAACTCAAGGTCCAGTGCTACAATTTGATGCATACTTTTACTTTTGGCACTTTGTTGGTTAAGGAGAAATATGACTTTCCAAAATTTTCAGTCTGAGCTGGCTTTGAACTTTAATCATTAAATATCCACATGCTAAGTAGTTATCATTCATGTTTTTAATGTTGAACATTTTTAAGTAGGTGAAAGCAATCTTAATGTTACAAGTAGAATTTCCGTCCCCCCCAAAAAAAATCACATGGTGAAATCCTAACTTTCAGTTACACAAAATGTAACTTGCTTCATTTTTATTGCATATTTAAAAATACTGTGGATGCAATTTACAGAGGGGTAACTGTTATATAAGTAAGGTACTGAGTAAATTTGTTTTTTAACAAATAGCAGGAATGAAGACATTCATGTACAATTGGCTGGGATCAATAAAATCATGGTTCTAGACCAAGTGATATGCCAGGAGGAAGATGTATGATTCCTGATCATCCATGCAGTTGATAACAGATATAACTTGTCATTTGTTTTCTTGAATGACTTCTTAATTTTATTGTACTTAACTCATTAATGTAAATAATTGAGGGTTTCTGCCTTTGTACTATTTTCAGATGAAATATTAGAAAAGGGAGAGGTGCACTTTACTGGAGAGTATTCTTATCTATGTCCACAGACACCATCATGGGATTATTTTAGTTAAAATTTGTTAACCACTCCCTCATTTTCTCCCACTTTCTTCCTCATGATCCCATTCCTCCTCCTAAATTGTGTAGCTCATTTCCAACATAGTGTCTAGTATCACCACTGAATTAGTTGTCCCTTTGTCCCACCATTTTTGTGCTAAAGTGATTTCTGTGTTCAAATGAACTCACATGGAATTACTATGCAATATGACTAGATGGGCATGCCCAGACAGACAGATATGAAAGTAGAAACTAGTAAATGATCCTATAATACAATCCAAGGAATACTCTTGGGTGTCAAAAGCATGACCATGGCAAATGTATTGTCCCTCAGACAATGTAGACTCATGTATCCTTTCTTTTAAATTGTTTTCCTTCCTTTGTTTCTCTCTTATTTCTATTTCATTTTTGTTTGTTTGTTTTTTTTGCCAGTCCTGGGCTTGAGCTCAGGACCTGAGCACTGTCCTTGGATTTTCTCAAAGCTAGGGCTCTACCACTTGAGCCTCAGCACCACTTCCGGCTTTTTTCTATGTATGTGGTATCAAGGAATTGAACCCGGGTCTTCATGCATGCTAGACAAGCACTTTAACCACTAGGCCAAACTCCTGGCCCCTTTCTTTTTCATTTTTTAACACTTATCATTTATTATCTCACTGTGATGTCTATATTTTTATTCATTGCTTTTTATTTTTAATTTTACTTTTATTGTCAGGGTGATGTATAGAGGTTGTTTTTTTTTGTTTGCTTGTTTGTTTTAAATCTTCACCCAGGAATTTCTTTTTTGTCTTCACCAGGGGGTCTATTCTACAAATTTATGTAACTGAACAGAGGAAAACTTTAGACCCCACTAGGGGTCACTTCTGACCCATGGATGTGTCCTTAACCCTGTAGTTTTATCTTGAGATTATAGTCAACCCAGCAGACAGTTTTTCTCCTATCTCTCTTTTTCCATCTTTATCATCCTCCCAGGCTCAAGGCAAAGGAATTGCTGTTCACATCCTCTCTGGACACAAGCCATGCCAGGAGCCAGCCAAGGTATCAAAATAGGCCTGTCCCAGGTACTTTGTTTTCTTCTCAGTAGTTTGATGCTCTGGAGTTGGGAATTTGGCTTCTTGACAAAAGTGTCATCACTCAAGAAAGTGGAATGTCACAGGAAAGGCACTGATTGTGCAGGAATGCTTAGGCCAGCTGTCTGCCTCTTGCCAGTGGCCCCCCAGGCACTGGTATCCAGGCTTCCCCAGCTTCCTTCAATTGTATTCACCCAGCATTCAATACACTCTTAAAAGATACACAGACCTTCCCTTAGCCCTCTGCTGAAAAGCGAATCTTCCTGTGATTTATTCTTAACTAGATCATTGTAGGTTTGAGAAATTTTACTGGCTCCAATGATAGGTAGGTCTCATTGGTACTCTGATTTTACACACACACACATACACACACACACACACACACACACACACACATTTAGATACATTTCTGTGCATATGGTAAATGATGCAAATATAACATTACTTCATAGTCTCATTTTTATAGCTATCTTCATACCTGAAGTGAAAAGGTGAAGCCAAACATTTACATGCACTTTATTTCGGAAATTGATTGCTGCTCCATTGCCAAGATCTATAGTATAGCCATTTTGCTACCTAAAATACAGATTGAAACTTGTAATTTGTCAGACTTCACTTTTGTATCTGTTCTTTGTAACCAAATAGTTTGCCAAAAATTAAAGTATCTATCCTATAGAATACTTTGACCAAAATATCATTGTATTATTGCCTGGACCACATAGAACTATATATGTAATTAAACATGTTTTCTCCAATTTTACATTGTTTTGTCTTCTACCAAGCTACAGCTACAGCTGGTCCCTCAACAATTAAGATTAATGAAGGAGAATTCTGAATTTCACCATGATTAAAATTTTAGCTTGAAGCTGCATGTTGAGTAAGTGACTGACAGAGGAATAGACCCAAAAATTCTTGACTTCAAAGCTGATGCTGCTTACATTGATGTCTGCAACCTTTTTTTTGTCCCAAGGAGAAAACATCTTAGTCATAGTGATCATATGACCTATTTAACAATTATTCCTCTCTGCTTCTTGTGCACAAAAATAGCTACAGATATTACAGACATAGATGACATACCATATTGTCCTAAAGGTTACTTATGAACACTGATATTTGAAAGTCTTTCTTTTCTTTGCCAGTCTTGAGGCTTAAACTCTGGGCCTGAGCACTCTCCTTGGGCTTTCCTCAAGAGTTTTACCATTTGAGCTGCAGCACTACTTCCAGCTTTTTCTATGTATGTGATACCGAGGAATAGAACCTGAGTCTTTGTGCTTGCTAGGGAAATACTCTATCTCTAAGCCAAACTCCTGACCAATTTGAGAGTCTTATGACTGTTATATATCATGAATACTATTCCCCTTTAATTTTTTTAAAATCACTTAAGTATATGGAAGACAAGCTTGGTTCACTTGTTGTAACAAATTTAGTGGCAAATGGGATTTGGTCTGTAGACTAGCTTGATGAACTGTCTATAACTGGAATTATGATTCAGACAGTTGAGACCTAAGTTCCTCCTAGACTCAAATGCATTGTGCAATTTAAAATCTACTGAGCAACATGTACCATTACAAATCATTAGCTGGATCTTAGAGATCTATCATCAGGGATTAATTCCTGTCAAGATTTTTGAAAGAAAATAAAGTAAGAATATTAGTAGAATAAATCCATCTTAATAAGACAGCAAAATCATATATTTTTATGTGTGATGAAGAACTTGACCTGCTTTAAAATGAAAGATACTTTTCTACCTTCCATGAGTTCCTTAAGAATTCTTTGGGAAAGAAAAAGATAAATAAAAAAGTCAATCATATCTCATTTTAACTAGAATAAGTCAATGATAGTGTCTTATGGACAAAGATAAAAATATTCTCCAGAATAGCATACCTCCCCTTTTCAAATAATTAGTCTCATTTAAATAAGAAATGATTGCAAAGATAGAGACCCTCAATATAAATTAGTAAATTAAATATATTATTAAGTAGTACCAATAGCAAATTCAAGAAAATAAGTGCCAAATTATGACAGTTCCCTTGATCTCCAATTACTGAGAAGCTAAGACTATAGGCATGAAACTCTGGTTGGCCAGCTATAGTCTTTCTTAGCTTTCATTTTTCCCCACATGGAAACATTACCTGTACATGAATCCTCTTTGATTTCCAAACATGTTGGGATTTGCTTATTATTCTCAAAGAGACGTGAGTAACTAAATATTGAGGGTTAACTTAGTAGAGACTAATCTCTGAAAAAAACCTCACAATCACTCCTCTCAGAGATGACTCATGGCAATGGGTTTTCAGATTTTCCATTGCTGAACCAAATGTTTTTGTTACTGTAATACTGAAAAAGTAGATGAGATATATGTCTGCTAATTTGAATCAAGAGCCATTTGAGAAATCTTTAGGGAACTTGTCCAACATGGATTCTTCAGAGTTGTGGTATTTCCTTTCTGAAAACGTCATACTTGACATCATTTTGGAAAATCAGCTCTAGAGAATACACTGGAATTGGAATTCCAAGCTTAGCCTATATATAAGAAAAATACAAACCCTCAGCCTAATTTTAATTATGTTCTAAAATCTAAGTGCCAGTGATTGCATATAGAGATTCCCTTCTTGAATACTTGTTTTGTTAAATATGTCATTTGAAATATGATGTAAAAATCAATGTTAATAAATTCTTTAATAAAAAAGAGAAATTTAAAGGCAGCTCAGAAGTGATTAATTGATCAATAATTTTGAACCAGCTGGGTTGCTGTGGCATATGTACAAGACTTTGCTAAGCATTACAAAGTTATGATAATCTTTCTTTACATCTCCCTGACAGTTTATATCCATGGTTCCTAGTGATTAGAATTTATTTAGCATACATTGAATGCTAATATTCTGCCATGTGATAATCAATTCAGTTTTCACAATGATTTTGAAAGTTGTGTAATATTATCAGGTTCATCTTTGACAATGGGTGAACTGAGGATCAGATATAATAATTAAGTTGACTAAGACAAGGTAGTCTTTAGAAATTTGAGAACATACTTAAATTTTGGGTGACAAAATTAGGATAATAACACTTGTGACATATATTTGGTTTATAGAAGTAATCTATGGGAACAATTTCAGATTAGTAAAATTATTAAAAATGGAAATATCATATCAATGTGAATAGTGCAAAGTGTTTGGAGTATTTTGAGGAGGAGCAAGGAATATTCATATCTTACTTCTATCTGGTGAATATAATATAACCCTCCTACTAATTATAATAAAAATTATATAAAATTATGTCTATGTGATTTCACTTTTATAATATAATTTTATGACCAGATTAATTGAGCATATATGATTGGCTAATGCAAAATAGACTGAAGATTTGCTATATGGAACTTTACTTCATCTGTAAAATGAGTATTTATTTATTTATTTATTTGGTGTTGGCTCTGAGGCTTGAATTCAGAGCTTGGGTGCTGTTCCTGAGTTTTTTTTTTTTTTTTTTTTTTGTCCAAGGTTAGAGCTTTACCAATAAAGCCACAGCTCTATTTCAGGCTTTTGAGTAGTTACATGGAGTTAATATTCCCACAGCTTTCATGCTAGAGGTAACTTCCAACCATAATCCTCAGATTTCAGCATCCTAAATAGCTAAGCTGATAGGCATGAGTTACCAGTGAATGCTTGGCTTAACATGCTTAGTTGTGACATGATCACATTTTAAAATTGAAAGGAAACTAAAAGAACATTGTTTCTCTGTCATTTTTCTTTTTTTGCAGGCTGATTCTAGTTCTCAATAGAATGTGAAACTTTGTACCTTATACTGTTGGCAAAGGGTGATTGTCCAATATCTGAGAAAATTCTTGACTACAGTAAAAAAAAATTTGTAATAAGAAGACTAAGATTAGAGTCCTACAAGAGACAATTAAAAATATCTGGGTATTAGGGTTAGAATGAGCTTTGAGTGCCATGTATCAGTATGTTTGGAGCACATATTATTACAGTATCTTACTTTATTATCTGGTATATTGTAGATATGTTTATTTGAAATAAGATAGGGAAGGGGGTAAAACAAGATGAAGGGAGGGAGTAGGGGAGGGAAATGGGGACAAAAACATGAGAAAGGGAAGCAATGTTTGTGAAATAATGCACTTTCTATTTGTCAAATACAATGTAACCTTTCTATTAATTACAATAAAAACAAAAAATAAAAAATATGCTATTTTAAACATGCTGTTTAATTTCAGTATCACTAATGTCTTCTATAAAATCTACTTGTAAATGAATGTTTTATAGCACAGAGAAAGTACAAACTACAATACCTGAAACAAGGGTGACAATAAATTCTTGGTAATAACTATTACTATTATTGGTGGTATTTTTAGTGTTATGCATTGAACTGAAATAAACTGAAATAAACATCTAAACCAAATTCTTTTTAAACAGTGTGTGTGTGTGTGTGTGTGTGTGTGTGTGTGTGTGTGTGTGTAAAATCATCACTTTTCTTTTCTTTCCATACTCTTAGACATCCAGGATCTGAAATCTGGATGTCATTTTCAGAGGCCTTCTCTCCATTTGTTTTTGAAATAAATACTTTCCTAAAGCTCTGCTTGAAAGATACAACTATCTCCTCTTTGTCATTGTGTTGTTTGGTTCTTTCTGTACTTGACATTTTTGAACCCCTTCCAATGATATACAGGCTTTTCTTTTCACTCCAATAATAATAATAATCTATCAGAGCTACATTGAACTTCCTTTCTTGCTTATCACTCTTACCTCAATTGACCTGCCCTTTTCTCACAGTCCTATGAAAAATTTTGCTTTTTTCTCTTGCCATGTCTTCTTGTGAGATATGCTTGCTCCTTGGAAATCCAGGTGAATCTTTCATATTTGCCATCCTCCCTTATGATAAGCAAGGTCAGTCTATTCATCCATTGGGCTTCATGTTAGAGTTAAAAGCTTTTGTACGTAAGCATAACCGTATTGCTTTTCCATGATGCTAGAATGTTAGGTGCCATCTATAATAAATCACATAGCTATATGAAACTGCAGTATAGTATACATTATAGTATACGTTAGCTTATGTCCTTGAGATTTTAAACAAAGCAGTTTATCTCACTGATTTCTATTAGACAGTTCAGGAAAAATAGTATAAGTAAAACATCCTGAATATGCTAAGAAACCTGGGACAAGGGGCTACTTAGATTTTTATCAGCTATATATCACACAAAGGCCTAATATCCAGAATATATTTAAAGCTCAAAAATTAAGCACTCAAAATATTCTGGACAATGTTAATAGAAACAGAGTTCATGGCCATTCTACCCATTAATATCCAATAATGGGTACAAAGATAATCACAAATGACATTTCAAAAAATCTATTCAATAAGGTTTTTAACATTTAAAGACTTAAGCCCCTTCTAATTTTTATTCTGCTATTATCTCAGTGATTATCCTTGTTTTTGATTGCTTTTTCTATCATCCAACTTTGAGTGGTTAGAGAGTCCATGTTATTTACTGGCTCCATTTAGTATAGCTAATATTTCCTGTTTTACATCTTAAATCTTCACAATATTTTTTTCTGCTAAACTAGTGTATTTGATCACTATTCAGTGTAGAATATAAGGCTTATCAATGCACCACCTACAGTTATGCCATGTTCCAGTTTACACATTTCTCTTTACATTTCTCTTACTTTAAGCTTCAGTGTCTTCTGTTAAATTATTTTATCTTAAAATATAAGACATAAATGCATGTTGTGCAGAATAAAATTTTTTCTTCTATTTCAAACTCAGTGCAAATTCTGGATGATAATTCACAGGATTGGGATTACTGGAAAACATAGTCCAAAGGATACCCCAAAGGGGTTTACAAAACAAGTCATATTTTAACAAATTATTTCTACAAATCCCATATGTTGCATTACATTGTAGTATGCCTTTATAATCCAGATATTTAACTTTCTATATTTTTGTGTTATATTTTCAACATTACTATTTCAGCATTATTATTCCAACTAGACTGTGTAGTTACTGAGGGAACAAGCCTGACCTTTCAATTATATGTCTCTTTCACTTATGTGGTACCAAGAAGAATAAAATTAAAAGGTGTTTCTGTAATTGCTGTTTGAATTAAAGATGGGATTTCTGTTAACTTCTCCACACCTTAATTTTCCTTGCCGAAATACTCCCCAAACATCCATCTACTTAATGAATCTTTCAAGAATCCTTGAAATACTGACATTAATATCACTGTTTTATATAAAGCTTAAAATTAATCATCTGCTACTTTATTAAAATTTAGCATATTTGCTTATCTTTGGTATTTGATAATATCTTGAAATATTGACAACTTATCATTAATCCTAGATACTCACTACTTAATTTGTATTTTCACTTGGAACTTGAACTCATTAAAAGTACCTATTGGTCTCTTACAAATAGCTCTCTAATCCTGAGATTAGTTTGCTATTACATGTTTAATTTAATGTTTTCATTTTGAGGAACATTCTCTTTAACAGTAAAATAAGAAAATGGTTGAAATATCAGATGGTAGTACTGTTATCTCTTCCAATGGTCTATGTCTCTTCAAAGCAATTATTCTCTCATTTTCTTTATCCTCTCCCCCACACCTTTTCTCAATTTTTCTCTTCCCAAATCACTTATGCAGTTTTCAATTTTTATTTGTTTTGAAAAGATAGAAATATTTCAGGAGCTGAAAGCATAATTCTCCCTGACCAGGTTAGTTTCTAGTCATTTTCCATTCCTCTTCTTTGAATGATAGCCCACAAAATGTCTGGCTGCATGGAAAACCTGAACATAACAGAGAAATAGCAAGTAACAGATTGGAACAATAATTCTTTAAAAAGTGGGAATCTCGAACAACAAAAGTCTAATATCTGGTGGCTTTTTTTCTGTGGTTTGCTAAATGTCAAGAATATTCTCAACCTAGTATAATTAGAGAGAGAGAGAGAAAGAGAGAGACAGAGAGAGACAGAGACAGAGACAGAGATACAGAGAGACAGAGAGAGACAGAGAGAGAAACGAATTCTTCCAAAGATCCATTTTTGGTGGATCAATATTACCCTGATAGGAAAACCAGACAAAGACATACTAATAAAAGAAAATGATGTATCCAACAGCTCTAGTGAAAATAAGTATAAGAATCTACATTGACATACTAAATAAAATAAAAGAAAGGAATGTTAATGGTATACATCCTTATGTGAACTTTATCTTATGTTTCAAAGATGATTCAGTACATACAAATCAATAAATGTACAAAACTTGAAGATCAAAATTTCAGATTCAAATGCAACACTTAATGGGATACATAAAACAATTTTGAGTAAAATAAAGCAAGTCCATCACTATGCTACAGAGCTATAGCAATCAATGGAAGCTGATATTGATTTATCAGCCAACACTTTGGGAGGTCAGAGGATGGTGTTGAGACAATAGGGACCCGGCCTAGCTCTCTCCCACAAAAAGAATCAGGGAATCCCAGGAGCCAACTATCTTAAGAAACACACAACTACAAATTCAAGAAGCAATGGAGATGTACACAAACTGAAAAAGAAATCCAGATAAAGTTTATATTCAATGTTCTCAAAGAATCCAAAACACGAGGACCCCTTCCCCACCCCTCGCAGCCGGCTCCAGGCCGCGAAAGCCACAAATACTGGGCAGAGGAAGCCGGACCCGGGAAGCCCCGATGTCCAGCAACTACAAGTGGCAGAATCCAGACACAGGAACTCACACAGAGCAGGCACAGGCAGCACAGAAAGCGGCAGAAACCAGAGGGGAGACAGCCACCCTACAACACCACGGAGCAGCTCATAAAATCCCGCTGAGTAAGTGGTCCAGTGGGTTCCTCCAAACCCATTGGGAAAGCAGAGGTGGTGGCGAGCTACAGAACTTAACTCAGACCCCTCCACCCCACCCAAGAAAGACTGGCAACTGCAGGGGGGCAAGGAATTCAGAATCCTGTCCCTTCGCCTGACAACCCCCTCCCCCAGACCATTGACTGGAGACTGACAGGTGGGTGGGTGCTAAGGCCCAGCACCCCACTTATGGGGGCAGAGTTGTCCCTGCTCCTGCCTGTCCAACAGCCTCCTCTCCCAGGCCACTGAAACTGGAGACTGAGGGGGGCTGAGACCGTGCCTCCCAACAGCGGGTGGGGGTGTGCAGGAGTCTGGGAGCCAGCATCTGACTGAACCAAACCAAAATGGGAACCCTCAAGCTGGGAGGAAAGACTCTCTGCCAAAGTAGATGAAATAAAGCAGGGAACTGAAGGGCAGACTAGCAGGGGCCGAGCTTGCCCTCTGAGAGCCAGAAAGGTGCTGCTCCACCCTCAGAGCCCAGGTTCTCAGCTGGACCCAGCCTCTGGGAACAGGGTGGAAACCATTCTGGCTGGTTTACCTGAGAGCACTAAAAAAAACCCAAATCCCAGGCTCTCAGCTGGGCCCTGCCCCTGGGAACAGGGCAAGAAAACTAGCCAGCTTCCAGGCTCGCTGAGACCGAATATGCAACTCCATCCTATGGCCCACTGTGAGGCCACTGGTTGGGCTGAGAGCTAGCCATGCAGTGGCACACAGCCTCTGGGAATGGGCGGACACACCTATTAAAGCTGCAAATTCTGACCAAGTCAGCGGTGAAACTAATTCAGCTGAGAATCATATGTATACACAGATTACCAGAACCACTAGTCCCAAACCAAGTAAAAACCGCCACCTATGGACCACAGAGTGAACCTACAACAACTGTCTTCAATGACTCAGAAAGTGGAACTACAAATTATGACATATATAAATAATCAAAATCCCACACAAAGCCCAAAAGGAAACAAGAGTGAAGGGATGAGATAGATGTCACCATCCTAACAAATGACACCTGAAGTGACACGAAACATAACTCTAGTCAAGGAGATGATTGTGGACATGACTAAAGAGATTAAAGCAGAATTCCAAAAACAATTGCAGGAACATAAGCAGGAAATTACCAAGGAGCTCCTCGAATTCAAAAGGGAAATGAAAGAAAAGATTAATACCCTCTCAGCAGACATAATCAGCTCAGTGTTCACAATTCAAGCAAAAATGGATGCATTAAGCAACAGATTGACTGAGAGGGAGAATAGGAGATCAGGAATGGAAGATAAAATGCAAGAGCTGGAACAGAGAATCATCAGTCTGGAGAAATTCGCCAGAATTCACCAAAGAGAATTCCAGGAAATGGCAGATGCAGCCAAGAAATCTAATCTTTGTATAACAGGGATCGATGAAGGGAGAGAGTTTCAGGATAAAGGAATGTAACCATTATTCACCAAAATTATAGCAGAGAACGTCACCAACCTTAAAAGGGAAAATACAGTATTGAAGGCTTCAGAACTCCAAGTAGGCAAGATCCTAGAAGAACTTGTCTAGACACATCATAGTAAAAATAAAAGACCCGAATACCATGGAGCTGATCTTAAATGCTCCAAGAACAAAGAAAGAGCTCTACTACAATGGGGAAAAAATGGAATAACTGCAGACCACCCCATGCAAACCCTAAATGCAAGACAAGCTTGGAAAAATATCATTCATGCCCTGAAGACCAACAACTGCCAACCCAGATTGATATATCCAGTGAAACTAGCATTTACATTTGAGGGAGAAACAAGAAAATTTTATTCCAAAGAGAAGCTATGTGAATACATGCACACTAAATAAGCATTTCAAAAAATATTAAATAATCAAGAACAAATTGCAGAACAGC
The DNA here is from genome assembly GCF_031878675.1 of Megascapheus bottae. Taxonomy (NCBI): domain Eukaryota; kingdom Metazoa; phylum Chordata; class Mammalia; order Rodentia; family Geomyidae; genus Megascapheus; species Megascapheus bottae. The sequence continues at coordinate 18,973,103 of NC_143522.1, forward strand.
AAGAACCCCCATCAAGAAGCAATCACCACTAAATCACTAAACACAAAAGGAGAAAAAAGAGAGAGAAAAAAACTCAGAAGTAAATATAAATAATGACAAAGGTTACTGACCACTTCTTCATAATTTCCCTAAATGTGAACAATCTGAACAATACAATCAAAAGACACAGAACAGCAGACTGCATTAAGAAATAAAACCATCCATATGTTGCCTCCAAGAGACCCACCTCACTGCTAAAGACAGAAACAAAGTCCAAGTGAAAGGATGGAAATGAATTTTCCACTCCAACACACCGGGCCAAAAAGCAGAAGTTAGAATCTTAATCTCTGACAAAATTAACTTCTCAGTAAAATTAGTACATAAAGATAAAGATGGCCACTACATATTGGAAAAGGGTACAATACATACTCAGAATATTACAGTTATAAACATATACTCCCTCAACACAGGAGCACCCAAATTTATCAAGCAAACTCTCTTAGAATTACAGAACAAGATAGACTCAAACACAACCATAATGGGAGACTTCAATATGCCAGTCTCATCAAATGAAAGGTCAATTCAACAAAGATAAGCAAAGACACCATCGACTTAAACAACACCATAGCCCAGCTGGGCTTAACAGATATACACAGAGTCTTCCATCCAATTGTGAAACTTTATACATTTTTCTCAGCAGCACATGGAATACACTCCAGAATAGATCATATAATTGTTTATACAGAAAACTTAAGCAGATACAAGAAGACTGATATAATCCCATTCATTCTGTCTGATCACAGTGGAGTCAAACTAGTTCTGAACAATGCAGTAAAAGTTAAAAAGCATTCAAACACTTGGAAGCTGAATAACACACTTCTGAATAACTCCTGGGTTACACATCAGATCAAAGGAGTAATTCAAACTTCCTTGAATGTAATCAAGAGACATCACAAAGGAACTTATGGGACACAGCAAAGCCAGTTCCAAGGGGCAAATTTATTACTCTAGGAGCACATATTAAAAAGAAGAAGAGCATGTAAATAACCTAAAAAAGAAATTGGAACACCTAGAGGAGCAAGAAAAAGCTAATTCTAAAACAACTAGAAGGACAGAAATAACAAAAATTAAATCAGAAATATCAGAGATTGAAATAAGATCCACTATACACAAAATTAATAAAGCAAAAAATTGGTTCTTTGAAAGAGTCAACAAAATTGACAGACCCCCTGACAAGATTAATCAAAAAAAGGACAGGGGAGACACAAATAAACAAGATTAGAGACCCCACAGGAAAAATCATGACCAATATCCAAGAAATTAAGTCCAGTATGAATAAGTACTACCAGGGACTATAATCAAAGAAACAAGAAAATCTAGTAGAAATGGATGATTTCTAAATTAAATATAGGCTACTCATTGCCGGGGCCAACCGGCAGCAAACCAGGGTTCGCAGATTGGGGTTCCTGAAATAGGGGACAAGGACTAGGAAGAAAAAGAAGAGAGACAGACACACCGGGTCCGGGATGTCCGCAGTCCAGGCAAAGACTGCCGAGACTGCCGCGTTTATTTTCCACTCCCCTTTCTTCCCTCCTCCTCTCCCAGGGAACCTCCAGGTGTTACATTCATATGTTAATTCTCAGGTCATTTACATAGAATAGGGCCAGAAAGCAATAAGACAATATAGCCATCATCTGATGCAAGTCAAGGTACAGTTTGATTCCACTCTGGCTCCCAACAACTCATATTGAAAAGTGCCGAGGTAAATAAATTAAACAAACCAATTTCAGGCAATGAAATTGCAGAAGCAATGCAGGAAATGCCAACCAAAAAGATCCCAGGTACGGATGGTTTCACTGCAGAATTCTACAAGACATTTAAAGATGAAGTAACACCGATAATCTTGAAACTCTTCGGAAAAATAGAAGCAGAAGGAACAATACCAAACTCATTTTATGAAGCTAATATTACACTCATCCCCAAACCAGGGAGAGACCCAACAAAAAAAGAAAACCTATTTCTCTAATGAACACAGACGCAAAACTCCTCAATAAAATACTAGCCAACAGAATCCAGAAACAAATTTAAAAAATTATACACTATGATCAAGTAGGCTTCATCCCACAGATGCAAGGCTGGTTTAACATTCGCAAATCAATCAATGTAATACATCAATAGAGATAAGAATCATATGATCATTTCTCTGGACACGGAGAAGGCATTTGACAAAAATACAACATCCATTCATGTTGAAAGCACTAGGGAAAATAGGAATAAGAGGTACATTCCTTAAAATAATTAAAGCCATATATGACAAACCTACAGCCAGTATTGTATTAAATGGTGAAAGACTGGAACAATTTACCTAGTTCCTACTAGACAGGGATGCCCACTCTCTCCACTTCTCTTCAATATAGTTTTGGAACCCTTAGCCAGAGCAATAAAGCAAGAGAAGGACATCAAAGGGATCCACATAGGGAAAGAAGAAATTAAACTACCCCTATTCACAGATGACATAATTCTCTACTTGAGTGACCCAATAAGCTCCACTCCCAAACTCCTAGAATTAATAAACCACTTTAGCAAAGTGGCAGGATACAAAATTAACCTTCAGAAGTCAGTAGCCTTCTTGTACACTAACAATACATAAACAGAAGGCCAAATCAAGAAAATGATCCCATTCGCAATAGCCCCAAAAGAATAAAATAATTAGGAATTAACTTAACCAAAGATGTAAAGGAATTATTTAATGAAAACTATAAAAGCCTAACCACGGAAATTAAAGAGGACATCAGGAAATGGAATGACATTCCATACTCATGGCTAGGGAGAACCAACACAGTGAAAACGGCCATACTGCCAAAATTGATATACAAATTCAATGTAATCCCCATCAAAATCCCAAAGACATTCTTTACAGAAATAGAAAACACAATCCAAAGGTTCATATGGAAAAAGAAAAGACCTAGGATAGCCAAAACAATTCTAACAAAAAGTGCAATGCTGGTGGTATTATAATACCAGACTTCAAATCCTACTATAGAGCCATAATTACAAAAACAGCATGGTATCGGCACAAAAATAGACCAGAAGATCAATTGAACAGAATAGAAGATCCAGAAATAGAACCACATAACTATAGTCAACTTGTATTTGACAAAGGAGCCAAAGATATACAAGTGGAACAAACACAGCCTGATTATTGGTGCTGGCAAAACCGGGCAGCCACATGCAGAAAACTATAAATTGACCCTAGCCATGCACAAGCACTAACTCAAAATGGATCAAAGACCTCAATGTCAGACTGGCAACCATGAAACTACTACATGATAGAGTAGGAGAGACACTGGAACTCACAGGCACAGGCAAAAGATTCTTGAACAGAATACCAGGGTCACAATAGATTGGAGAGAGACTCGATAAATGGGACTACCTAAAAATAAAATATTTCTGCACAGATAAAAGCATAGCCAGAAAAGTAGAGACAGCTAATCAACTGGGAAAAGATATTTCCAATAATACATCCGGCAAATGCTTAATATCCAGTATTTACAGGGAATTCAAGAAACTAATCCCCCCCAAATCCAACAAACCATTCACTAAATGGGCAATGGAACTAAAGAGAGACTTATCAAAGAAGAGATTAAAATGACAGAAAAGCATGGGGGGATGGGAAATGGGGACCAAGAAATGAGAAAGGGTATCAATATATGTGAAGTAATGCACCCTCCATCTGGCGAATGTAATGTAACCCTTCTATTAATTACAACAAAAATTATATGAAAAAATTGAGGGGTGGGAGTGGGAGGGAGAATAAAGTGGACCAAGACATGAGTAAGGGCATCAATGTATGTGAATTAATGCACCTTCTATCTGGCAAATATAATGTAACCCTTCTATTAATTACAAAAAATATATTAAAAAAATAAAATGGCAGAAAAGCATATGAGAAAATGTTCATCATCCATGGTCATAATGGAAACGCAAATATAAACAACCCTAAGATACCACCTTACCCCAACAAGAATGCCCAAGATTTTGAACTTAGACAATGACAGTTTCTGGCAGGGTGGTGGAGAAAAAGGAACCTTACTACACTGCTGGTGGGATTGTAAACTAGTTCAGCCACTCTGGAAAGCAGTGTGGAAGTTTCTTAAAGAACTGAAAATTGACATTCCCTAGATCCCGCTGTACCACTTCTAGTAATCTCTCCTGAACACCATAACCCAAGACATGTTAAGGACACCCACTCAGCTATGTTTATCTCTACACTATACACAATAGCCAGGCGATGGAAACAATCCAGATGCCCTATTACAGATGAATGGATACACAAAATGTGGTATATATATACAATTGAATTCTACATAGCCAACAGACAAGATAAAATAATGGCATTTGCAGGGAAGTGGATGAACCTAGAGCAAATCATGTTGAGTGAGACAAGTCAAGACCGAAGAACAAAAGACGCATGCTATCCTTAATATGTGGCTATTAGATCCAAACAGTCCATGGCACTGGAAATATAAACACAACTACATAGACATAAAGACTTATGACTCTATAGATATAATGTTTTATTACATAGATTAATATGTATTTGTGACATACAAACCCTCAGTCTAATTTTGATTATGTTCTAAAATCTGCCAGTGTTTGTATATAGATTCCCTTCTTGAATACTTGTTTGTTAAACACATCATTTAAATATGAAGTAAAAATCAATGTTAATAAATTCTTTAATAAAAAATATTCCACTGGTCAACAAGCATAAAAAATGTACCTGTAATAAAAACACTGCATGTAATAAAAAGAAAAGAAAAGAAATCCTTCCGAGATTTTTCTAGGACAGAGCATTCACTTGTTTCTGCTAGGTTTCCTTTGCTATCCTTATCCCCTCCAAAGAAATTGGTATGTTCTCTTATGCTGTCTTTTCCAAGGCTTAGGGCTCTCTTATTCTTATTCTTTTGTTTGGCATTGTCTCTTTATACTTCATTCTTCAGAAGGACAAGTTGGATAGAATCCTGAAGTGGTGAGCACTCAAGAATCATCAGACCATTTCCCCACTCCTGAGGGCTGGGCTCAGAGCAGTTGATTGAATCTTCCAAGGTACCATGATTTTTGTTTGGTGTCAAGAAAAGAGAAGAAGACAAAGAGAAGAAGAGAGGAGAATGTGTAGCAAATTCAACTCTGTCCTACAAAATTAAAGAAGTAGGGGAAGAGATGGGTTGGGGGAATGAGTGAGAATGAAGAAAGAGGTTGCATTGATCAAGATGCATTGTGTTTATATACTGCTTTGTGGAATAGCAACTCCTTTGTACAACTACTTAAAGATAATAAAAACATTAAAATCTAAAAAAAACCAATAACACTTTGATAAATGGAATACAATACAATGACAATGAAAACCAGTTGATTTCCAACAAATACACCCAAGATCTATAAAGGAGAAAGAAAAGACTGCATTTCATAGTGTTGGAAAACTAGATGTTCACAGGTAGATTTAAACTAGACTCCTATCTTTTATCCTATAGAAAAATCAATTCAAAATAGATCAAATTTCATCATGTTTCTTACAGCTAAAGAAGAAATAATCTGATTGATAAATGACAACAGTATTAAAGACAGTTTTCAGAAGAAGTACAAATGATAAGAAATAATTGAGAAATTTTCCACATCCTTTGCCATAAAAAAGTAAATCAAAATGACATTGATATCACATCTCACCCCAGACAGAATGGCAATTATCTCTAAAATACACATGTGAAATGTGACAGTGAAACTCTTGAACAATTAGCATACACTGAAAAATAGTGAGTGACATGAATGTAAAACAAGTTCTGTCTAGCAGGTGGGTACTACTCCAAGGGCAAAGGGAAAACAGAGGGTGAAGGGAAATGATTGTGCTCTATATACTTTACATACACATGTGGAAAAGGAGCAATAACATATTTTGAGAATGGTCTGGCGAGGACAGAAAGATAATATGGGAGAGAGATGGAGAAATTGAATCTGACAAATGTACCTTGTTTACACACAGAGATATTTCAAGTTGAAATTTAATGAAAATATGAATGATGCAAATTTTAAACATTGGCAAGGAAGTGGGAAAAAGGAACCTTCATACACTAAGAAAGATTAATATGGCATAATTAATAGGGAAATTAATATGAACATCCACCAGAAAACTAAAAATAGACCTACCATATATCCTTATCATATGATTCTTGAATATACCTCTGAATGTAAATCAAAAAGCAAGACAGATTCATTTGTAGTCAAGTTTGTTGCAATTCTTAAAACTATCCTGGGTGCCCAATAATCAAACAAATGGATGAAGAAATGTACATAGCATGGAATACTATTCAACTAGGAGGGAGTGGGGGAGAGACAAAAGCATAAGAAGGGTTATCAAGGTTCAAGAATTAATGTATCCATTAACTGACAATTGTAACTGAACCCCTCTATACATTATACCAACAATAAAATAAAATAAAAAGGTAAAACTCAAGACCATCATGTTGAGCTAGATAAGTCATCCACAAAGATCGAAATACTGTTTCCACTCATGTTTTGGGTCTAGATCTAAAATGATGATTATAATAGAAATAAGGTTGAAATATTAGGATAAAAGGAAGAATGATGTGGGGGCTATACATGAGTAGGAGAAGGAGTAAAGGAGAGGAAACCAGATTAAATCTAAGCATGCACATATCACGATAGTATAAATATAATTGTTCACTGAAAATATTAGGGAGAGAAAAGAGGACCTGTAGAGATACAATAGATATGTGCTACACAAAGTAGATTGTACATATTGGATAGAATTATCATGAAGAAATCCCCTAGAACTATTGAAACATGCTGATAAAACTGAAAAAGAATACAGATGTTAATGATTGTTTCTAATCAGATATCTTAACATTAATAGTTTTAGAGGGTTGAAGGATAAGTGTAGAATAAATTTAGCCCTGTAAAAAAGGAGAGGAAGGTAAATATTGTATATATATTTATTTGGTTATTTGAAATAGGATAGGGAAGTGGGAAAAACAAGATGAAGGGTGGGGGTGAGGAAGGGAAATGGGGACCAAGCCATGAGAAAGGGTATCAATGTTTGTGGAGTAATGCACCTTCTATCTGGTGAATATAATGTACCCCTTCTAATAATTACAATAAAATATATGAAAAAAGAAAAACAAAAGAAGAGGAAGGACGGTGAGGGTATGTGGAGAGTTCCCATAGACATATTGCTCTGTTGAACCTGTTTATCTGTGAAGGAAAATCACCATTAATACGTGTACTGCCCACGTAGATTCAGCTAACAAATTGGAACACCAAGGTTTATATAAGTCAGGTCTTCTGATACAAATGGGATTCTCTTTCTATTTACATAATCTAATTTCAGTATTTATAGCAGTATTTATGTTGAAATTTGTGTCTATACTGCTATGTGCAAGTTAGTGTGTGTTATCTTTGTATGTGTATATGTGTCAGAATTGACAAAGGTTCCAAATTAAATATGAATTTTAATTTATTTGTTGAAACTATTCTTAAATATCTAGGAATAATTTTGGCTGCTGAGACTCCACTCTACTTTAAACCCAAGGAAAAGGAACCCTTTTTACTTGAAAACATGTTACCATCATCAAGCAGTTGATTCATGGCTGTCCAGTCCTAGAGGGATAACATTTGATTTTTAAGGTGTAAGAGTAAAAGTGTAGCTCTAAGTTAAACAGTTAAGGTCTTTGGCGTCACATGAAAACAATCCTGTCTCCAGTATTGGAAGCCTTCTTTTGGGAGCCAGCATTTACGCATATAGCAAGTTACCAATTCATTCCTCCCATCTTGGCTTTCCAGACTTTTTTTTTTCTTGTTACACCTCATAGCATTTGTTCAGCAGCAAGCATTTGCTTTCATCCAGCGGTGCCATAAAGTTTGTAATGGTTCACCTAATTACACAATTAGGCACCCTCAAGTTGGCAGTTTATTTCTTGACATACTTTCCTCAAACTACCCTAGTAAACGATAGAGGGAAAATGCCAGTTAACTAAAGGTCTGGAAATTCATGTCCCAAATGCCAAAGTTCTTATGCCAAGACATCCAACTAAGCTTGGCTTTTTATCCTAGGCAGGGAAGGTGTTCATACAATGTGCCTTAAGCATTTATTGGCTAGATGGATTTACTATTGAAACTTATCCATTAACAAAATGGTCCTTAAAGTGATTCTCTTTAAGAATAAAAACCCAAAGTGATATATTTTTCCCCTTTGGAATTCCCTAGGTCAAAGGATATTTTCCTATGCTTTGTTGACTGTTCCCCTCAAATGACTAAAAATAAATGTACATAAAAGAGTAGCAAGTAGCAAATATCACCGGGGAGAAATTTATCTGGAAGCCCTTATCCCATTTAGGGTTCCTCTTGTATGTTTTTGAGCTTTTCCTTTAGCATTCTAGAACTACTGATCACACCACCTCAGGCTTCAGTTAAAACCAGGCTCCCCTAAAATAACAGTTGCATTACCTGTAATGCTAGAGTAAAAATGAAAAAGGCTTATTTATTAAAAAATACGCTTTGCCAGGCCACAGTAATTATTCCTATGTATATTTTACCCTTGAGAAAAATGTAACCAAATTAACCCAAGTAATGTCTTGGAAATGACTCCTATCAGATTTCCTTCTCTCCAAATATTCTTGCCTCTTTGAATAACTCCTTCCATCCTTTGCTGGTTAGGGACTCACTTCGAACAAAATTCAGATCTCAATACTGTTTTTCCTTCAGCAGACTCATAAATATATTGAAAACAATGGGAATAATGGGTGTTTACTTTTCCGCATGCATTTTCTTCTCCAACTTAACCCGATTGTCCTGTCTTTAAAGCCTGAAGTTTGACTTGCCTGACTTTATTAAATATATAACAAGATAGTATAGGTTTTGTGAAATTGTGCATGTTGTACAGGGGGCTGAGAAGACCCATAAAAATAATAATAAAATACTAATATCAACCTAGCTTTCTCCCCCAAACTAGAAAGCATGATTTCTGTATGCTAGAAGTTTCTATGAATTGCAAGTAATTTTATTTCAGGAAACATGGGAAAATAGATGGGACATAAAATTATTTCCTCTGTTCACTGAATGTCCAGAAGAGGTTTTTAAGTGTTTAAGAGGTGTGGCTTGAGGGGTGTCAGTGATTCAAGTGTATAATCCTAGCTACTCAGGAAGCTGAGATCTGAGGATCATGGTTCAAAGCCAGTCAAGGTGGGAAAGTCTGTGAGATACCAGTTAACCACGTGAATACCAGAAGTGGTGCTGCTAGCCTTGAGAAAAAGAGCTCAGGGATGGCTCCTGAACCCTGATTTCAAGCCCCATGAGATGGGCAGAAAAAAAGGAAGGGTTCTTAAATGCTTTTCAGAATAATTGTACTCTAAGAAAAATTATGAAGACATTTTCATCATAAAAGCCTCACTCCCTATATTGAGCTTCACAATTGCCTGGATTTCTCTTCTGAAAATGACTTTACTACAAACTATCTGACTGCCCCCCCAACACACACGTGCACACATTTTACAGAAGAGTCCAATTCTCATATGACCTTGAACTGTAACTGAGTTGTTAATTATCATTACTATCAAATCTGTTAATTTCAATGTGCTCCATCATAAGTTACTCTTGATGTCTGTGACAATTCTTTTCTTTCATATATTTTATTGTAATTAATAGAAGGGTTACATTATATTCACCAGATAGAAGGTGCATTACTTCACATACATTGATACCCTTTCTCATTTCTTGGTCCCCATTTCTCTCCCCCACCCCTGCCCCTCATCTTGTTTTCCTCCCTTCCTTATCCAACTTCAAATAACCAAATAGGTATATATATATATATATATATATATATATATATATATATATATATATATACAATATATCAGATAACCAGGTGAAATACTGTAACAATACGAGATGACCAAGGGACAGCAAAAGAGATGAGAGATAACACAGTACATTAAGGACAACAATCACTTGTTATATGGCTTTTGTTTCTATATCCTGGAGATCCTTTCAGTTAGCTCATTCTATATGGCCTTATGTATCTAGGTTTTGTTCTATTGTAAATCTCTGCTAGGAGAGCCCAAGGTTTCTACTGATTATGACAAATGAGGGAAACCATTGAGCCTATGTTCCTTTGAGTCTGGCTTACTTCATTTAATATGTTTTTTTTCTAAGTCTTTCCATTTCCTTACAAATGGGGTGATGTCGTTCTTCTGAGTCAAGAGTCAAGGGATTGAGGTCTGAGTAAGTTATATGAAGAGGGTTTTATAGATCTTCAGTTATAAAATAATGTTTCATCTCTGCCTTCTGAATGACCTCATTTTATTATTGGGGCTCCATTTGAAATAAAGTTACAAATGGCATTTTTTCAGAGTCTCTTGTCACTCATCTTAAGATGTCTCTTGCCTGGTTCTACAATATTTCCACCAGCTGAAACCCAACTGTGGCATGCATTCTTCATTTTCTGCCTGAGATTGCTTTAGCCATGCTCAATAAGGTCTTTGCCTAGCAAATAAAATGTAATCCTTCTATTAATTACAATAAAATGTATTTTAAAAAAGGTCTGCCTAGGGCACCTATCAGGTAGTATAACCTGTCTTACCCAGAGTCTTGAGAAGCACCTTTGCTTCTTGGTAAAACTAGGAAAAGCATCCTCTTCTAAATATACAAAGCTTTGTTTGCTGCGGCTGCAAATGTGGATTTATCTCCTTCTGATTCACCTTCTACACATCTTTCATCTTCTCTCTTGATCAGTTGCATACGATTTGGATTCTAGTCCTAAGTCCCAGATAACTAACTCATAAAGATAATGTTGAATGAGGACAAAAATACAAATTACAAATGTTCAAAAATATAAAATTTAAATTGTAACTGCTGCTCACAGGCAATAATTTTTGAAATGCACATATTATATCTAAATAAATAAAATATTCAAGAAAAGTACTTAAGAAAAGGCCAAATTTATGAGGTGAGTTCTCTTTCGGAGTTGGAAGAAGAGACAATCTATAGATAGTAGGCAAAGAACACACTAATTAAATCTAATATTGTATTGCTTAACAATGCCAGTAGTAACATAACACATCTGTACCAATATGCAAAATGTTAAAAATGGTTCCTGATAATTTTTTTTCATGGAAATGGAATTAAGTGGTGACTTGAGAAGACGGAGCAGCATCTGATTTAATATTATGGTGAACATTTCACCACAGAGTGACTGGGTACATAAGTTCTCTGTTCGCAATGTGTAAAACAGGGAAATTAACCATACCAAACACATGGCTCTCATGAACTCACCATGCAAATGAGTTTAAAATTGGGGACAAATTACCAGTGACCTGAGTCACTGGTAAAATAGACTGCTTATAAGATCAATTAACCAATGGGTTTATCTTTTAAAAGAAGGTAGTGGCATTTAGCTCGGTATAACTGAAGTGCTTTCAAGATGCGAAAATATGAAACTGTAATTTGGTTCCTCATCATGGCATATTCAGAGAAAAACTCTAGCACTGCTAAGGAAATATCTTTTGATTTTTTTTCAGTCTTCCCAGGAAATAAGGAATGTTGTAAAATACTGAACATGTCATTGTCCTGCAATTCTCTTTTTCGACACCCATTCAAATGTGTGGCTTCCTCTTCTGTATGTAGATGAACTGCCTCCAAAAAATGAGCCACTAGGTTTGATCTAATGCCACAAGGTTCACCTTTATTCTCCTGGTAGGCTCCCTGTTGTGTATATTCACAACAGAATCTCCTTATGTTGGCTCATAGTTCCTTGGCCTGTGTTAATAGGAACACATATAGGTTAAGCTAAGTCACATTTTCTACAAAAATACAAAAATAGGTCACAACATATGAAAGCGGGGAAATATACTAATGAGAAGTCACCATGTCACTGAGGAAGTGTGTATAAATTTGTGTGAATCATATGGTTCTAATAGCTGATGTTGTAGTGAGTAGCCTACTGTATGAATCACTTATAACTGTAGTGGTACAGAGTGCTCCCTATGTACAATGTTACTTCCCAATTACCCAAAACAGATGGCCAAATTTTAATGAAAACAAGCATAGAGGAGAGAGGAGAAAAAGTGAATGAGAGGAAGAGAAAGGAACTGGAAGGAAAGGAAGTGGGAAGAAGGAAGACATAAGAGAGGGAAGAAGTAAAACAGGAAGGTAGGTGGGAAAGAAGGAAGGAAGGAAGGAAGGAAGGAAGGAAGGAAGGAAGGAAGGAAGGAAGGAAGGAAGAAAGAAAGGAAGGAAGGAAGCAAAATATGATACAAACAGGATGGTTAAAATTTGTTATGCTAATTGTGATTTTGGTCCCTATAAACTTAGAGTGACTTAACCATAATAGCCTCATTATTAAAGTTACAATACTTTCATCCTCTGATTTTTGTAGTTTAACATTAACAACCTGGGTAACAAGAATAAAGTGAGCATAATATGAAATGTATTTTATTTACACATTTGAAGTGATACATCACAAATATAAAGTCTGGTGATAATAGTTTTGTTTTCTTTTCTCAAAGCAAACTTTGCTTATATGTATGTATACCTATTATTTCCTATTGTGGAGAAAACATAACTATCCACTGATTATTATTCTTGAAAATTTTCTCATATGTGTCCACAGGAAATACAATTTGCTTCCATCAGCATTGTTCTTCAAACCTGAAAGATAATGTCTTACTACATATAATTCCCTTGTAGCCAAAGTGGTACTGTTTATAGGTGATCATTCTTGCTTCTAAGAGAATTTTTTTATAACAGAGCATCTCCTTTTGTTGAATTCCATATTCCTTAACAGCCTGTGGGTATGTTGTCAGGATAACATATTAGTCTACTTTATATTATCACCTTGGGAGTTTTGCTATTCTTTTGGATATTTTCTGACAAATTAGCAGTTAATATGAGACAAGGCATACACCACAGGGTGTTTTTCTATTATTACTTCCAAAATAAGTTTGAAATAATCAATTGAAAAATTAGTGTATGAAATGAAATGCCTTTTACATTTTTATTAATCTCTGTTGAATATTTTTCTAGGATCAGAAACAAAGTTACATTAAAATTAAGTATAGAAAACATCCATAAGTTGTACCCATTAAACATTGTAGTATATATAGAACATGGTTTAAAAAAGAAGTTCAGCATTAGTCTTGGAGGGAATAGATATGGTACAGACTATTTCAGATTGAACTGTGTCTCTTCAATCTCTCCAAATAAAGATTTGCTGAATTTCTACCCTAACAATTCTGATTGTAAACTTCATTGAAAATAAGGTCTTTTGACAGGAAAAGTAAAAAAAATTAGCATAAGGACATTGTGGTGGACCATAATTTAACAAGACTTGTATATTTGAAAGGGATAAGAATCATAAGTGAATCTGTCTGTTTGCTTTTGCCAGTAGCTAAAATCTGTAATCTGAGCTACTAAGGAAGCTGAGATCTGAGGATTGTGGTGCTGAGGATTTTGTTTGAATCCAACCCAGACAAGAAAATCCACAAGACTCTTAACCACTAGAAAATCAGAGGAGGTGCTTAAGTTTAAAATGATAGAATGCTAGCCTTCAGCCAAAGTGCTCAGGGAGAGTGCCCAGGTACTGAGTTAAAGCCCTTGAGTTTAACTGACAAAAAGAAAGAAGAAAAAGAAAGTAAGTCAGAAAGTAAGCAAGCAAGGAAGCAAGAAAGAGAGAAAGAAAGAAAGAAAGAGAAAGAAAGAAAGAAAAGAAAAGTAGGTGGATATTTAGATAAAGACATAGACAAACAATGAAAATACCATGTCAGGTCTCATAAGTACACTGAGCAGAGACGAAGTAAGGAAACTTCAAGAAAGTAAAGGTACATCCTGAAATTACCTGTTACTCACTGAGTTGCTGCTGAGGTCATAGCAAAAGGCAGCATGGATCCTCACCTGCCACCATCAGAGTTAGTTAGAACTAGTTACCAATAACTAGTTCTTCAGATGGATAGCTCTGGAACTTGGAGACAATTCATTTCTGTTGGCTTAAGCCCTGTCTTAATACTATATAACACCAACCCCAACAAATTAGTATAGTGATACCTTTGGGAACATGGAAAAGGATGTGTGTTAGGCATGAAAGGGGAGGTAAAGATTTGAGGACTGATCTTAATTATATAATGCATTAACTTGTCTTCATTTCCTTTAGAAAGTGTCTCGAAAATAGTTTAGAGACACATGTTATTATACATATATGGTGTGCTTCATGACTGTTGGTAACACACAGGTTGGTAAATTCTATCAAGTCCAAATGGAAAATACTTTTTAAAATGCAACATGTGTTAAGTATAAACTGACACTTTTTGGAATTACTCCATAGAAAATACAGAGCATAGGATTGCATCAAGCATTATGAGAAATCTAGAGATGATATACAGAATGCATGAGGATGCGTGAAATATTTCGACACATGAATATATATTGTGCCTTTTATGAAAGGGACATGATCATCCATAATTTTGGCATTCACTGGGGATCTGGAACAAACTCCTCAAGGATGCTGACAGAGAAGTATAATCCATTATTGTATTATAAATTCTGTCATAGTGTGTTTACTTAACCAATATCCTAATTTTCTGTACTCCGCTTTGAGTTATGGGAGAAACTATGTTCAATTTGTTAGGTTGTGCCTGGCGTTTCATATGATTTTCTCTATTTTAACTGTTGTAACTTCAAAAGTGACAAAAATATTTCCTGCACCTTATTCATTCACTGCACACACACATATGCACATGCACAGATGTTTTTGAACACTGACTGGTGAACCACCCAAGATCATGCATCTCAATGAAGTCTATTTTCTATGTAGTCATTAATAGCTGAAGTCTTGTCCACACAAAGGGTAATAGCAGAATGAAAATTATATACTCTGGGTTGGGTTAATTTTCATCTCCCTGGTTAATTACTGATAAGAGAAATCTTTTTTTTTTTTTGCCAATCCTGGGCCTTGAACTCAGGGCCTGAGCACTGTCCTTGGACTTTCTCAAGGCTAGAGCTCTACCACTTGAGCCTCAGCACCACTTCTGGCTTTTTATTTTCTATGTATGTGGTACCGAGGAATCGAACCCGCGTTTTCATGTATGTTAGGCAAGCACTTTAACCACTAGGCCAAACTCCCAGCCAAGAGAAATCTTTGTAAGAAATATGCTAGACTTTACTAACAACAGTTCTGAAGAGACCCTAATAATAGAAAAAGTGTTTCCAACTAAAGAAGTACAGTATTGTATTCACTTATATTGTTAACTCAGGTATATTACTAACAGAGATATGAAAACTATCCTTTCTTCTGAACAAAAAGCATAAAATAATAGTTCATACACAGAACAGAAACACTCATTTTGGTCAAATTTTAACTGATACCTGGAAATGATTGAATGAGTTGCAAAATAAAAGAAAGATTTCTTCAATTCCGGAAGCAATTCACAGGTAGATTTCCAGCAGCTGTGTAGACAAACCATTGTTCTTTTCCCACTTTTTTGATTTGTGAGACAAATAAGTTTTCCTTTAAGGTTGATCTATTTTGTCTTCCTGTTTTTATTATAACTTCTATGCATGAAATAAATTAACAATAGATAATATATACATAAACCAGCATCATGATATCTGTGTGCTTCATTGTTTCTTTTCTCTCTAACAATGTTTTCACACTTGAAATGTATTGTATATCCTACCTAACACATAAGAAAGGATTTATCAGTGTTCCAGGTCATAAGAATGAGATGTAGGATAATTATATTGTTCACAGCTAATAGGAAAAGGGCCAGGAGTTTGGACTAGTAGTAGAGTGCTTGCCTAGCATTCATGAAGACCTGGTTCAATTCCTTGGTGCCATATGCTTATAGAAAAGTTGGAAGTGATGCTGTGGCCCAAGTGGTAGATCTCTAGCCTTGAGAAAGCCCAAGAACATTGCTCATGCCCCGAGTTCAAGTCCCAAGACTGGTAAAAATAAAAGCTAGTAGAACAAATACTACGGCATTATATTATTCCAACAGAGCTTTATGTCCCTGTGCCTCATTGTCCTCTCCATTTCTAGATAGTCCTCTGTGGGAGAAGAGCTGCTTTGGCTATGGCAGTAAGCACCACACAGCCAATATTTAAGCCTAAATGCTGCACAGTTAATTCATGGTAGCTACAGTGCAGTATGTGGAAACCAGTAACTCTGAAACAGTTGCCTGGGGGACTGGTTCATCAAAAATCCAATAATACATTTTGTCTCAAAATTCACTTCTTGATATGGATAGAATGGCATTCCTTCTTTCAGACACTGGAACCTCTTTGCAGTGGCTGAGATATCCTAAGGGGAAAAAAGGTGAACTCCTCAGTGTGTTCTACAGCTACCCCACATGCTCGTGTTGGGAATCCTCTTGGTTAAGGGTAATGAGCGGTGATAAATCACAGTGATAAATCACAGTGAAAGAGCCTACCCCTGGGATTTTTTATGAATGGCTAATGTTTCCCATGGATAAGAATGCATTTTGCATTTAGACCCTTATCTAAGTCTGATCTGTCATGTGTCTTTGGGTTTTTTGTTCCTTTATCTAACTTTAGTGTTCACACTGAACTTCACGGTTAGCTCCCAGAGGAAATAAACAGAGAACAATTAAGACATGAATTATTTACATAAAGCTATATACATGAAATATGAGAAGGTGCATGTCTATACATCTAATACATATATGTGTTTATACATATTTGTGTGTATACATGCCTATTTTCTTTCTTCTATCCCATCACTGTCACAAGAGAGGCCGAGAGTAGATTCTTTATGGATTAGAGCTGAGCCCAGTTCCAGGAAGGATTAGTTCCACCAGATTAACAGTTGTTGACTTGTGAAGTGAACTTGAACAATTACAGGCAAAGTTGGGGGAGGGGAGAGATTGTATGGCTTTTGGATATATATTTCCTGTGCAGAAAGGACAATGAGGCTTCACCACAGGGCAGAGATGCTCTAAATGGGTCATGAAGGGAAGGCTAAGAACATATTGCCAGACCACAGAGGTGCCTAAATGAGAAACAAGTAGGCGATGTGATTTCCAGTTTTTGAGTGTGGTTTAATTACCTGCCTGCTGCATTAAAAAATGCTTGAATGTAGAAACAACTGAGGGCAATTGCTTCCCTGGATAGAAGATGGTAGAAGCAAACAATTCCCAATCTACATGCTGAAAAACAGCAAACACAAAACCATACATCCACACGACATAAAGACAATCTATATCATAAATTACATAAAGAAGAACAGAAAGTTCTGAATACTATGAGATATATTTGTGTTAATAAATTGGAGTGGAAAGACACACAATGTTTTATGAGAAGGCATGTGCAGTCATTTAATAGATTATATAATTAGTTGATATATTGTGGGAAGGAGTAAATGGAAAGACTAAAAACTATGAGCTTTTAATGAGGAAAGAAGAAAATAATTTCATTTTTAAAAATGCATTCCATGTTCTTAGTATTTTATAAATACTTCATTGCTTTTCTTGAAGCAAATATTGTTAATTATACTGGTGAAAAATCTCTGGCCTTCTTAAACTCATAGGTAAATGAGAAAATATATAAACAACTCCAGATATTCTAAACTATGAAGATTAATTTGTACATACGTGGAAATGAAGTTCAAAGCTTACAAGTCCTGTAGAGCATATTTTACACAAGGAAATTCAATCGATAAGGAAGACTCAGCAGAGAAGTTGGTACCTGACTGCAACTCTGCTCTTGCAGTCAAATATTTCATCTCTATTTCAATTGTGTGCTTGTTAGGCTTTTCACCACCTTATAGAGAATAGTAATTCAAACTCACTTAGAGTATATTGTTTTAGGAGGTAAGATTCAATGCAATCCCAGACCGAAATAAAAAAAAAAGTAAAAAACAAAAAGGAAAAGTCCTGGTGTATTATAGAAATTTCTCAGTGGAAGAATTAGCCATTTATTAGTGGAAGTCCATATTTTTGTTAAATCCTTCATCCTTGTTCATTACCTAGACTCAATAGGTGGTAGGTTTTGGCACCCACTTGATGAATAGATGATCTAATAAATGAATTATGCAATCAGTGTAGAAATCAATGTACTCTTGTTCCTTTACAGTTTGCCAAGGAAATCTCCACAGTAGCATCACTATGCCCATAGTGTACACTGGTAAATGTAGAAATAGCAAGATTAAAATTAATCACTTATATGGATTTAATATACATTTCCAATTTAATATATCATTTTATGTAGGAAAAATGGCTATGAAAACATTAGCAACAACTCTACCTTAAAGCAATTACTATAAGTATATACTTTGTATTTGCAACTTACAATCAAGTGTATTATGGCCTCCAAGGCCTCACCCTTGTAATCCAAGTGACCAAGGATACTGGTAATTTGTATCCAGGCTGAACAGGAAAGTCTGTGATGTTCCATATCCAGATCACAGGAAACATTTTAAGATTGGAGGCATGTCTTAAATGGGACATTGCCAGCTTTGGAATCAAGTAAAGTCAGAGGGGAAAACCCTGAATTCAAACCTTAGAATGGAAAAAAATCAAAGACAAGGACACATTTTAAGGATTTATTTATTCTAGTTCAGAGAGTCAGTCATTATTACTTTTTACAGTCTTTTCTCCTCATTTAGCCAGAGGACTTTTTTGACAGGTAGTGGCTAATAACTGCCCTGAAAATAAAATGGATAAAAAATTATTAGATTTGTGTATGAATCTGAAGTAGCATTCCCAGACCAAATCATGGTTCAAAAATTATCATCAGGCTCCAGTAGCTAATGCTTGTAATCTTAGCTACTCAATAAGTTGAGATCTGAGGATCATAGTTTAAAGCCAACCCCAGTCAGGAAAGTTCATGAGACTCTTACCTGCCATTAATCACCAAAAACCTGGAAGTTGGACTGTGATTCAAGTGGGAGAGCACTCACTACCCTTGAGCAGGTAAAGCTAAGAGACGGCATCCAGGAAGTTCAAAACCAAGGGCCAGCATAAGAACTAAAGGGAACAAAACAATTATCACTATTAAAACAATAGCTATAAATATGTCCACAATATTCACATAAGTAAAAACTATGCATTAAATTACTGTGCTATAGAAGGTCTACATATGAATGCACAAATGTTTATTGAATTCTGAATTTTTAAATAAGAAATAATGCTGTTATTTACTTTTTTTCCTTGAAATCACAAGGGAAAAACTAAAAATTTTTTGTTATTTTAAAAACTGGTCCATAGTATATTATAAGAAAACAGGCATATGCCAAACTTTTTAGAAGTATTTTTATGAATTTGAGCATATAAAACACTATCACCTAATATGTTCTTACACTTTAAGTCTTTAGTCTCTAATAATCTAAATAATCAATGTTTATGAAAGCCTCCATACATGTTTCCATTCTGGGAAATGCCAATTGAATGACGCTGTAGTTGTCAAGATATATCTGAAAATCTGGAAACATCTTTTTGTGTGTTTTAATAGATCAAAGCTATTTTGGAAAAGTTTAGAACAGTTCACAAGACTATCAAGCTTTCTTTCAAGAATTGTATGTGTTAGTACACTTCAGTAAAAAACTGTTATAACCCTTGGCCGATTAATTGTAATACTATAACAAACACAAGAGATGTTCAGCAGCCTGATACAGTAATGCAGAATTCTAATCAGCAAAACTCCAGACACTAGGAAAATATGTGATATGTCTTTAGCCTGGGGAACTTGTGGGAAACTTCATCCAAGTTCACAAACCAACCATGGCATGTTCAAGAGGAAACAGAGAGGAAACAACCGCAGGATTGTACTGTCCTGGGGAAGATTCGCAGGATGCCATCTGGATGTGATTATTTTCTCACCATATTTTCAACTGCACTAATTTCAAACTTTGAGGTAATGTCACTTGTGATGAAGCAGACATGCCATTCCTTGTACTGTGAAACCACATGACCTCAGGCAGGAGAAGTAGTAAGTCTGAACTGAATGCCTTGGGATGAAATGCAGGACAAAAATGAAAAGCTCATCAGCTCCCTCTCTCTTTCCCTCTCTTATTTTCTCTCCCCTTTCCCTCTCCCTCTCTCTTTCTCTTCTCTCACTATCTTACTGTTTCTCCTCTCTCATTCTCCTTCCCATTCTTCTAACCCTTCTCTCTCCTATAGTTGATATACACTGAAAAATCTTTCTCTTTCAAAACAATTTCTCATCCAAAATTTTTGAATGTTAAATTAGAAATGGTGACAATTTTGGACAGCTTCTGGGGAGAAATGGGGTGAACTACAGGCATCCATTAAAGATGCTTGCTGCTACTAGAAAAAGCAGGTGAGTTTCCATAATATTCAATTTTTTTTTGTTTTCCAGCCAATTGGAATATCTGTGCCAAAGTGCGGCTTGCTAAGGATGGCATTTGGACTTATTTGTTTCCCAGATCTCAGTCAGTTCAGCATGAAGCACAATGTTATTGTTTTCATTCAGAGTACTCATTTTTCAAGCTGTTTCACACCACTAGCACAGCAAACTATATCTGGCAAGGAAATGGTCCCTTTAAAGTCATATATAATATTAAATTATCCTAGGAAATGGCTTTTCTCATGCTATGATGTTAAGAGGAACTTTATTGAGGATAAGATACATATTTATCTACTACCACTTATAGCCAATAAAATATAAATAGAAGGAAGACAGGCTTAGGAACAGAAAGAAGTTCTAGAATTTTTTTTTTTGCCAGTCCTAGCCTTGAGCTCAGGACTTGAGTACTGTTCTTGGACTTTCTCAAGGCTAGAGCTCTACCACTTGAGCCTCAGCACCACTTCTGGCTTTTTTCTATGTATGTGGTACCGAGGACTCGAACCTGGGTCTTCGTGCATGCTAGGCAAGCACTCAACCACTAGGCCAAACTCCCGGCCCCAAGTTCTAGAATTTTTATATTAAGGACTATTTTTGATGTTAGGGAAACGATGAAACTACTCTGTAAGATTTTGCAAAGGCTCGCATTTCACCTTCCCTACCTGGGAGCAGTCGTGGAAACATATGCACATAAGAGAAAGGTAGAAGCTGCTCTAGTGAAAGCAAGTATTTCTCAGAGAAGATTTACAAACACAAGGCATTCTTTCACAAGAAGAGGACTCCAGTCACCCACTATCTGCTAGCAAGTTTACTAAGATTTGAAGAGTTTTGGATATACTTTTTGTGACTCTTTCTAGAAATTATGTTTAGAAAATTTAGCATAATTACTTATTCTTTGTGCACAAAGAAATATAACTATACATAGAATTAATCTCGATCCTTTCTGGAATATCTGCCTCTTTCTGCCTTTATGACTTTTGATAAGGTTGCTTTATATTCTGGAGACAAGGTAGGTATGGACCTTCACCTAAACTTATTGCACCTCAGCTGCATACAGGGTTTCTTAGAGTGAGCTTTAGATAGGGACTCTAATCAAATTGGATCTACATGAATCTATCCTTATTCTCCCTGATGCAGCAATCTGCAATTACTCCACCTAATGCGAGGGTTCTGAGGCTGTTCTTTGAGGTGAGACTAAGGACAACGAAGGGTGTTATCTTAGAAGCAGATTGGTTGGTGTAGTCACTTAGAGTGGAAAAGAATATGTTAAATAATGACTGCTTTCTGTTAATTATCCCTCACCAGATTGAAGATCAATGACCAGTGTGACACCCTGTCAAGTTCTCTCCTAGATTTTATCCTGTAGACAAGAGAATGTATCCAGAAATACGTAATATCTACAGGACAGCAAACACAGGAAAGGATAAACACTTCACCTGATACCTAGCAAGCATAATAAAAAGGTGATTCCATGGCTCCATCTTATCCTTCGAGACCTTATACTGGGAAGAATAAGATGTGTTTTACAGTTGTCCTTTAGGACCTCTGATGGATAAGTTTTACAACACTCCTGGGGCTACTAGAATCTACAAGTGCTCAAATCTCTCATGTTAAGGGTATACTACTTGCATAGGATATATCAAATCCCCAGCAAAATTCATAACAGCTCTGTTTTAGTTGGAATACTTACTACACTGTAAGTGATATGTAAATTTCTAGATATGGCAGTTATGTAGGGAATAAGGAAAAAAACATTATGCATTTTCAGTAAAAATGAAGCAATGGTAAGTTATATACAATGCAACATGTGATTTTCAAGCTATTTTCAGTCCCTCTTTGCTTGGTCCATTCCAAATATATGAAATGTATGGATACATAAGGGAAGATGCATATGTAAATTCTAAATTCAGAGCAATTGTACTTTGAAAAGAGATTTAGGAAATATAATCACCAGTGTGGATTTTCACTTAAATAATATTTATTACTTCATTTTCTTTTTTTGCTGGAGCTCTACTATTTTTTTGTTGACATTTCCCATTTATATAGTGAGATACTAATAGATAGCTTTTTTCTTTAGCTGCTGAAAATGTACTAGCTCCTGTACCTTGAAAATTAGTAGAGAGAAGATAAAAGAAGGAGGTACTTCAAAAGAGATTATTCAGTATGTAAGGGAATACAAGAACAATAGCATCAGTAGCATAGCATAAATACATGTGAGAATTTAAAGATGGGAGATTTTTGTTTTTTGGTAGATATCAGGAGAAAACATAATTTGCAAGTCTCACCAAAATCTTATTTTAGGAAAATATAGCAAGAAAATAAACAAAATACATTTGAGAACATCCCCGTACGTATAATTAAAGACTATTTTAAGTATATATAAGAAGACTTTCTCTATTCTTATTCCAAGTAGTGATACAAAAGAAATACTCCTGACATCCAATTGTTCATTTTGCAATTTACATCAATACAGAGACATTATATCCAAACAAGGATCCAGTCCACAAACCACTGATCAAAAGAATCCTAATCATTCAGGTCTGGACAGTCATGTTTGTGCTCTGTGATTCTCCTGCTAAATTATGAAAAAAAAAAAAAAAGAACCTCCAAAGGATTCACCAAACCAAACAAATGCCAATTTGATTGTGTTTGAAAGGAGAATATTTGAAGCAGAAGAAACTCCTGATTTACAGCCAACATTTTTTCCATAATACACACACACACACATACACACACACACAGAGTCCCTGTGCACCTAAGCACGGAGAATGACCGGGTGGTGGTGGTGCAGGAGGAATTGACTTCAGAGTTGTTCCCTTTTTCAACTGGGCTGTTTTCCTGTATCAGCAAGGACAGAATGCATTTGCTATCTACATATTGTATCAGTTATGATTCCTCTTGGGTGCTTTGATTTGTCATGCCTTTGCACTAGCCGATGATCCTGAACTGAAAAATGTATTCCAGATTGAATTTATTCTGAACACATTTTTCCTTATTGTCCTAATTTAGGATCACAGTTTGCCATAATTAGCTGCTAAAGTATAAAACAATAACCTGTATAATTGACTTAAAATCATTTCAATGTTAAATTGTAGTAGTCAATATTGTTTGTTTCTCTCTCAAAGCATCTGTTTCTCGCCTCCTTTCCCATTGTGGGTCAGGAAATAAGTGTTCACAAAATGTTTAGCATAGCTTGCATTCCTAGCGATGCAGGAGGCCAAGATCGGAGGATCAGAGTTCAAAATTAGCCAGGGCAGGAAAGTCCATGAGAATCATATCTCCAGTTACCACCAGAAAAAAATCTTGGAAGTGGAACTATACATCAAGTCATGGCCTTGAGTGAAAAAGTTCAGGAATAGTGGCTCAGACTCTGAATTTAAACCTCAAGACTGAACCTACTAAAAGATGAACAGTTCTCTGTCTCTCTCTTTCTCTCTCTCTCTTTCTCTCTCTCCTCTTCTCTCTCTGTCTTTCTCTCTCTCTGACTCTCTCTTTGTCACTCTATCTCTCCCTCTCTGTCTCTGAATTTCTCTCTCTCTCTCTCTCTCTCTCTCTCTCTCTCTCTCTCTCTCTCTCTCTCTCTCTCTCTGTCTCTCTCTCTCTCTCTCTCTCTCTCTCTCTCTCTCTCTCTCTCTCTCTCTCTCTCTCTCTCTCTCTCTCTCTCTCTCTCTCTCTCTCTCTCTCTCTCTCTCTCTCTCTCTCTCACTCTCTCTCTCTCTCTCTCTCTCTCTCTCTCTCTTTTCCAGAGGCAGTTGAAACTTTGATATTCCACATATGGCACAGCAATCTTGTGGGACTCTCACACAAAAGCCCAAACACCCTGTGAGGAACAGATCAACCATGGAACCCGAGACAGCAAGCATATCAGCTCTGTTACAAATGCTAGATGTCTATGTGTTGTAGGAACAGTAGTTCCATCATGTTTTCAGTCAGGTTCAAAAAACCCTTGTAAAAGGAATTCAAGGAGAACAATTAACCCACATGCATCAGTTCTAACACTTTGTCTTTCCTGGATGTTTGAGTTCACAATTCTCTTTCATGCAAATGGGAAAGGCAATTGATATATAAACACTCTCATTTGACAAAATCCAGATTATGGATACATTAACAAGTAATTGTTTTCTCCATCCAGCCTAGGAGCTGTCCCTAAGCCTCTTTGTGCTCAAGGATAGCATTCTACACTTGAGCCACGGCATCACTTCCAGCTTTTTCTGAGTGGTTTATTGGAGATAAAAGTCTCATAAACTTTTCTGCCTATGTAGGCTTCGAACTTTGATCCACAGGTCTCAGCCTCCTGAGCAGCTTAGATTAGCCACCAATGCCTGATTTTAAATCAGCATAAGGATAACTTTTGACAGACGCTCTCTGCCTCTGCCTCTGTCTGTCTGTCTGTCTCTCTCTCTCTCTCGAAATATATATATATATATATATATATATATGTATAATACAGAAACCAGAGCCTTTTTTAGTACTTGAAGTTTTCTAATGGGAAGAACTGTTCACATATCTTTCTCAAATAATTTTTGCTGTGCTTTCAAACTGTACCATCCACTGTCTTCAAAATCCAACAAAACACATGAGGAGGGGAGAGGGGGAGACATTTGTTTTTAGTCAACATTCAACAGGTCTGCAAATGACCTTGCTGATTTTCCATTTCTTCCTTTTCTGGGAGGCTTCAAAAGAATGATTTTTCATATAGAGCATCCCAGAGGGCACTGGGCTACACCTGTCTTATTTAACCAACTGACACATCACCAGCATAAATATATTTGAAAGAGGCCAACTGTGCCCAATGGCACTATTCTAATTATGATTCTGCCAGTATTTATATAACAAACTTTATTATTTAAAAAGTTTGGTAATGCTTTGAGAATTGTTTAGAGTCTAGTACTTAGGTAAATATAAGGTCCTATCGAAGACTAGGTAGAGAGATAGATACATACAAACATAAGTGATGAATTTTGATTGTAAAAAATGCTACATACAGTGCTGGAAATATTTAATTGAAGTTTTAATACATATTACCTTTGCATTTTACTTCATACCATAGCCATATATGCTTAAAAGTTTTGCATTGCATCCTCTGTCCAATCTTATTCATCATAAAAGATATACATATTGTTTCTGATATGTGGTGATCCAATACTATTTTGATATAGACCAATACCTATCTTAAATATTTTCTCAAATTTAATATGTCATCATTTTATAGTATCATCCCTTAACAACTTCCTTCTTGACTTAATCTCTGCTAATTCCTCAAAGTTCTTTGTAGGTTCATATCAACAACCTCAGCATTGTCAATTATGGAATGCTCATGTATGATGACCAAAATATATTGTATATTACATTTGTGGAACTAGTATTTGTTATTTTAGAGAACCAAATGGCTAGCTTGAGTGTCCTTAGATGCCATTGTCATAATTACCTTAAACAGATAATGCATTTCTGTACTTCTGATGATTCAGTTCATCATTACTTAATTTTTTCTTTCTCATTGTGTGGCAAAACACATAAAGCCTGTTTGAAATACAGAATTTTTATTAGAGTTTGCAGAAATCATCTTACATCATATTTTTATTTAAAGCAACCACGGTTTGAGGCAATTGTGCAATTGATGTATGTTAATTATATGCATAAATCACCAGATTTGCACGAAGACACAATACTAAAACTAATGTTATATTTCACAGAGCACTGGGGACTCATTTTTGTAACAGATAGAAAACAAAGGCATTTTCCTGAGTTATATAAGTTGAAAACAGAACGAATAAAATCATTAGCACTTTAGACTTTATTCTCTAACAAGAAAGTCTTCAGAGACTAAAGAATAGTTCATAGGTCTGTCGATACCACTGTATACCAAAATTTTAAAGAAAATAAAGACATCTTTGCCCTTTAAAAGGAAGGTATTACTAGATATCATAGGAGTGAGTCTGAGAATAAAAGAAAAAATATGTAATAATGGAAAGGGTGTAGTACATGCTCACTGAAAATTTCCAAGCTATGATGATTAATGTTTTGACTTCATTATGAAGTCTGTGATCCTCTTTTAAACTAATTTACATTTTAAGTAGCCAGCTTAAGTAACGTATATAGAGCTCATCTTCATATACAAATAGTGTGAAATATATCAAAATCTTCCAGAGAGGCAGTAAGTAGGATTGCTCAAAATAAAATGAAAAGATAGATAATATTCTATTTGGGTTAGTGAAACCAGCAGAATGGTTCTGGACTACAAAAATTAGGTAATATGAGAAGCAAAGGTATTTGACAAGTACCTTTAGCTAACACTAAGTATTTCAAAAGCAATGGTTATAATCTGAATAATCTGGGAAGAGGCAACTACTTTGTTGGAATACGAAAATAAGGAGGATATAAGCCTCTTCAAATCCAAAGAATGACAGTAGAAGAACGGAGATGTTTACGAAGAAGCAAGTGGAAAAATTTAAGTAGAGGACCCTCTATCTACAACCTCAAAAATCTGAGGAGGTCATTGGTTAAGTTGAAAGAATCACTGAAGACAGATTCATTTAAATATATTGCATTTATTTCAGGAAGGAACCAGTGTTGGAGTTCTTGAGGTCACATAAAGGGAAAGAAATGTAATTACATAAGGGGAGCATTATCACACAAGGAAAGAGCTTAAAGTTTTCACTTCCAAGTTTTTAACATTCTTAAGGTCAGTAAATTAATTAATTTTATGTATCAATGGTGGACAACAGATGGATGTCCAGAGGTAGGCGATTACCATTCCTGGATTATTACTGGCTGCTTAACATCTATGTGGGGAGAAGGCAATCACTAGTTTCCATTTCTTTTCCTCCAAACCCATGAAGTTAACATCAGTATGATTCTAATGTCATCTCATGGTGATAATGAGTTTTTTAATCTATGAGAAAGATTTGCAGAACTAAAAATGTAATTTCATGACACAAGATTACAAATTTAATATTAATATTAAAGACATTTCACACTAAATGTATTATGTAAAATAATCATAGATGTGTTTTGTCCAGATGTATCTTTATTTTAGTTTGCTTGCTTTTATTTTATCATACCTGTGAGCTGTGGTTGTGGTAGGGCCAAAAAGCATTGTAGCCAGAAGAAAATAAAAATGCTAAATATATAGCGGCATGGGGCATAAATACAGGTTAAATCTACAATGATTCATTATTAGGACAATAAATTTACAATTTTTGCCAAAATAGTACATTGTCTCTATTTGAAAAATATCAAATATTATAAATCATCTTATTTAAATGGTATTAAAATGTTCAAATACTTCAAGAGCAATTAAATTTTATTAGTGTGCATTTTCTTGTTTTAGATACAAACTTAATTGCTGTAATAATGAGAAAAATAACAGGGAACTCAAACAGAGGCACACTCATTATTTGTATTCTTTTTGCAAAATTTCATCCGGACTTGAAGTAGGCAGACTCTGTGTGTGTTGCATTACCCTCTTTAAAAAGATGCTCAGATCAGCACTGTGGCTATAGATTTTTTCATCAGATTTACATTTCCAACAATGGGAAATGGAAACACCCACTCTTTCACTTAAGAGCACAATGAAGCATTCCTAATATTACTTTCTACATAGCAATTGGCCAAATACTAGTCAGAGAGCTCATTAACTGAAATGAAAGACTGGAGATAGAGTCTTCGAATGAATAGTTGTAGACCTAGAGAGCATGCACCCAACTTATTCCAAAAGGGAAAAAGCAGTGATGGATGTTGAGTATTGGCTAGCAGTATGTTCTGGCTAATAAACATGCTTATAAATAAATAAGGATTCCCTCATCTGTAATAATTAGTACACACCTAGGATTCTCCTAGCAGAGGAACACAATAGCTCAAAAGCTATGTAAATATGGTTATATAGGATGAGACTAAATGAAATGAACTCTAGAATATGGAAAAAAGACATTTATTTTGTGATTGTTATTTTTAATGCACTATATAAAGTTATTTATTTTCTTTTTCCCCCCTTATGGTTAATCTCATGTGGTTACTGTTTCTAACTTTGTTACCTGGTATAATGTATATATGTTTATTTGTTCATCTGAATTAAAAAAAGAAAAAAGGGAAACAAGATGATTGGGAGGGGTGAGGGGAGGGATTGGGAGGGAGATAAGAACATGAGAAGGGGTATTAATGTTCGGGAAGTAATACACCTACTACCTGATGAATGTAACTGTAACCCCCTCTATACATTATCCCAACAATAAAATACAAATAAAATATTATGAAAAGAAAAAAAATAAATGCTACATGTTGAAGTGCATACATTAAAAAAATATAACAACAGGAAAAGGTAATACTTTAGGTTCTAATGAGCTCACCAACCCACGATGTCCCTCAGCTGATGAGTGGAGCTCACCTAAAAAAAATATATATACATATATATGTATATATATATGTATATATATATGTATATATATATATATATATATATATATATATATAGAGAGAGAGAGAGAGAGAGAGAGAGAGAGAGAGAAAGGCAGGCAAGCAGGTGATTAGGGAGGCATGAGAGAAAAGAGAGAAAGAAAGAGAAAGAATCATCTCAAGGAGCTTGGCAGTGGAGTCTATAGGATTCTTTAAATACAGAATCATGTCATCTGCAAAGAGGGATAGTTTCACTTCCTCTTTCCCTATTTGGATCCCCTTTATGCTTGGTTTTTGCCTTGTTGCTCTGGCTAGGAATTCTAATACTATGTTAAAGAGGAGTGGAGAGAGTAGGCATCCTTGTCTCGTTCCTGATTTTAGAGGGAATGGCTTAAGCTTTTCGCCATAAAGTATAATAGTAGTTGTGGGTTTGTGATACACAGCCTTTATTAAACCGAGCCATGTTCCATGGATTCCTAGTTTCTCCAGAGCTTTTAACATAAAGGGGTATAGGACCTTGTCAAATGCCTTTTCTGTGTCTATTGAAACAACCATGTGATTTTTGCCCTTGAACTGCAGAGCTTTTGTAGGGCAAAGGACCTAGCTAGTAAATTAATTAGGAAGCCTACAAAATGGGATAAGATCTTCACTAACCATACAATGGACAAAGGCCTCATATCTGAAATATATCAACAGCTCAAAAAATTGAATAACTCCAAAACTAATCTCCAAAGCAACAACCATCCCATTAAAAGATGGGCCAAAGACTTAAAGAGAGTCTTCTCTGAAGAAAAAATAAAAATGGCCTATAGACATATGAAGAAATGCTCGACATCTCTGGTCATAAAAGAAATGCAAATCAAAACAACACTAAGATTCCACCTCACTCCAGTTAGAATGGCCAGGATCAAGAAAACTAATAACAACAGATGTTGTAGGGGATGTGGCCAGGAGGGATCACTAAACTACACTGTTGGTGGGAGTGCAAACTCGTTCAACCACTATGGAAAGCAGTTCCTCAAGACTAAACATAGAGCTCCCCTATGACCCAGCAATTCCACTACTAGGCATTTACCCAATTGTCCAGAAACAAGGACATACTAAATCCACTAGCACAACAATGTTCATTGCAAATATATGGAACCAACCCAGGATGTCCCTCAGTTGATGAGTGGATCAACAAGATGTGGTATTTGTACACAGTGGAATTCTATGCTGCTGTCCGAAAGAACAACATCACCCCAATTGTTAGGAAATGGAAAGACTTAGAAAAAATCATATAAAGTGAAGTAAGCCAGACTCAAAGGAACTTAGGCTCAATGGTTTCCCTCATTTGTCATAATCAGTAGAAATCTTGGGCTCTCCTAGCAGAGATTTGCAATAGAGCAAAACCTAGATACATAAGGCCATACAGTATGATGCTAAATGAAAGGACCTCTAGGATATAGAAACAAAAGCCATATAATGAGTGATTGTTGTCCTTAATATACTATGTTATTTCTCATCTCTTTTGCTGTCCCTTGGTTATCTCATATTGTTCCCGTATTTCACCTTGTTATCTGATATATTGTATATACGCATTTTTGGTTATTTGAAATTGGATAGAGAAGGGGGGAAAACAAGATGAGGGGTGGGAGTGGGGGGGGGAGGGAAATGGGGACCAAGACATGAGAAAGGGTATCAATGTATGTGAAGTAATGCACCTTGTGTATCTGGTGAATATAATGTAACCCTTCTATTAATTACAATAAAAATTATATATATATATATATATATAAAGAATACTGCCAGGCATCCAGCTAGCCCACCAACATTCAATCTGCTCCTGATTAGAACTTTCCTTTTCTTTGATGTCAGGATCTTTCTGATATTTCATAGCCAGGGAGTTAATATAATCATACGAATTGTCACTTTAAAGAAATGAAGGAAGAGAAAAGAGGGAAATGTCACAGTGACTCAAGCCAGTCTATGGGGAGTGTCTTGCCCATTCAGAAAAGCTGTTTGATAAACAGCCTAAAGGGAGGAGAAAAAGAGGAGTAGTAGGGGTAACATAAAACAAGATCCCAGAGACCCCCCAAACAGACAATCCCCACTGCTGACGCTCCTGAGTGGCCTTCACTTTCTTTTTGCTAAATAAACTTTTTGTTAACTTACTAAATTAAAAAAAAAGAAAGAAAGAGAAAGAATGGAAGGAAGGAAGGAAGGAAGGAAGGAAGGAAGGTAGGAAGAGAAAGGAAGAGAGAGAGTGAAAGAAAGAAAGAAAGACAGAAAGAAAGAAAGAAAGAAAGAAAGAAAGAAAGAAAGAAAGAAAGAAAGAAAGAAAGAAAAAAAGAAAGTAGTTACTCTATGTCCAAGAAAAACAGCATGAAAAATAAGAGCTTTTGAGTTTGGGCTTTGTTTTGGCATTCAAAGACATGAGCAAAATTTCTCAAAATCAGAGGAAAAAAAGAGGGCTCTAGCAAATAGTAGAGAAAAATATTTTAGAAAGAACAGAATTTATTCAAAGATTTATATATTAAGTCATTTATATATTTTAAAAATGACGATTAACATTTGAAACTGTGTGATTTCAAAGTTTTAATTAAGGGATAATGTGAGGATTCATTCAGGATTGGATCGTTTAACAGAAACTTCCCTAATAATGGCACATCTA
This sequence comes from Megascapheus bottae, assembly GCF_031878675.1. NCBI lineage: Eukaryota > Metazoa > Chordata > Mammalia > Rodentia > Geomyidae > Megascapheus > Megascapheus bottae. Next base: position 19,004,505 of record NC_143522.1, read on the forward strand.
TAAATATATTGAAAAATGAGATACAAATCAAATTGTATAGGATATGCCATAAGAAAATAGAGAGCAGCAGAAACCAAGGCCCTGTGAACAGGTCTGAAGAAAACTGGCCTAAGGAAAAATAAACCTTGAAGAAACACACCTAAAGGTTTTAAGTTCTACTATATAGACGGCATGGTTGCAGTTCTACAAAAGAAGCTTTCTGAATAGTTACCAGTAAGGTTTACCAACTATGACATTAATTGATGGGGGATGGTCCAAACTCTGAAAAACTGACTTTTGGGTTTTGATAAGCCTTGATTGGTGGAAATTGGTAGGAAGATATCTAAACAATAGTAAAATTTGTTAGAGGGTGTCTGATAAATTTATCAGAGGACATCTTTCATTTGATGTCATCTATATCATTGGATAAAGAAAGTGTTACAGAGGAAAGTAGAATAAATCCAATTCAGGAAGAGAGATCATTTCCTCCTGTGTTGTTCTTCCTTGACATTCTATCAGGAAACCTAATGTAGTGCCAGCTAGCAAAAGAGCAGAGGTTAGAGAGTTAACTGCTGTTGTCAGAAAGTGGAATTGGGAAAGGTAAATTTGCATTAAAAAGTAGCTGGAACAAAGCAAATCTTGCTTTCATTTTGGGAAAAATATACATTTTTTTTTACCACCGACTTTCACAGAGAGTGATAAGAAAATATTCTAAATTGTGTCAGAAACCAAAATATGGCTTTTGCTTTCAGCTCTGAATTTTTAAGCATTTGAAAATTGTCATAAACTATATTTGCAGGAAAAAAATAACATAAACACATGGTGCCATCAGAAAATAAAGGCATAGGACAAATCACCAGACTGATAGCTGGAAAAAAAAAAAGTTGCACCCGTGGTGATACAGACAGCCAACAGTTTTCTTGGAAGAGAAAATTCCAGAACTACAATTTGTAGGGACACTTACATGATAATGTTGCGGAATTGCAGGTAGCAGAATGAAGGTGAATCCAGGAACATGAAAACCCTGGGAATTTCGGTCTTCTGTGGGTGGAGTTTGGTGAATTTACATTAAGAACTTCCACACTTCTTATTCTGAGAATGCGAGAGGCTTTCCTAATAGGTTTGGGTAGAAGGGAAAGAGAGAGAGATTGTGATACCAATCATGATAGGATACATCTAGAATCTTCTTATGACAAAATTCTAATCTCTAGAAAAAGATGCTGCCAGCACCAAAGGTTAAAAAAATACATCTAAAAATACAAGAAAGAAATTTTACAAATCAAAGGCATCCGCGATGAAATTATCGAAGAGCATTGTGTTTAGACTGAACATGGCTTTTGTCAACTTAAATATAACACAGTGGAAACTATCAAATGGTCAGGACTAAGAGTAAAATAGAAAGAATTGAAAAACATAAAAACTAAAAAGAACACCCACAAAAACAAGAATCAGAGAAGAATAGTTGAAAATTGTGTTATGAAAAGAAGCAAAAATAAAATGAGATTTGAGGGCCATATATAAGAAAGGCTTCTGGAGCTCAGGATGGACTTCAGAGGCCAAAAACCTGCTCAGCCTGTAAAAGACCCTTCATATTTTCTTAATCGTTTTACCTTATGCTTAACATTACTTTTGTGTTTACAATCTGGAATTTCAATTATCTACTGACCTGAGTTCTGAGTAATGCCATCTTGTCTATGTTGTAAATCATAAATCTTTATGCATGTTATAAAGCATGCTTGTCTATATGTTCTTGAGAAATCAAAGGGTCTAAGTGGCTTATGTGTTTGCTATTAAGAACAGATTTAAAGTCTGTTAAATCATATTTGACATATGTCATTGCTCTCATTGTTGAACATGCTGTCAATTAGCTTTTAAAAAAATCCCATGAACTGGAGCTTATAGCTTTCTGTTATCAAATACCCTTCCTCTTGCCTCGGTACAGTACTTTCTCAGCCTCTGCTTGCTATGTTTTGATTCAAAAGTTATGTGCCCTGATCTTTACTCATGTTTCCTGAATTAAAATGATAAGCACAAGATCTTTTGACTTGTTTTCCTTGAGACCTTCAAAAAATTCCTGTTTAATCTGCACTGATGTTTGTCAAGTTCTCTAAATTCCTTTCATCTGCTGTATAAAATGATGAACAGGGTAGGGACAATGAAACAGAATCAGATTGAGATCCTAGGAAAACATTGTCCCCAATAGCTTCCATTTTTTGTCATTTCCTTTCAGATTCAAGGACATGATATCATTATATTTACGGAGGGTGAGCTACAACCCTTTTATTCCATTGTTTTTTTTCTTAAAAGTCATAAACTAAATTTTTGTTATAATTTTATCTTAAAGAATATACACTCAAGGGTTGGGAGTTTGGCCTAGTGGTAGAGTGCTTGCCTAGCATGCACAAAGACTCGGGTTCTATTCCTTGGTACCACATACATAGAAAAAAGCTGGAAGTGGTGCTGAGGCTCAAGTGGTAGAGCTCTAGCCTTGAGTAAATTCAGGAAGAGTGCTCAGGCCAGGCCCGGAGTACAAGCCCAAGACTGGCAAAAAAAGTAATAATAATATACACTCAAGATTAATATTCAGTTCAGAAAGTTTCACCTACAAGAAATCCTAACCTGGGCTTTTGTTCCTCTCCTGTTTCCAGATTTCACTGGGCATATTTCTTCTAGACTGTGATGTGAGCTTCCGAGTATCTACTTAGGGTGCTATCTCTAACTCTAAAACGTGAGTTCTTACAGACCTTAGAATTATCTTCTATGAACTTCACTCCATCCCAGCATATCCCCAATATTAAAGTGCAGTATCTGGCTGTGCACAACTCCTTTTCTTTCTGTTTTTGTTTTTTTTATACATCTTCCTGGTGGTTTGCTATCAATATTTTAGTACCTGCCATTCGGGTGACTATACTCCTTTGACATTGATTCCTTTAATTTCTTCCTTCAGGCCATTTAAACTTGAAACAATTTTGCAATTATGAAGACAAGAAGCCATGTAAAGCACTAGTGTTATTCGTTGGTGACTGTTCCTAAGTGTCTGCCTGCAATCTTCATTTCTACTTCTTTGATACAGTTATTGAACTTTTTTTATTCTTCTATCATGATTAAATTTTTCCTCCAGCTAAACACAACAAATGTTGCCTACACTCAAGAAAATGTACATAATACTATAACAAGGATAGATTCGACTATAGAGACATCTGAAGCATCCATAATTTTGAAGTCTCATTGTTAGAATGTGTTATAAATATATAATCAAGTAGAAGGTTGTACATGAGCACACAGGCACCAATGAATAATTTAAACAGTCAGAAATCATATCTATCAGTTATAAATCTTACAAAGCTAAAAATTTAATAAAAATCAGAAATTTCAATAGCAGTGATTTTCCTCAGTGATTTTGATTTTTAATATTTCCTTTGATGTGCCTTTTTTTAGCTCTCCTCCTATTTTATAGTCTCATGTTTTGACAGCAATTTTGATATTCTATCTGAAATGAGAGCAGAGATAATTCAGTTTATCATGCAGCATCATGATTGAATTTTTTATTATTATTGATCATGTAGACAAGTTTGTATCAGCTTCACATTTCATGTGATAATTTTCTCTTCTTAAATAGATACTCAACAATAAAAAAATCCTATTTGTTTCTTCTATTTGAAACTCATCTCTTTCTCATAATAAATTATGGCTTTTGCTAAAATATAGAAATGTTCTGTTACAGTTTCCTCTCAATATCAGATTGAAATGCCTTTCTGTTTCATTATTAATGATATTCACTTGCACTTCATATTTCATTCAGTTTATCTGAATTTTTTCCAGTTTTTAAATAAAAGTAAGATGCTAAAACTACGAGCACAACACAAAGTCCAAAAAAGAAGCCAACATTTATTTCTAATTCTAATGAAATGAATCGAAACATATCTCCCCTGGTAAAGAGTCTCTTAGACTTTCTTCCTCAGTCTAGCTTTAATTCACAATTCTCAGATCTCAGCCTCATGAATAGCTAGAATTACAGATGATGAGCCTCCAGTTTCCAGCATTTAATAGGAAAGAATTTCTATTTTGATTGACCAACACTGAAAATCAAAACATCCAATAAAATTGTACAGATTAGAGAACTGAAAGTATTTTACCTAAATAAAGACATTTACCTAATAGAGACATTTCTCTTTATTAGGCATGCAGTGACAAACACCTTGACGTATCTTCTTTTGCAATATGAACAAAGTATGAGTCAACATACATATATGCGGTGACCAATAGCTATCATTCCCAAACATGTGGATTCAACATACATTCAGATCTCCTTTCTTTTTTACTAATTCCCAACTTACCCATGACCTGTTTAATAGTACCTGACATGAGAGAATTGCTACCAAGCGGGGCTTAGGCTGGTAGTTGCTGAGGTCCCAACAAGTTGCCATGAAATTGTCTTAACTTTCCAATATAACAAAAGCATAAACCAGTCACATGCTGATAGCCTGCTCTATGACACAATTGGGGGAAGAGCCAAGTCAAATCCCCCTGATATCACATTGGTCCTGAAATCATGATGTATATAATATGAAAATGTAGAATGCAGTGGTTTAGCATGTCTAAAGGCCTAGGCTCAATTTTCAGCATTAAAAGGAAATAGCAAAGAGGTTAAATAAATAAACAAATAAAATATAAATAAATATATAAATGAATAGGGCCCAGACTGCCACACATTGAAAGAGAAAATAGTGGCAGTCACACTGTCCTTT